>NC_084663.1:159493800-159823800 GCF_028389875.1 Rhea pennata
AAAAAAAAAAAAAAAAAAAAAAAAAAACGGGAAGCGAACAGGAGGCAGGAGGAAGCGCCCAGCCCGCGTGATCCTGGGGAGATGCCCGCCGCGGCCGCCCCGCGTGGGCACCTCGGGGCGCGTGTGCGCGCTTGCCGCTTGGCTCCGTGGGCCACCTTGAGACAGGAGGCAAACGGGAAGCTCGGGGAAAGCGCTGCCCGTGGAAAAGCGGCGCCCGGCCCTGGCCGCGGCCCGCCGGGGGGTGCTCAGCGCTGCCGGGGGCTCGGGGCGGGGAGCTGGGGGGGGTTTCTCCCTGCCTCGCTTTCGATCCGTTAAAAGGAAGAGAGCTCCGGAGCTCCTTTTGCCAATAGAAAGGAGTAGGAGACACCCCCCCCACCCCGTCCCGCACCCACTGCCCCAAATGGCAGGGGGGCGCTGCCAGCCGGGCCCCGGGGGCACGGCCAGGAGGCTCTGCCGATTTGGGGGGGAGGGGACGAGGTGGCAGCCCCGCTTTGCCCTGCCGGAGGGGCGAGGGGCGACGAGCTGAGCATGGGGCTGGGAAATCCAATAGCCGGGCTTTATTTATTTATTTATTTATAATGTCTGCGCCCCCCGCTCCCTCCTCCTCCTCCTTTCACACGGCGGGCCCGTCTAAAGCGCTCCAAAGGGCCTTTCAAACAAGAAAACCCTTCAAGTAAAAATGGGCACACATCCCCTTCCAGGCACCTTGCCAGAACCTCCCAAGCACCCTACCTGGCATACTGGCTTAAGTTTCTTGAAGAAGCGTGTGTGTGAGTGTGCGGGGGGGTTGGGGGGGTGGAATTACAGCCGCCCCGGAGTAGTAGGCACAAGTTGAGAGCTCCACTTCTCCCCTCTCTAATTAGGCTGGGGAGAGCAGTGCAGGCGCCCAGTTGAGGTGCAGCGAGGCGGCCGGCCTGAGCGAGTGAGTACCCAGCGTATCCCCGGCCGGGCCGGGCCGGGCCGGGCCGGGCCAGGCTTGGGGGCTCCGGGCTGGGGGGAGCCGCCGCGACGGGGGAGGGTGCAAGGAGGTGCGAGCCCCCCCGGCTGATTTAGGAAAGGGGGGTGAAGGGGGCAGAAGCGGCCCAGTGAGAGCCGGGGGGGGGTCTCACCTCCCCAAACTTTTGGAGTTTGGGGAGGGGAGTCCCCGTGCTGCAAAAGTCAGCCTGGAGCAGCTGTGACTTCACCTATTAGCCCCGATGTCTTTCCGAGGAGATTGGCGGAGTTAAACATCCCACAATGGGCGCTCTGGGGCGTCTCCAGCCTGACCTCTACCCGGTTTTAATAGTTTCATAGGAACTTCATTAAATCAATTACTTAGTGAGCACATCATCATTTATTTGTAATTAGCACTGAAGAGCTTGATTTTTGCAGCAGCCCGCAGCCCGGTTCCCAGCGGGGTTGGCCATGTACTACAAGCACTTTTGTTTGCTGTGTGTGTTGACTCGTGGTATTATTCGGCCGCGACAATAAAAGTGTAATCTTCACGTCTTAATCTAGCGTTCAAGGAGGGGGGGGGGAGGAAGGAAAACAAACACGGCGCCGGTCCCGGCCCCCCCCCCCCCGTGACCCCCCGGCCCCGCTGCGCGCAGGCGGCGCGGGGCGGCCGCGGAGCAGCGCGGCCCGCGGCGGCTCCCGGGGCGGGCGGCCGGCGCGGGGCCGGGGGGGCGGCGGAGGGGCGGGCGGGGCCGGGGGTGGGGGGGAGGCCGCGGCGAGGCAGGGGGGCAAGGAGGAAGGGGGAAAGGGAGGAAATGGGTCATCCGCAGCCTGGACAAAAGGGAGCGGCCTCCACGGCTCGAGGGGCATGAAATAAACAGCTGCAAATCTGCTGCCCAGGGCGCGTTGGGGAGCGCGGGGGGTCTCCTTTGGGGGCAGGAAAGAAACGGGGAGGGGACAGGGGAAGCCGCCTCGGACTTGGGGTGCAGGCGGCTGTTGGGGAGGGGGGCAGGTGAGTGAGCGGGCCAGACCTCTTCGCTTCTCCCTCGCCTTGCGATGTCCCCCCGGAGGGGTGGCCCCGAGGGGGCGGGGGGCTTCAAACCTGCCCCAGAGGAGGGGTAGCCGGAGCTGGGGGCCGAGGGAAAAGCCCAAGGTCCCGGCGGCCCCGTGGAGCGCCCCGTGGGCGCGGACGAGGCTAACGGCGGGAGGGGGGGGGCGGATGTCGGCCGCGGGGGCAACAGTGTCGAGACCCGGCGGGCAGCCGCTGCCCCATATTTCGACTGTTAAAGTGCAGGTGTTGGGGAAAAGGCGTGACGGACCCGTCCCTCGCCGCGCCGTCGGGCCGCAAGGGGATGTACCCTGCTCCATCCCTCCTCCCGCGGCTCGGCCCCTCCGTATCCGCCCGGCTGCGTCCCGACGGGGGGGGGGGGGGGGGGGGGGGAGGGAAGAACCCACGCGCGGAGGGGGACCCTCCGCCCCCCAGTAATCACCGAGACGGGCCCCGAGGCGCGTGTGGGCACCGGCGCTCCCGCCCGCCCCACGGCGCGGACCGAGCGGCCGGGGTTGGCAGCGCCGTGGGGATAAAGCACGACACGCGTGAACGGCGGCGCCAGCGGTGCGGCTTTGGTGGGGGGGGGGGGGCGGAAAGGCCCTTTGGGAGCTGGGCAAGCGCCTGAGCCCCGGCGGGGTGTCCGGGGGGGCTCAGACTCCCGCGGCCAGGCTAACCCCCCCATACCTCGGGCTTGGCAGAGGCGCTTTGCCGGCGCAGGGCCGCCCCCCCCCGCGCGGCGCGCTTCGTTCGCCGGGCGTGTGCGCACCCCTGTCCCCACGGCAGCGCGCGCGCGCTCGCGTGTGCGGCTTTGCCGCCTGCAGAAAACATGCCGAGTGTTACTGGTACTATTATCATATATATATATATATATTTTTTCCGGGCGAAAACTTCTGCTTTGCTAAAGAGCGAAGCGCCACGAACTCGGAACGCGAGTCGTGCCGGGCGCGGGCTGCCCGCTTTCCCGTCGCCGCTGACCGCGGAGGTTACGCGGCAGCGGGGCGGGCGGGGGGCACTCTGAGTTAGCGAAACTTTTTGCCAGGCAGCTCCTGGCGGGGCGCGGGGGGGGAGGGGGGGCAAACCGGAGCAATCCTTCACAGGCTGGAAAAGGCGATTTTGGTGCTCCCGCGCAAGGGATGCAGCGGCAGCCAGCGTGGGGCGAAGGCTGCTTGCGTGGGTGACACGGACTGGCCGCTCCGGGCCGCGGGAGGGAGACCCCGCACCCCACACACCGGCGAGAGTCCGAGGCGGGCAGGGCGGCACGAGGGGGGCCCCACGGGCCGTGGGCGCTGCGGCTGAGCCCCGTGCCCGGCTCCGGCCCCACGCGCGCCCGGGGCTGTGGCAAGGGCTCGCCCTGGGGCGGCTGCCTCCAGGGTGTCCCCCTCCGGGACCCTCGCCCGCTCCCTGGGCCACCGGCGAGGGCTCTGCTGCCTCCCGGCTCCCCTGCCCACCCCCTCGGACTACTGCCCCCGGGTCTCTGAAAGCGGGCGCCTTTAATCGCTTAAACAGTTTTTTTCAATATACATTTCCTGGGGGCTGCACCCTCTTGCAGCCGACGCTGCCATCTTTATTAAAAAGGAGGGAAGCTGTCTCCCTATGCCGAAATGGGCCAGAAAAGGCGATTCAGCATGGCAGAGTGGGTCAGCCCCTCTCCCCTGCCAGAAGGCAAATCCCTAAACCTGCAAGGGGCTCCCGGGACACTGGCCCCCACACTGGATGAGAGATCGTGTTTGAAAACCAGGGCTCCCACCGGTAAACATGCTACAGAATATTTTATGGCAGCTGTTTAATGTTTCCCTACCCAGTTATTAAACGCAAAAGGGAGTAAATTAAAATGGCAAAATAAAATGAAATAAAAGCCCTCTTTTCTTTCTGCTAAGAGACAACACCTAATTAAGGAATATTTGAATCCCACAAAAATGCAGGCTCTCTGCAGTGACGTAAAACTTCTCTTTTAAAGCCATAAACCACCCCAGCCCAAGCCAGCCCAGGCCCGGACCGGGTCCCAGGCAGGTCTGCTAAGGGCCAGGCTGCTGCTGTCTGCACCCCAGATCAAATCCTCCTGCAAGGGGCTTCCTTTAACCTTGCCTGGTCTGATATGTTGTAGGGCAGGAAGGGGGGCTCAGCCTCTGGGCAGCTTTTCAGATTTCGGGTTTCCTGAAGAGCCATGACAGTAATAGCTGCTGTGCTAAACAGCCTTGCCCAAGAGTGCCTGCTTTTCAGGGGCAACCCTTGGATCTTTTTGCCCCCCTCTCCTTCTCTAATATAGAAAAAAAAAATCCCTCAAAACTGTCCTTCATGCTGTCATTGGGGACCTTGGACTATTTTACACTATGCCGTTGGGCAACCAAGAGCTCGGAGCAATCTGCTCAGGGTTTTTACTGCTCTCGCCTCTGCTCCCCCCTTACTTTGTCAGCACTGAGATTTCAGTTCTCTAGTTGGCAATGGTCATATCCCAGGAGCATTTGCTGTTTGGTGCAGAGGTTGGGGCAATGTAATCAATTATCAGTTCAAGGACTGAGCCTAACCTGCCCCGATCGCTAGGGTTGTGCCCGTGGGGTTTGATGCTTGCGTCCCGCACGCTTGACCTTCCCAGGGAGACAAGCCTGCCAGACAGTGCTCAGAGGTGGTGGTGTAGGGATGGAGGCATGCAACCCTCCACCAAGATGCTCTCAAACAGAAAAGGATGGTGAGCAGGGGAAGTGGGATGATATTAAGCACACACACAAAAGGGAACTGTAGGCACAGTCCACTTGCAGCAGCAAAGCGAAGCAGGGGAGCAAATTGCCCCAGTTGCTAAGGTCATTCATCGGCTGGCGAGCTGTAGTAGCATTTTATAGCCCTTGAATTGGAGCTGTGACCGTTGTTTTGTAAGTCACTGTAAAGCATGAGTTTATCCTCTCCTTGGCTGCTACAGTTCTGCTTTGTACCCTCCTCAAAGTGACATTTCTGCAACTGCAAATCAAACCTCTATGTGCACATGCAGGTGCACCCACATGCACACACATACATACAACTGGCCCCTAGCACTCCCCTCCCTACAGACAGCAATCTCATACAAATACCTCAGATCATGTTCATTAGAGCAGTGAAATCCACAGGGATTTTTCTAGGATACAAGAGAAGGAAAAAACAACACTGGAAGGAAGGAGATGGTGCTGGCATTCAGCCACCCTTGAGCTCTCCAAGGACACGGCCAACCCCTTGTCACCAAGGCAAAGCCAAGGATGCAGTGTGCAGCTCTTTTAGAGCAGATACAGCTTTACAACCTGTTTTGTAGTGTTTACTTATTTTTAAAATGAAGCCTCCCTCCTCCCCTAAAGGCTGTCCCTTTTCCTGACACACACACCAGCAAGGAGGCCAGGCAAGGACCAGGCAGAGGAGGAAGATCCTTTGGTTAGACAAGGACAACAGCGTCCCCGTGCTGTTCAGGCCCTTCTCCCCGTTCCCTTGCAGCGCTCCTGTCTCGCAGAGGGCAGTGGTAGTGTCTGCTGGGCTGGCCCGTGGACCCCGTGCTGCCCAGTAACAAAAGGGGACGGGTGCGTCGGCTGCTGGCAACACATGGCTACGTGGGCTTGTCCTTGGCTTCTGGCGCAGGGCGCGAGAGTCAATGAGTGCTGGCAGAAGAGTGGTTGATTGATGACTGTGTTATACAGGGGTGTCTCAAGCCAGTTACAGTGCACCAGGCCCAGAAAATACGGGATTATATCAAAATGGCAACTTAAAAGCATGGTTAAATAAAGATGATTGCTTACAAGAGCACCGAACCCAGCCATTTCCTGCTGCCAGCGCTAGATTTGCCTTCTGCATTTGCATCGGTGGGTTGTCTAAACTCGGCACGTTGCGGAATTTAAAAACAATCATTCTTATTTTCTTCCTTGTTTCTGAATGAACCAGACTCCTGTGGGAGAAATAGCAGGGGGGATTATATTTCTGTTCAGGGATATAGCATTCTAGTCAAGGCGTTTGGAGAGTAAAAGCAAATAAACGTATAAAGCTGTGAAGAGATAATCCATGAGGAAATGCTTTCTGAACATACAGAAGCAAAACCAGGATTACACTTTTCCAGAAGCATTTTGTAGACTACATAGCAGTAAGAACTGGTACGACTAGTGAGAAACTTGGATAGAAATATGTACATGCTACCGGGATCCTTCACCTGCTGCTTTAAACAAGTTATTACAAACATTAATTACAGTGTACATACATGCACATACGTGTATGTGCGTGCATGCGCACATGTCTTTACAACTGGCTCTACAGTATGCTCCATGGTTATTCTTTTGTTTTAGAAAATGTTCAGAAATTTTGAAGCACTCCATACAAAATCTACACCTTCCTAGAGGGTCTCAATGGCTGGGGCGGCAATTGGTTGGTTTCTTGGTGATGCTGTTGTTAATAATTTATTTAAATGACCAGCAGGGATGTGCTACGCATTAATGATCAGTTATGTGCTCTATACATATTCAGATTTTGACTTCTGAGGATCTGCAGTTTTACTTTGCCAAGAAATGCTCTCTATCCAGGTGCTATTAACTGCGGCAGCATTAAAGCAGCAAGCAGGGTCATAGGAGAAAAAGCTCACCTAGCTAAGAGAGACAGAAACATACCATATATTAACTTTAGTAAAACAGAAATAGAATCAGCTACTGCAATTTTATCTTTCAATTAAAGATTATTTAAACCTCAAGTCTAGCTTTGACTGTGAAGATCATAACCGGATTTATTGCATTTAAGACTCAAAACTGTATTGCAAAATTTTGCACTTGTATTTCTGCTATAGTCTAAGACAGAATTTTAAAAAACTAGGTGAGTGGCTCCCCGCTGCTGGCTAACCCTCTCTTCACACGCCAGACTACGTTTTAAAAGGGTGGCTTAGGAAATGTGGGAACTGGGAGAAGCAGGGATGCCAAGAGTGACTTTCCCTCGGCACAGCCCAGGAGCGCTGGCCCTCGGCACAGCCAGCCCGGAGGGCGCCAGTAGCGCCCAGGCAGAACTACCAACCTCACCTCGCGCGACAGCCGGCTCGCTGCCCTCCTGAGAGGTGAGCTCGCTCTTCAAAGCGCCAGCGAGGGAAGCGAACTGGCCGGTGGGGCTGTGCTGGCGTGCTGCAGGGGCTTGCTGTCGCCCCCTGAGCCGAGCACTAGATTTTGTGGTCGCTCTGCCTTTGAAAAGCAGTAATAGGGTAGCAAATGTTCACCCTTGTACTGACGTCAAAAAGAGTCAGAGGAGGATTGATGCTGGCTGGTTGGGAAGAAAAAAATCCGAAATAAGGGCAGTATTTGTGGGTAGTGGAAACCGAAGTGGGCATTTTGGTTATACGCTTGGAAATCTCTTGATTTATGCGGCTATTTGGGCACCGTGCAAAAGCAGAGCAAGGTCATTTAAAGGGCTTCTCCCTAAATGATTCTTATTGTTGCTAATCATAATTTTGCAAATTTGCCTATTCCTGCTTATGAAAAGCATATCATATTTTGGCTCTCTTTGGGACAATATTACATTTTAGTTGACAGTATGGATTTCCAGCTCGGCTAATTCTAACACCGCCCTCGAGACAAAACAACAAGGCATTGGCAAGAAGAAGTAATTCCCTTAGCAGAAACCGGAAGGTATATTTTCTCCTATGTCAGAGAAATAAAAAAATCTTCCCTCAAATCTGTTCCAAGAGGCACAGTCGACCCATGTATGCATAGGGCTGAGAGCTGGGCCCTGTAAACACTAATCCCGCTCCGCCAGTCTCCCTTTGTGGCAAATCTCTCCAACCCCGCTCTCGGCACCTGTAAAATGGAGATAATAAGAATGAGGTGCTCCCTTCCTAGGGGTTCAATAAGTTAACTAATACGTGCAAAGCTAGGGGAAGGCCAGGCCTGCAGGCATGCCTGTGCACAAGCAGCTCGCCGCAATCTACTCACTGGTATTTTGCTGCCACTGCCATTTGGTTGGCATAAATATCATACAACAGTGTAGCACTCCAGACTATCCTGGGCAGACGTGTAGCAGTGAGCCATTGTTTTCTTTAAACAGTTTCAAGCACCACATAACATCTCTTTTCCCAGAGCTGCAGGCAAACCATTTGGCCTCCTGGCAAACAGCTTTTCTAGTACTTGAGTGCTCGCTGCCGTTTGCCCGATAGGCTCACGTTGTGTTCTGCCCATTCGTCTCAAAATGCTTCTTTTTGGGGTGGGGAGGCTCTGTTGTTATTTCATTTCACCTTCCAAGTGCTGGAGGTGGCAAAAAACACCTCCTTCTGAAAGCCCCAGAGCAAGCACGGCTCATACAGAGCCACAGCCGTGCTGGGGCGGGCTGCTTCCTGATGTCCTGGGCTGTGCATCTGTCTCATTTAAGATTGGTGTCTGCATATGAAGGAAAAAAAAGCAGCACTTTTAGAGGCTTTTTCCACTTTTCATAAAGCACCCAGCAGACCGAGGCATGAAATAACAAGAGAGCTGGGAAACACCTAAATAGTGCTTGAAAGTGCATTTTTGCCCTCAGAGAGATTTTTAAAAATTCTTCTATCCTGAAGAACTGTCAAAGAGCTAACAGCAGAGAGAGAATTTTGATTTTGATGCGGAAAAAAGGACACAATCGTATGAGATACAACCGTAATAAGGGAAGGCAAAGCAAAAAAGAAAGCGAGCCAGAGGCACGCACCTGGCTCCCGCTTCCAGTGGCACTGCTCAGCCCGGAGCAGGCGGGTGCCGCTGCTGCACTGCCGCAGCAGCGGCTGCTGCGCGTGGGGTCGCTGGGGAACTGTCCAGCAACACCCTCTCCTCCCCGGCGCCTGCCACGGCCGCCCGTCACCCCGGGCCACCACGGGGAACCGGCGATGCTGCTGCTGATGGCCACCGCTGCCACCAAACACCGAGCAGAGGCACCCTCATCGTAACAAAAGCTTCTCTCTCCGTTTCATCTTTAATTGCTATTTTTCCCCCGCCTTCTCGAAGAAAACATGTAGAAAATGCTGGCAGAGGGGCAGCGAGGGCCCAGGCTTGAGCGATGAATTGCAGTTTAAGAGGGGTGAATGCTGTAACCATTGCTCTGACTAGCCTGTTACATAGGCCTGAATAGATCAGGTTGCTGCTCTCCCTCTTTCATTCATCCTGTTTTTTGAGTCTGAAGTCAGGATTGGTCTTTGTACCCTGGGTAGAACCAAGGGGCTCCCAAATCATGGTGATAGTAGCAGTAGTAATAAAAATAAAAAAGTAATAAAAATAATAATTATATGAATAGTTTGGGCTGTAGCGAGAATTAAATATTTTTTTCACTCATTTCTATTTAGATGTAATCTATAAAATGGCATTTTTATGTCAACTTATCAGCAATGCAATAATCCTGTACTGGAGGCTAGAATAGGTATAGGCATAGGTATATGCATACTTATGCCATATCAGCTCATTTTTATATGTGAGTATATAATTACACAGCACATACGAATTTAGTCTCCTGTGTTCACTGGGGCATATATACATAGGTGTGTGCCATTTGCACAGCAAATGTCGTATTGCCTCGATGTGTATTCTGGGTGGTGCACAGATTGCCTAGCCTTTTAAATCACCTGCAAGCTGGTATAACTCTTTTTTAACCTCGGGGGGGATAATAACTTCAGTTCAGGCTTATAACTTCATCGAGGCAAGGAACTGGCCCTTGCCACTTGTAGCTTCAGAAAAATCAGACTAATTGCATGAGGTGCTACTACCTCCCTTCTCTGATCTGGCATCTCCTACAGCAGCAGATTGCCTCTCTGGCTCATTGAACCCTGGAGTCAGGCAGTTGTCAAGAACTGACTTTTTCCCCTTTGGTATTTTGGCTCCAGATCTCTGGGTTGGAGGCCACATTTTTCAGCACCTGCTAATAATTTTTTAACAGATGCTAGAAAGGAAAATTTCCAAATACACCAGATACAATCTGCTGTAGCCTGGTCAAGCATGGACCACCGGGTTCATTTGCCCTAGAGATGGGGGATTAATGATGTCCATTGTTTCAGCGAAGATGTTGTCTTCCTTCAAGAGAGTGGTCAACCTACCATCTCTGCTGCAGAGTAGATTTTTGCTGTGTGCAACGTCTCTTTCAGCTGTAATACAGCGTGGCCCCTCCGTCAATAGAGAAAGGAGGAATGCACACTGCCAAAGTTTATCACTTGAATATTTTTCAAATAAATTTTTATTTGACTTCCAAAAGAAACACTACTCTGATTCAGTATCTGCAGATTCAAACTGCAATATAGTAACAGGAGGAATTCAGAAGCCCTGTCCCTCTCAGAGATCAAGTCTAAAACAGGTCTTGACATAAATGTCTACTTCCATAATTCTGGCAACTTTCTGTCCCACAGATTAAGCCACCCTTTGCTAAGCAAGTCCCCTGCCCCCTTCCATGTGTTCTTCTTGTGATAGTGTGTGTATTTTAATCGGCTAAAAGTATTTGTTCTCATAGCCTTTCCTGGTCAGCAGGAAGTAATGGGACCTCAAAATGACTCTTGGGAGGCAAAAGAAATAAATAAGAGAAAAGGAAATTGAAACAATAACAATGAATGTAGCATCCAGTGCATTTTTTTCCATTAGGCTCAAAAGGCAAATGACAATAGATGTGGATGGCTGTAGATGAGCCAAAATATCTGATAAGGTTTTATCAGTCTTCCTCACGGTAAAGGCTAGATAAAAATAAGCCTTTCTGTCTTTCTTCTGCGTCCTAGGCTGACACAAGGTCCTGAACAAGAGAAATATAGAGGATCAGTATTTGCGGAGTGCATGTTAAAGTTGGGGCTTCTTTCACCATCTTTTCGCACCATGCATGTCCTAGGCGTGCTACACATACAATGTCAGTCAGGTCTCTGTGCTGGTTACTGGCATGTGCCTGCATTGAGCTTCCAAGTCCCAAGTTCTTTTGTCCTCATCTCAGCCCACAGGTGATGGGCACACATACTCTTGACCTACCTGAGGTTCAGAAGTTGCCTTTAAGCTCTCTTTCTACCTCTTTTAAGAAATAGTTTGTTCCAAACACACACAGAATTACAGGGTCAGAGCCTTAAGGTAAAATCAGACAGTCCAGGTGAATGTTTTTTTCTTTTTTTTTACCCCTATTGTTTTCCTGCTTGCAATACTCCTTTTCAAGTTTGGAAATTAAAGTTATTTTCCTGCCAATGTTTTTGGCTCCCATGTGGCAAACACTTCTCTTTCCAGTGGAGCATAAGCCAGCATGGTTGCCTTGAGCACACACTAGTTATGTGTATCCTACCAACTCCTCCACAGGCAAAGTGAACAGTTCTGAGATCTGTTCTACCCAACTAATTCACTAATGCTTTGCCCCTCAGTTTTCCTACATTATACATTAACATCAAATGGCTATTTTTCCTCTTAAATCAAATCTTGAGGATATTTGCCCATGTATCGTCCTACCTTTTCCCATACCTTTTCAAGCCTGAATCTGCTCAGAAAGGTGGCTTATTAACATCTGAAGTCGAGACTTCTGTATTATTGTGTCTAAGTTGCTACTCATCTTATTTGCTCAGGTCACAATTAAATTGATAGTTTGTCCTAACTGATAGTTTTGCACACCTAACCTCAGATCTGAAGTCAAACTTGTTCTCAGACAAGTCCTTTTGGGCTTCTTCATCAACTTATGTAATAAAAGGTTGTAATTTGAATAGTGGGAAGTTGCACAATCAGACCCAATTTTGGCTATTCTGGTAATGCAGCACTTATGGAATTCCTGCAGAAATCTGAGATTGCTTCATAGAAGGCAGGAAATGAAAGCGTATCTGGTCCTTCCGTAACACAAATGACTGTTGGTGTAGTGATCTGAGATAGTGCAATGAGCTGGGGACAGTCTCACTACACCTCACAGGTCGAGGTAGTGAATGGCCTGCTGAAGTATGACTGAAGTATCGGTGTGTGCAAGGCCTGCTCTTACCTGTTTCATTAGGCACCCAATAGAGGCACTTACACATATGATTCTTGGCTTGATGGGCCGTTATCCACCCTGAGTTACAACAGTTGTTCTTAAATAAGAAAAGCACAAAACATAAAAGAGGTTAAAGCCTGACAACAATTTTCTGTCAATGCATCTTTTATTTTTGTGTCAGTTGGTCTATGCTTTCATATTCTTCCATACATGAACACATATAAAATCAAGTATATTAATTATATCTGCTTTTTTAATATATACAGCTATGTGCCACTTTTGGAGAAGATCTATGCTTGTGGATGGATTTTACCCTGAACTGTGTTTATTTTGTGCCTTTCCCCAGGGAGACATCCCAATGTATGGTAACTTCAGCAATGTACTGGAGAGAAACTTAGGTTTTCTGTCATGGTATTTCTGTTTGCCTCTATTAAGAGGCCTACTTATATAGTCAGTAGTGCTAGATCCCAAGGAAGCATGTTGTGTTCTCCTTTTAGTTTTGTTTTCGTATTTTGCACTCTAGAGAAGAACAAGCCTATTATAGTCCACATACTGTTCTTTTTTTTGCATAGTATGTGCATCACGGGCTCTGCTGCATTGTCTTCTGCTACTCCTAAAGATGTAGAAAAAACCTCTTTACCTCATATGAATGCATCTTGTAAAACTAGACCTTAAATACGGTTTGAGTGTTTCAATGTGATATATTTTTGCCTACTGAGTTAAAATAGATGTATAAAGAAACAGGATTTCAGCTCGCATCACAGGCCAAGTGTCAGCTTCCAAAATCTACATTTCAGGGTACATTTTCAGTTTTGTTTAAGTCTTCATAAGATTATTATTTACTGTGTTGTTAGCAGACTTCTGTTATACTTCTGCCCTTATGATACATGCATTGATGAGTGCTTAACTCTTGCCAAAGTACGTCTCCCATATTGTGAATAAATTGCAGCTTGAACTTGCCACTTTTTGCTCACATTGGGTAATCGCTGCTTTATCTATTATGGTGTTGCTATGGTTCTATCATGATGGACTTTGACCATGATTCTGTTCCTCTCACATATCACGTCACCAGATCTGCCACCTATAAATCAAACAGTATGATTTGACATACAGCTAGGCAGATAATCGGCAAAGTCGTATGTCGGTTGGGACAAGTCCAAAATGAATCTGAAAAATAGCTGACAAGCCCACAGTCAAGTTTACAACTCAGGGCCTAATGCACTCCTGCAACTCCAGTCACATAAATCCAGTAACGCTTTCCAGAGTGGATGCTGCTTCACCTCTGCCTTCCTCTTTTGGGGGCTACATTATTCTCTATCATGATATTAGATGCTGTAATCTGGCAGTGGTCTCGAAAACTGCAGTGGTTCATGCTGTGGCTGACTGAAGTCTTGGATCAGCCACATGCTGGCTCTGCGTTGGGACAGAGGTGAGTTTGGACACTGGCAGCCCATGAGTTTAACATGAGGGCAAGGGCTAGGCAA
Source organism: Rhea pennata (assembly GCF_028389875.1). Taxonomy (NCBI): domain Eukaryota; kingdom Metazoa; phylum Chordata; class Aves; order Rheiformes; family Rheidae; genus Rhea; species Rhea pennata. The sequence continues at coordinate 159,507,163 of NC_084663.1, forward strand.
TGAATTGGGACCTTTTGTTTTCACAGCAACTCACAAGGAAAGGATGAGGAGATGGAGGGAGGACTGAACAGCCTGGATCTTCTAAATCTCTCTCTGAAATCCCTTCCTTTAAGGTAGTGCTGTCAAGTGGAAGGAGTGCTTTAGAGTGCTTTAGAAAGGGACTCAGTAGTTCTCTGAGTCCCAGGCTTTTAAGTTCAGGACCCGTAACTGCATCATCCTCTTTGCTACTATTCTAAGCAAAACCTAAGCAGCTAACTTTGGGGTGGTGTGAGCTGGTCCCACTCTAATAGAAATTACACTGAACCCCAAAACAACCAGCAAATAGCTTGGGACTCACACTAGGGCAACTAGATGGAGTCAACTGCCTCAGAAGAGGCTGCAAATAAGCAAGGGACAGCAATGAATGCAAACCATCCTACACCGATTTTGAGCCCAGACTGAAAGCAGGTGGTCATTTCTGCAGTCCTTACTCAAGCCAAACTCTCCTTATGTCAGTGGGGCTTTGGCCTCTGTGAGGACTGCAGATTTTGGCCTCTGACATGCACTGTGGTGGCGGATTCCTGCAGAAAACTACCTCTGCTAGACCATTGCTCAAGGCATTACCAGGAGAGAGCATGGGGGGAAGGGATATCTCCGAGCTAGAAATGGATTTTTTTTAAAAATGAGTGATTTGTTGGCTTCAGGCAAATGGCAGAAGGTTTTACTGAAAAAGCTTCTTTATGGGATTGTGGTTTTGCTTGGGGTAGCTGAAAGAAGTCTGTAAACCCCAGGAGCTCAAGGAGTTTGACAGGTTTGACAGGCCTTCCTGCTACTTATGAACAGGAGGCTGGAACGAGTGTTCCTGAGATCACCTCCCTGTTCTCAGTCAAAGCATGCTGGCGAGGCAGAAGAAGAGATAAGTCTCTTTCCCCCACCCCTATTTTTATTTTCTTATTTAGAGATGATCTTAGAAATTTGCATTTCTGAATTTTTTAAGCTTCATGTTTTCTGGACTTGCCTCAATACAAAATTCCTGTCCTGCCCCTTCTCTGGGCATTGGATTGGACCCTCAGGATGTGGTCTCAGAGAGCCTTGAGCATCCTGAAATCCACAGGAAAATAATCATTAGCTGCAATAGGAGCAGCATACCAATGACTGCTGCAAAGTATGTCAGTATGTCAGCTCTGAAGAACAGAGCTCTCACATTCACCGCAATACCACTGTCATTCCTTCTTGTGTCTGCTTACCCTACTCTAACCCACACGCAGCCCTGGCCCAAAGGAGTGGGTACATCTAACTAACCTCACATGTTTCCAGAGTTTGCAGATTGAAGGGCTCAGATTTCTGCAATAACAGCAGAGGCTCCGGGAATATTTACAAACCGTCACTGGTCAGAGTGTTGTTGCAATGCATGAGGTGGGGGGTCACAGTTTTGTGAATGTGGCAAAAGGAAAGCCTAGAAAGTATCAGGAATTCATGAAAAATGTATGTGTAAGAAGGAATACCCCATTTCTTTGAATGCTTGTTATTTAATTTAAAATGAAATCCAGTGACAACTTGCTGGGAAATTAATGCCTTCTTGTAAATCTGTCTGTGGTGAAAAGGTGCTTAGCTGAAATTCAGCTGAATTCTTCCTACTCTGGTTTCTAATCTTGCCTTAGTTCCTAACCCAAACTAAAGCTTCTGAAACTGAAATGAGCTCTGAAGACATGGGCAAGCTCCTTAAGGCAGAACAAACCCCTGAGATTAAGTTAAACTTCCTAGGTGAAGCAAATGTCTGAGCTTTATCAAACACAAGCTGGAAAAAACTTTGGTGCTGGCATGTGACCCTAATAACACCTGAGCATAGTAAATTTTCAAGCTGCAAGGAGCACATGGGAAGTTTCCTACCTCACAAAGAGAAGGAGCAGCTTACCTGCAGAGATCGGCATAATTCCTTAGTCTTATCCCCAGTAGCACCTTATCCAGCTGACCCAGACTGGAGGCTCACAGGCAACTGCTCCATTCAGCATGAGTTTAAAAAAAAAAAAAACAACAAAACCAACCCACCTCCACTGCCAGTGCACCAGAGAAGGCTAGTTTGAGGAAAGAAAAACAAGCCCTTCAGTGTAAACCCTCTGACTGTTCTACTTTTCTCTCTTTCTTTGGTCTCGTGAAGACCTTTTAATACAAACTGTGCATTTCAGACATTTAGTTCTCATACAAAGCCAGTTCCTGGTTCTCTAATCTCACCATGATGGAGTATGTTTTACCAATTTCTAATACTTTTACGGAATAAGTATTTCTCTTCCCTTCCGCACAGACAAACATGAATTTTTCTTTGGGTTTCTTTTATACCACCTAGCTACCAGTTGGCTTCTCTGTGCTAGTTGGTAATATATCCTCATTCTTCATATATTACTATTCAATTAGGGTAATGACTACAAGCCCCAACTGATTATGCTAGGACTGTGCAAACATAGTAAGAGGTAGTCTGTGTCCCAGAATTTATCATCTAAATAGACATGAGAGAGGATATATTATTGTGCCAGTTGTATAAAGGGGAACTGAGGTATACAGAGTTTAAGAGACATTTCCACAAAGGAAGCATAAGCTAGAATGAGAAATTCAATCAGATCCTACCCTAGTGCTTTGCCACATCACTGTTCTCTCTCTGACTAGCTTTTCCCTCAATGAGATTAAACGTTTCCTTACAAGTCTCCTCCCTGAAGGTGCAGATTAACCAGGGCACTAGAGGGTCAGATTTCTCACCGTCGTTTCAAACCCCATGATACGTGTGCTGAGTCACAGATCTGCTCAGCCTCCCTGTTTGCATAAGCCTCTGCATCACATCCTAAAAATAAAAAACTGAGTGTCTTTCAGATACCTCAGTCATTAGACAATTGGCACAGTCAGATGAAATACTTCCCTCAGCGTTCAGAAGTGGTGGGAATGTCCCTATAGCTCAGAGCCTGGGATTTGGGGTGCTTTCCCCAGGGGGAAGGTGAGCCTTGCCTTGTAGTCCTCATTCCTGAAATGTCCCTGTGCTTTTGAATGTCTTTTCCTCAAGTAAGGGATGTCCAACTTAGCCTTTCAATTTGAACTCAGCTCCCACTCCACAAGTCATTTTTATTTTACTAGGATACTAGTGAAGCTGTAGCTCAGTAACTGATGTTAAGAGGAACTTTTAACACCTCACCAGCAAATGCAGTAGAGTGTTTCCCATTAGTGACTGAGGAAGTAGTGCTCCTGTAACTTCAGCCTTGAAAGCTAATGAAGCTCAGATTGTGGCCGTGGCCTTTGATGTACAGATGCCTGAGGTCAGTGCAGTTTTCAAAGGTGCCAGTGCTATGCTATGTCACCATGTTAGTCTGGGCGACGGCCCAATAATTCTAATCCTGTAATCATGTTTCTGTAAGCAACAGCATTTATTGTGCAGATAGTGGGGGATAGCTGCAACAGCAATTAAATCAGGGGTATGGTATGGAGGAGAAGCTAATCCAACCCTGTAATATCATTCCCAGTAGAGGAAGTTACAGCCAGCTATGTCTGTAAATAACTAGCAAAATATTGAAATCATTTTAATGAGAAAGTCCGGGGATAAAAAAGCCTTGTTTGGCCATCTAATCCATCTCCCTGCCAGTACACTCATCCTGTTAATGTAGGGATGTTAAAACACTGGCAAAAGTCAGGAAATTCAGAGCTGTAGCTTGACACTCCATCTTTGGCTCACACCAATACACAGGGGGGTAAAAGCATACAATGATGAGTGTGTCACCTTTAGCTTTGAATTCCTGTTTTTTTTTCACAACCTCTGGTCATATAATGTGTATTTTATGTCTTATAACATAGACTGTGCTGCTTCCTGGGTATACATGCATCGTCAGAAGAACACGATGGCATATTCCACTCTAGTGGGGTAGGGGAAATACACACATATATGTAAATATTATTTATCAAGGAGACAAGAAGAGCCTCCAACAAGCTGTTCTGCTTTACTAATTAGTATGTGTTTAGACATTTCTCTTACTTTTCATAATCTTCTCAGTTCCATTATAGATAAATGACTTCCTATGTATATGCTTTTAAATCAGAACTCTTTGATATTTTATAAGCACTATATATATAAATACAAATTTAAAAAAAGAAATGGAATACTTAGTATCCCTTTTTATGCAGCTATCTCTAACTTCAATGGGGGTTGTGTGTGTGAAATGACCACAGAACTGATTATGAAGAATCAATTCCAAATACCAAGAAGAATGCAAAAAAATTGTTTAAAGAAAAATTCATGGCAAACTGCAGAATTCAACCATGCATTTGTGTGATGCACACCCCACTCGTGTCCCCTTATTCATATACATATATAAATATACAAATATATTATATAGTTATTTCATTTAAGTTAGTGCCTGAAAGTTCATTTGTGGGAATCCTGATTCTTCATATATTATTTGCAAAACAGAGGGCCAGAGGAGTGGAGTATTTCCTTGACTTCAATGGATGATGAGGCCTCAAGCTGTGAACTCAGATTGGGACTTCTAAGTATCCTGCTGCTACCTAACAGCTTGCTGAAAAATGACATAATTTGTGACATCAGCAATATGCTGTTTTAATAGAGGTTTGTAAAACAGTTTCCGCCCTTGTGTGTCAGCACAAAAAACATCTATCCTCACTACACCCAAGAAGGCTGCCTACTCTATTCCTCATACACCTTACGTTCCTTTTACTTTTTAGGTATATGTTGCTATAAAGTCCTTATACCTGACTAGCAATAAGAATTTGGTTATATCTGCACTAGAACTCCCATCCCATCACTGCTAGGGAAGATGTCACTTTTCAGAAAAACTGTGGATGCCAGTGGGAGGTTCAGCAATGCAGGGTTTAATATGGAAACTTAATTTCAAGTACAATTCATAATTTGTACATGGTGAAAAATGTTTTTTTACCATCTGGATATTCAGGACACTGTTTTGGACAAAATAAATTTAAATTTGGTCAATGACTTTTCACTTCGATTAATGCCTTTAAAGCATTTTGCAGCTCTACAAACAAGACGTTTTATACGATTGTAATAGTAACAGCAGGCAGCACTCTAACTTAAAGATCACCTAAAATAATTCCAAAAAGTAACTGAAAGCCTTGGCTAACAAGACATTGAACCAAATACTGGAGTTTTATGATTTGGGTAAATGTCCCATTCTGTACTGTAATGAGAAGAGAATGATTTTCTTTTTGTAACTGATAGTCCCTCTAGGGTAAATTTATTTTTAAGTAAGATACAAACTAAAAAAGGTTTAAAGGATCTAAACATTTTCAGAACCTTAACTGCAGTAAGACGAGTGTACTTTTAACATAAAGGAATTGCCACTCTGGATTCATTCCTGCATCATGATAACTGAAATAGGTGAATTCTGTATCTGCTAGAAACCGTAACTTGAGAGAGAAAACTGACCAGTTACAACTCCAGCATCTACTGGATTTTTTTCGCTGACTGATCTTCTTGGAGGGAGATTGGATGCATTCAGGGAATACGGTCTTTGACACATAGGTCCTAAGAAAAAGTAAAGAAAAGTAACACAAGAGGCAGGCCACTTCCATAGACGATTTGAGTTGTGGGTGAGGCAGGATACCTGCCTGCTTAGAAAACCATGGCCTGAGTTTTTCAGCCCACAATAATCTGCAACTCGAGGCAATGACATAAGAAGAAAAATGAAAGAGTCAGGATGACCCCATGTGAAAATACTAAGGCTCTTCACCTCTTCAAATAGCAGTGTTGTAGGCCTTCTTTGCAGAGAGAAAAAATCAAATGCATTTTTTGAGAGGGAAAACAGCCTGTTGCTGTAGATTTTTAAGCAGGAGACTAAGGTAGTAAGCACAGCTTGAGAAAGTACAGTAATAGGAAGGAAAGTTTCCTTTTCTAAGTTTTTAGGTTCCTCCTCTTCTCCTTTTTGTTTGTTGCATCCCTGCACATTTTATAGTATCATAAAAACGTAAGTCTAGAAAAGACCTCAAGGATCACTCCTTCCAACCCCCTCCCTCAGGCTTTGTAGCAGTGGATATCTATGCTGTTCTAAAGGCACCACACTGCTTTCCTTTAGTGACCCATCTTGTGGTGTATCTAGTCTTGCAATCAGACAGTTATTTTACAAATAGTTAGGATGTTCGCTCTTTCCTTTACTGCAAAGTAAGCAAATATTAAGTATCCTTCTGCCTACAGACACTAAGAACAACAGATGATTCCACTGCTGAGTATGAGAGGACAGGCATGCCCCTGTCTTCTCCGGCCCCATCCTTCAGTCATTTCTCAGCCATTCTCTCCCAGCACTTCCACACCCTTTGTGCCACCTCTCTGTGCGCCTATGGGGTCTGCATCTACCTACTTCTGGCTGCACTACTAAGGGTTAACAGCAATTAGCATTTTTTTGGTAAACCCGTCACCAGTTCACATAAGTAAGAATGAAATGAGGCCAGGAATTGACCACAGATCTTTACATCTCTCTTACGTGTGAAATGGGACACCCTTCAGTTTTTCCCTGCTTCTCCCTATACTCAGTGTAACAACTTGCACAGTCAGCTCCCAAGAAAATTCCCATTCTATGAGCTTTTACCAGGGGAGGGCATGGTTTAGCAGATATTCTACAGTCTGAATGGAAGGCATGAATGGAGAGAAAGTTGAGGCAACTTGGTGGAAAACTGGAAAGTTCAGCAATTTCTGCCAGATCCTTTTCAAATGACAGTGGAAACCCGGGGGACTCAAAGACCATCACATTGAGTCAGAAATGCAGTCAGTGGGCTTCAGTCTTTTCTTCAGATTCACGATAATAAAGGTGAAATAGGGTACGTAAGAACAATTTGTATATTTGCCTATAACAAACTTGCAAAAAAATAGACTCGGGTCTCTGGTGTTTCTGGATTGCTGGAGCACATGAGTACATTTGCTGGAGCACAAGAGAAAGCATAGTTACTATTTTCATACTTGGTTCTCACATGAAATAATGGGGGAGGAGGAGGGGGGAAGATGCAGCTGCAAAAACAGTCAGTGAAACATAAAAATCCCCATTGCTTTGTTGTGATTCTCAGTGCCCTTCAACTTCTGGGCACAGACAAGGCCTCCTCCTGCTCAGGTTCAATACACAGGGGAGATTTGGGGCTCAGAGCTCCCTCCCTATTTTCCCTAAGCTTTGCTGTCAATTGTGCTTTTGTTCAAGGAAAAAAAATTAGCCCAATGCGTGCTAATTTATAGCCAGGGAGGCAATTAAAAAAAAAAAAAAGTTTATTATCCTTTTCCTCCACCCCTCAAATGTGGTATTACAGCAGCAGTTTTTTGGTAAACTTGACACAAACCTATGTCAGTAAGAACAAAACAAGAACAGGAACATGGGATATCCTTTAAATTTTCCCTGCTTCTGCCTATACTGTGAAACATGCACGTTTGCAGAAAATATAGCCACAAAGACACAAAGACATATGTGCACTAACTCATTGCCATTTGTCTGCAAACTTGCATTTACATATCTCTCTCACATATTCACTTTAATACATGCTAGTTAAAACAGTAAGGAGGACATAACCTATAATTTATTAATATAGGTACAATGTAGAGACATATTTACATTTGCTACCGAACAAATGGCATGTGTTCTTTCAGTAAATCTGGTATATCCTTAACAGTCAACAAAAACTCAAGACATCATGTTTGATGAAGTCAGTTAATCCACTTCATCTCTGGATTTTGTGATTTCTTGCAAAATCTTACTACAGCACAAATATTTGCTATTATTATGGGGATCTTTTTTCTTTCTGGGGGAAATATTAAAAAAAATGATTTAAAGAAAGAAAAATAAATGCCTCTATCTACTATATACTTTAAGCAGTCTCTCAGTAGAGTATCATGACTGAACATTTTCAAATGAATGTGTAGTCTTTTGCTAGTATTATAGCAGTAGCACAGGTATGGAAACAGAGGAATGGCATTCCTGTGAGGCAAGCAATGATGAAAAGCCTTCGCAGGGCAAGCTCTTTCTGTGGTACTTCTTGAATGTCAGAGAAGACAGACACATCCCTTCCCTGCACTCTAATGTGGTATCACAGAGCTGTGGGACCTTGTTATACACTAAAAAACAGCCCAAACCCTTTTCACAAATGCTGATGGTAAAGACACCAACAGATTGTTTCTCCCACTTCTGCTCTCATATAGCAATGATAATGATACAACTGTACAGCTCTTGTACACCTCTGCCCCCAGTTTCCCCCTCACCCCCAAATATTTAGTTCAGTGTCATGCACCACAGGTCTCTTTGCAGTAAAACACGCAGTCAGATTGTCAGTGATGGTCAGATTAGCAGTGATACATCCACTATCAACTAAGTCTGACCTGCACCTTTAAGCCAGACTGAATGCGCAGTTAACTTGAAGCATTTCTAGTCACATCCCACAGCGTACCAGACCAGCACAAACATTGCTGTATTTTAGGGACAACTGCAAAAGCAACCAAGAGAAAAATCGGATGTCAGGAGGCAGGCAAGGTTGTGCCAGCAGCATGAACTTGTCTCCCATGTATTCGAGGCTCATTCATGCATTCATGTGTGACATGGGGACAAGTGTTTTTTTTTTTTTTACCTTCAGCAAGACTCACTTTGGAAACTTCCTAATTGATGCATGTGCTTGGTATCACCATCTCATTAACAGAAGCTGTGTTAGCAGAAATAGGAATAAAATCACAAGCACAAGCCCCAGAGCTACATGGAGTGCTACTTTGAATGACAGAGGCCCAAACAGGTAGTACAGGTATTTATTTTCCTTATTCTCATCAGGATGATGAACTTCAAATTATTGTAGCAGGTCACAGGCACCTGCAACAGCTTGAAGAATCAGGCCTTTTGAATATCTACGGACATAATTATGAGTAGCATCTTAGCATTACTACCAAAGATTTTGAAATTTCCTTTTTGGATATGATTCGGAGAGCGACAACCCCCAAACGTGGCGAGACTGTCTCATCTCTCCGCTGCTTGCCCTACGTGCATGCACGGGGTGTTTCTGCTCTGTGTCTCGTCCCCTGCCGGGACAGGCGTGGTGAGGAAAGTAGCCCCCCGACCCGCTCTCCAGGGCCGGAGGGCCCCGGCGGCGCCCTGAGGCGGCGGGTCTGAGGCTGAGGAGTGCGGTGGGGGGCTGTGAGGGGGATGGGGATGGAGGGCACTAACGCCCCGGCGTTAAGTGTGGGGCAGTTCCCCAGAGGAGCGCGTGTGCTGCGCGCACAGGCGGCCCCTCCCTCCACAGCTGCCCTCGTCCCAGCGCCCAGGGGTGCAGGGGAAGGAGCGGCGGGAGCCGTTACTGCGGCCGTTTAACGGCTCCGGTTAACGTGCCCGTTCGCCTCCGCGGCGCCTAGTAACGGCGCACAAAGACGCGCGAGTGTCCCGGCCGCCGCCGAGGCACGGGCCGGCCTCCCTGCCGCCCCCACGGCAGCCGGGCAGGTCCGCGGGCACCCACCGACCTCGCCGCGCCATAGCGAGGCCCCGGCGCGGTCGCGCTCTGCCCGCGGCAGCGACTTTCTCGATCTCCCCCCCCCCTCTTCCACTAGCGAGGCACCGCCGGGGCGTGCTGGGGGCGAGGGGGAGGGAAGGAGGCAGCGCCCCCAAACCGTCCCCCCTCCAGTCTTTGGGGTGGGGGTCCCGGGGCAACCTCCCCCTCCCCGGCACACCGCTCCGCGCAGGCAACGACCCCAGACCGCTGTGCTTCCCGCAGGAGAAAAGCAAAACCAAATCACCGCCCTCACGGGCTTTTATTTCCGCCCGCCCCGCACACAGCATCCTTAAAATAGTAGTTACAAGTAGCATCGGCTTGGAGTTGTGCAGCGCGCTCAAACCGGGGGAGGTAAAGGAGCGGGTTGGAGCAATGGGATGAACGAAATGCAAAGATTTTTCCCCCCCTCTTTCCCCCCCTCCAATTCGAAATCAGAAATTAGTGCTCGAGGAGCAGATACTCCGTTTTATTGGCTCGTAAAAAAGTTTTCAAAGTCTAATTTCCCCCAGATACATTTATTTTCCGTTGAAAGCGGAATTAAAACAATACGCCCGAGTACGTGCTGTTAAACCGAAGCCTTTCGCTGTTAATCATACGAGGAAATTATTGGAAAAGTCAGCAAAGAAGCGCTGTGTTTTAAATGCAGAATTCAGATTTTAAGAATAGCGGTTTCGCATAAGGAGCATTAAACCAGTCCAGGCAACACGAAGGGACGCTTAAGAAGAGTTAAAACTCAGTGTCAGGTTACTTCTCGATATTACAGAGAACATGCCGTTCCTGGAAGGGATTTGTGGTTGTGAAATGCATCCCTTGCTAAAATACCGTTTGATGCTTGTGTTGAAGAGGGAAACAAAAACAATCTTTTCCTTTCAAGCCCCGATTTTAAAACAAAACCAAAAGAAAAAAAAAAACTTTAAATTTCAAACTGCAGCTTTGAACGGCTTTCCTGGTGATATTTTCTTCAAACCTCACACGCGGACTGCCCCTCTGTTCCCGAGGTCTCCGTGCCCTCCCTTCCCCCGTTTCTGGTGCTTGGATGGTAGGTTCAGAAGCAAATGCCCTGCTAAATAATTGCTAGAATTAAAAAAAAAAAAAAAAAAAAAAAAAGGAGAATGCGCACCAGTATTCAGGTGCTAACCTACTTATTTGAAAGTAATTTATTTTCCATTTTGCCCGTTTCCCCCCTTTAAAACAGAACGCTGAAAGAAAGAATAAGTGCTTTAACATTTCAATGTTGTGCTCTGGTAATTACTTTTTCACTTTTCCCCTAAGTTCCAATGTGAAAACCTCACAGGGGGGTCTTTGCTGTAGCAGGGCTACAGTTCCCAATCCCAGGCGCAAGATCTGCAATTACAAACCCATTCGGTGCCCTTCCCTATCATTAATATGCACAAAATCCTGCTGCTAATCTTATAATCTGTTTTGTTTCATCAATTGCTTGCCTAGCACCAGGCGAGAAAGAAAGAGAGAAAAGGAGAGAGAAAGAATAAAGCCGGAAAACACGTAAAGCTTCCTAAAGTAAACTAAAAACAAATAAATTATTTTATTTCTTATAAAGCGAAAATCGTTAAGACCGTTAAGTGGAAGCAGTATTTTCCACAGAGGAAGGGGAGGGAGGGGTGAAATCAGTGAAATTTAAGTTGAAATCCGAACATACCCGCAGTCGGGCGTCGGTGTGAAGAAACCTGCCTATTTTATTTCTGCGCACCCAGGTCACGCAGTGAAGTTACTTCGGCGGCCCGTTGCGCTCGGGCGCAAACGCCTCGCGGCGTCGCTGCGCGTGAGGGGCGGGCGGCGGCGGCGGGCGGGGTCCGCGCGGCGGCGGGCGCGGGGTGCGCGCCCTTCGCGCCCGCGCAGCGCTGCCGCCTTGTCACCCGCGGCATTAAGACTTCAGTAAAACAATGAAGACGTTATTACTATTTTTTTTTGAAATCTCCCCCCCCCCCCCCCGCGCGGTATTAAGGGAATAAAACAATCTACACCACAAGGGTCCTATTGAGATTAATGAAAAAATTATGCAAAAAGGAAAAAAAACTACATCTCATTTTCCTTCCCCCCACGCCAGGCCTTGCCTCCGTATTGCCTTGCACCTGATGATTTATTAACGTAATCTGCGGGGATAACTACAAATGCGCCCTGCTCCGGCTTGTCCCAGCTCATCTTCTAAGTAATTGTTTCTCATTAGTTCTGATAATGTTTTAATAGTGTTACCCATAATTTAGTCATCCAAGAATTAATAACAGAGGGTGCCCTGAAACGCCGGGGGTGGAGGGTTGAGACGCGGGGGGAGTTGCGAGGCGCAATATAAACAGGTAGTCTTTAATTAATCAGATTAGCCTCGAGGTCCTCGCGCGGTAACAGATCACTTAGCGCCGTTGCGCGGCACTCGGGGGGGGGGGAGCACGGCTCTCCCGCCCAGCGCCGCCTCTGCAGCCGTCCCCGCCGCGTAGGAGGCTCCGCAGCCCGCCCGTCCCGTCCCGTCCTGTCCCGTCCCGGGAGTGCGCTGAAGGCGCGAGGCGGCGACGGCACGCGGGGACTGGCGGGAGCGAGTAACGGTTTTACCGGTCGCTCCTCGCGCCGCTGCCGGCAGGCCCCGCCCGGCCCCGCGCCCAGGGCACGCTCGCCACCGCCCCCTTGGCCGCCGGAGGCTCCGAGCCACTCGCTGCGCCGCTGACCCCGGCTCTCTCGCTGCCCCCGCCACGCTCCTCGGCCCTTTTCGTCCCGCTGCTCAAAGAGCGCGGCGGCGGCGGCAGCGCTGGGCACGGCTGCCCAGCCTGCCCCCCGCCTCTCGGCCCGGGGTGTCCCTGGGGGCGCTCGCCCGGGCCACGCCGCCATTTCGTGAGGGGGCAGCGGCGAGGCGGGGCCCTCGGCACGCCGGGACTCGCTGTGCCCGCTGCTCCACACAAGCAGCGCCGTGAAGGCGCTGTGTGGGTTTTTTTTCTTAATTAAAGCAAAAATAACAAAACAATGTTTAAAAAAGCTCCTCGGAGACGGGGAGGAAACAGAATAAGCGAGCAGATGGGAGGAATAAGCCACTGTGACTCCATAAGTAAAATGGCCATGGAGGCGGTGAAAAATGAAACTAAAAAACAACTGTTTTCTATTTACAAATTTAAATAAACAGAACAGCCTTCCCTGCGGTGTTTGTCTAAGTGCAGCAGCATTGCTGCTGTGTAGGTCATGAAAAGGTTGGTGCATAGTTTAAAACTTCCCATTCTGTTAATTTCTTAAAGAACAGTCCTTCATAGTCTGAGCACAAAAGCTCATGATTTAATGAGGAACAGAAACAAAATCTCTGATTGTTGGTGTTTCAAACTTCATTGGAGTCCTCTGGCAACCACAAGTTGATCCTCTGCAGCTTCAATACCCTTTAGCCCTCCATATAAGAGTACATGCTGAATAGAGGACAATGCCTGGTTGTTATGTTTATTTACCCTTACTACAAGCTGGGTTAACCTCTTCAAAACAGCTTTACTAAGCCCGTTAACCACACGGCCCACATGACCTGTAGCCGTATCCCTAATGTGATGTAAATCTGACTCGAGACCATATGCGCAAGTTCTGCTGCATTGTGCCTCCGAAAACTACAAGTTTATTGCCGTCCAACCCTTCCCGAGCTCCACGTTTCCAGGAGGAAATGGTCTGAATAGCAACCACTTAAGAAAAAAGTCAAGAGTCTTGCATTGTTGGAGCAATATTTTTAATGGCTGTTGCACATGTACAGAAGGGAGGGAAGAGAAATCTGCACAGGGTAATGATTTTCATCACAGTTATTTAAACTGGTGGATAATTATTTGAGACTTCAGCCTTTCTGGTGGGGTTTCTACACAGGAGCAGGAAGAAGCATACATAAAAAATAGAAGTGATTTGACCCGATTTTCAGTTGTTAACAGAGCTCACAGCTTACGTTTTGCTTTTACCCTTAAGTCATACTTCTGCATTTGTAGTAATTTCCATGATGTCACTCAGTCAGTGATGTGACATCATTGCAGGCTATGAGTTCGTGGGTTGTACAGGACTGAGCAGTGGTTTCAGTCTCGAATAGTTTTCATAATTAGCAATTCTGGCAAGTGATTATGACAGATCTGCAAAATGTAAATGAATTTCTGCTTAAGTCTGATGTATTTAATTTTTTTTCTCCAAGTATAGTCATCTTTTAAAACTGCTACTGTGGCCACATGGTGAGAGCTTCATTTACCAGATCATTTTTTCTTGATGGCTGTGGCAAGCATAACAATGTTCTGTGCCTGCTTCAGTAATGGCATGTCTATCATATTCCCATGGAAAGTAAAGGCTCCCTGCAAAAGAGAGAATACAAACTTCCTGAAAAGACCTTTGGAAATTGTCATTTGCTTTCTTTCTTTTTCTTTTTTAAACACATCCGCAAAGCAGGAAACATTAGATCCCACAGGAATCTTGAACAAGTTTTAGAACAAGACAAACTAACCAACATGAGGCAAATACAATAAATAAATAAATAAATAAGCAGTGTGAGTTGAGTGTCTGAAAGAAGAGGCAAGAAGAGGGAGAAGAAGAAAAAAGCCTTATATGTAGCCTGCCTATCCTCTCTAGCTGACAACCTAGCAGGGCACCAAGCAGCCAGGCTGGGGGTGCTGAGCCAGGCAGGCAGCTCGCAGCCATGGCTGTGTGTGTGGGTGCCACACGGGTGGCACAAAACCGTCTGTAGATGGTTACAGCCAGTTAACAAATAGGGCGAATCATTATCTGCATCAGGAAATGGAAACGGGCTTTTCTGGGCAGGGGGAGGGAAGTTTTCCTCATTTGAGCGTCCTTTGGAAGGTTGTGCCGCTGTGCCTCTCCTTGAGTCTCCTGTGCTAAGGGCAGACTGGACCTGTGCTTAGAGTAAGATGGTGGGATGAAAGCTGAAAAAGCAAATGGCTGTTGTGGTAATATTTCCCTAATCTACTCTGCTAACAACTTAAAGCCTACCTGAACATTGTATATATAGAGAATTTCCCAGAATTACTCCAGAACTGGCCAACATGTCACAGCAATGATGATTCCAGAGTCAGGGCAGATTTTAGAAGTCATTATTTCCAAGGATTTTGTGTTGATACTGTGGTGACAGGTGTAAAATAATTAACTATAGATTGCAGTTAAATTTTAAACAGAAGAAGCAGTAGGTATTAAATAGAGCCACACCTGACTTGTTGCTTTGGATGCTTTAATCTACATTTGTGTTGATGAAATAGAATTTTTAAGATAAAATGCTGTGCAACAAGATATTCCAAAGTTCAGTAATCAAACAAAAAATCTTATTTGTAATTCTGACTGTACTTTGACACGTTCTTGAAAAAACAAAGATGCATTTTCTTTCCCTGAAGTATTTAAGAATTAAAGGCCCTGCTCTAGCATTTTGTGGGGTGTCTGTGAAGTACTGCTCCATTTTCATGTCCTGCTGCAATCATTACAGCATCACAGCATCACAGGCTGATTTTAGATTTGACAGTGAGTGAGACTAACCAAGAACAGAGTAAGGAAAGATAGCTGCATGTGTGTACGTGCATGCATAGGAAGAGAAATGCAGATTGGAGCAAGCAGTTTATTTTTTCTGTTTTTTTTTTTCATGTAAGGATTGAGAACAATTAAATAGAGGAATCTGGTAAGTAAAGTAAAAACAGAAGCCATTTCTAAAAGTTTTTATGAATGGTGCTGCTCCAGTGGCATATTTAGCTTAACTGAAGCAGCATTAATTAAATACTAAATCAAATTTTATGCCAACTAAGACAAAAATCCATCTTAAACAGTAAATTAATACAACTGAATATTATTGTATATGAGAACATGCAGTATTAAAGCCAGTGAAAGTCTAATACTTAAAACTATTATTCTGTTCTAAGGAGGATTCATACTGTAGCCTTGTGATATCTTAGGCAGGCTTGGAGAAAAATGGGACTGACAGATTCTCGATGATAAATGCTTCAAATCTAATTTCTCATTTACAGAGCAACCAATCAACCCTACATAAGTAATAATACACTTTTTATCTTTGCAGTGTCTCAGCCATTTTCATTTGTAAACATTTACAAAAAATGCAACCTCATACTGTTCTATTTATTAATTGTTGTGAAAATCAGTTAGGAGCTAAGTAATCATTTTATGATGTAGGACTTCTGCAAATCTTTCTTCAAAAAGTTTGGGTCTAGGTAGTGGTCTGAAAGTTCTGGTTAGTGCAAGATATGTATTTTCATTGAAAGAAAAACGTCTTTTAATTGTGGCTAAGTATTCAACCAAATAATAGTTATTGTTTAAAAGAGAAATTTGCAGACAGAGTAACAGTGGTAAGTAGAGATATGTTAAGGTCTGGAATCATCCTTCTCAGCTTTGTAAAATGGCTGAATTAGGAGCACCGTTATTCTCAGTACTGGCAACAGTTCACAGCAGGAGATAGGCACCAGCAGTGGCATTTCTATCCTGGGTAGATGCAGTCATGACCTAGAGGGTCCTATCTGCTCCACTGACTGTATACAGGGTGCTCTTAGGTTAGGCCTGTTTGTAGGTGCCTAAGCTGAGCGAGATGAGTCTGCGCCAAAAAGTCTTTTCAGAAAGCAGAAGTTAGTTAAACTGCAGGTCTGTCCTCTGTTTATTAAAATGGCATGTTGTAAGTTCAAAAAAGAGAGCAGGGTAACAGTAGATACGCATGTGAACACTGAACTGGCTTTAGGTATGCAGTACATTCTCTTGTAAGTGTGCATCTGTAATTTTGATTGGTTTTAGTTTGAATTCGTGAAGGAAAAAAATGTGTTTTTCTAACAGTCAAGAGTAACATGAACAAGTTGGCTTCTCTGCCTGTTCACTCATGCTTAATTTCTCCCTGCTAATTTGCGGTGTTGAGCTAAAGTCCAGAAAAGGAAACCAATTTTAATGCCATTGAATATACTCTATTCATTGCCACTCTTTCCACCCACAGGTTTCAACAGATAGGAAATACCAATAATTATAGCTTTGTCCCCATGCCCTCTTTTCCAGTTCCGTTAGATGAAATTTGCCTTTAACATTCTTTTGGTTTTCTTTCACATTAATATAAAGAAAACAAGACTTTCCATAAACACCATTTACTTTGATAGTGTTAACCTGGTGATTAATTTAGTCATAGAGCTAAATTTTCTTTTTGGCTAATTTTGTTAATAATCTCACATTTCCAGCCTGTACTTAGACTTCCAGTAGTTAAACTGTTGGATCAGAAGTCAGTTCTTAAGGAAACTTGTGGTGTGAATTGGAACGACTGTTAGTGTGTGCCGCTAGGCTGGGGTTTGGATTATTTGTGTTGCGTTGTTTTGGTTCTCGCTCTCTACACCGCCAATATAAATCATTCAGTGGGAGCCTTTTCAGAAAAGCTCCTGCCTTCAGATGACTCGAACGTAAAACATGCCCTTGGAAGTAACAGGTCCTCAGCATAAGGACTGACAGAGGAGCTGGGAAAACGAGCAGCCAGAAGGCAAAGCCTGAGCTGGTTGTGGGGCGTCAGCGCAGTCGTAGGGTGATGATGACCACTTGCAGCAGTTGTACTGCAGGTTGGAACTGCAGTACAGTTCCATTTTTGTGGAATGGATGGATTTATGGGCCAAAACCACGACATCCATTTTAGGCAATCCAGCACACACTCTGCTTTCCTTATCCAAGGCTGTTTTTAATGCAACAATGCAATGAACATCCTAAAGGTGTTATGAGAATCATGGTGACTTTTGCACTCACCAGCTTGTAGAGTATGGAAGCTGTAAGAGCTCTTTGGCTCGCCTAAAGTGAACAGCTGTGAAGACAGCACAACACAGGAGAGGAGTTTGTATTTGTACAACCTTTGACTTTGCTCAGCCTGAGAGCTGTGTGCCTCTGTCGGGAAGACTATCAGGGAATACCATGGAAAAAGCAAGGAAGGAAGGTGAACGGGCAACATTCCCCATTTGGGTAATTATGTAGGCTAGTTAGAGGTCTTCCCAGTTGATTGACAAATGAGGAAAGACTCAAAGGTATTTCCTTTGTGGACAGCTCTGGGATAACACTCAGAAATAAAAGGAAGGCAGGCCCATCCAGCTCTTCTCTCCGCTAGGTTACTGGACCTGCCCACAGTGCCCGCAAAGCAGTCATCTCCCCAGCTCCACCTTTTGTATCAGGCCACCCTCTCCAGGCTGAATGATGAATGACCAGTACTGCGTAACTTGCTGCATCCCCACGGCACCATGTCATATCTGAATGCAGTAAATTCACAATGACATTCAATGTTCTGTTAAAATAGTAGTAACATTAAAAAACGTAACTATTTATGCAAGATTCAGGCCATAGTGAGTCAGATCTTAACAGCTCTACTTTGAATTTCACAATGTCCTGAAGTGCTTTGAGAAGGGAATGGAGAGGGCTTTTGGCAAATACACAAAACAGCTGAAAGGGAATTAAAATTACAGAAGACTGCTGATTTTTTTTTCAGAAGGAAACAACAAATATTTGAGTTGGAAAAAAGAAAATCTAGCATGGTCAGCTCCAAATAATAAAAAGATCCAGCCCACAGACAAAGGGAGTGATAACGCAGAGGTGACAGAGGAGAGTCATTTTCACAGGTCAGGAGCCAAAGAAATGGGCACATAAAAAAGAGGGCAAATAAAGCCTTAGGAATAACTAATGGAGTAAGTTTCCAGGTGACTGAGATTGAGGAGATTCAGAACCAAACTTCATAGTACATCAGCTTGGCAGGGCTTATGCTTGTACCTTATGAATCTCTTTGTGGAGAAATCTAGCTGCTGCCAAAACCAGCTGAGATCTAACAAAGTTCAGTGTATAACTGGTGGCTGTTCTTTGACAGCTTAGACAGCGACTCAGGCCATGTGCTGCCCTGCATCTTGGACACGATTCTTGAACATGCCATATGTATATGTCATCCTTAAATATTTCCTTTACCTATAACAAATGAAATGTATGAAGTCACAGAAAGAGTTTCAGCATTGGTCTGCTAAACGCCAAGGCCAAAAGACGAACATTTTTACACAGTGGTTCTTGGAACACGAAGACCATCTCTGTGTACGTGCATGTGTGTGTGTGTATTTGAACTTTCACTCTATAAAAACTTTGGGAGTAGTTAAGAGCTTTGCAAGTCTGTATTACCATTTCATCAAAAGAGTATAATTTTCTCTTGGCAAGAAGCGTTTTATCTTTTTAGAAAGTAAATAGATGGGATTCAGAGCCAATGATTTCCGTATTTGCTGGGGATCAGTTTTTCTGGAGGAACTAGAAAGGAGAAGAGCCAGAGAGTCAACTTCCTCAACACTCCGGAAACCTTTTATATAATATGTGATGCTATGTGGGGTTTTACTCCCACAGTCTTTTGATTCATTACGTATTGCTGAGTAAATCAGAGAAACAGGTTGGATAAAACTATCAGGATGCAGAACACTTACAGCACCTCATAGTTATGGCACCTCAGAGACCTTCTGTCTGAGCTGTGGGTTGGATTAAAGTACAGGAGTTAATTAAAGTAAAATAATAATTGTTCTGGGACATGTGGGATAGTGATCAGACAAGTTAGTCCCCTTTGGCTAACAAGATCGAAGAATTAGAGGTACTCCCTCACCTGGGAGTGCTTGTGGCATCTTCCTCAGCATTCGTGCTTTCTGTATTTATCTATGTCTCTATCTGTGTCTATCGGATGGCAGTAATGAACTCACTGAGAGTGTTACTGCAGACCCTCAGTTCTTAAGACTACTGGAAACCATTTATAATCTGCATCAGTGCTGCATTTGAGGATTGGCTTTCCTAAGGTATAGCAAGTACATAAATTCCAAAGTATGAAATAAGTCCTGTAAGTTACAATTTCCTATTTGATTACAGACACAATTCCAGATGTGAGCACTGATTGTGAGAACTCCCCATTGTGCTTTGGGAACCACTGTTGTTGTTACTGGGTTACCTTGACCACTGATGAGCCTTTGCTAACAAACCCTTGATTTGATGGTCTGTTCTACCAGATCTTATAGTACATGTAGCCAACAAGTTTAACTCCCATGGTGACAGTGGTCAGACCTTTCTTAATGATACATATAAAATCTACACTAAACTTCTGGTCTATAGTAGAAAAAGAATTCAATTATCTTGTATCACATGAAACAATATAGCTGATACTGCTGTACTCATACACGTGTGTCTCAATGTATGGGATGCTCTGGACCATTATGTAGAGGGAGCCAGTGTTTCAGAAGGAGTTTACTTTGTGAATGTAGTCAGGAGATTTAGGTGGCAGGCTTGGAGGTACTAGTGGATGCTGGTGAGTAGGTAAGGCCTTGGCAAGACCAGAAAGGAATCTGTGTAATGAGCACTCTGGCCAATACAGAGTACTTTGGATGAATTGTTTCTAGGATCATCAGTTTTCTTCTGGTTAGTAGAAAAGAGGGGAAAAAAGCCAAGGTATCATTCCTTGAAAGTGCAATACTGACAAGAAAGCAGCTACTGCTGAATTTTGAAATAATGGTAGGTCTAAGATGAGGATTATCTAATGCTTGTGGAGTTACCCCCCCCCAAAAAAAAAAAAAAAATCTCTGCCATCAGTTAGGTGACCTAGTACCAATATGGCATATTAATAGGAAGGAGACTGTTGCTCAGAAGGGTAACGAACTCAAGAGTGAGGGGAAGTCCTCTAGTGGCCCTCTGCTGACACAGGGTTAGAAATACTGCCCTGCTGATGAAGATGTATTTTTCTTCAATTAGTCTTCTTGCCAGTTTGGCTAGTAATATTTGCCTTTGCAGACCAAATCTCCGCAACGAGTGTGTGCCAGTAGTACTACCTCCTTGCCCTGCTTGGCTTTTTGCTGAGAGGCCGTGCATCTAGGACCTAGGGGAAGTGGGAGTAGGGGGACCGCAGAGGCAGCCTCCCTTCTCTCCTCCACCCCCTCCATCATTAGGAGATTTTGTGAATCAAGCAGAGCTCCCATACCGCTCTGGTAACCCAGGCCAGAGGCTGTGCGTGAATACAGCCATTGTCTAAATAAGTAATTATGTAAGTCCCCTTGCAACCCCCGTGACCCGTACGAGCGCTCCCAGGCAGATGCCAGGCTAAATGGAAAAGGGCAGAACTGGCAATGCCAGCTGGCCAGTGCAAACCTTGCGTACCTCCAGCGAGGGGAACTGGAGGACATGTACGGGCAAGCATCCTCAAGTCCAGAGGCACAAGAAAGATGTGTGAGCCACAATTATCTGAGAAACATTCTTCCCCCCCCATTTTAATTAAGTGGATCTCTCACTTCTAAATCCCCAAAGTCTAGTTGTGCCTTTTCTGAGACCACAAAAGTACATGGAATAAGCCCACTAAAATCTGCCCAGATTTGAGAACATGATCTGTAATCCTGCATAATGTTAAACTGTTATCAGGAAATAAAAGGCTTGTGTTCTGGAAGAATGGCAGATTTGCTCTTCTGAGGAGGGAAGGAAGCAGGTGGATAGCAAAGGGTCCCCCTAAAAAGCATGGCATTAAGGAAGATAATTTCCCTTAGGATTAAATGAAAACACACATTCTTTAAGCAATCCCCTGTGGAGGAAATGTGGAAATCTTTGCTTTGGGGCTTAAAAAGAATGCTTGGCTTTACATACAGGTATACGAACAAAAGAGACAGGAGTCCTGCTCCCAGCAAGTGGAAGTGGGTCTGTGCCTGGGGAAGGAGTGATTAGCCCAACTGCAAAGCAAGACTTCAGCCTGAAACAGGAGGTTGAAACCCTATTTTGGGGAAGTCTAGAGGAAGAAATAAACTAGCAGCTGTGAGGGCTCTGAATGCAGGTTTAATTAATATTTTCTTCTGCAAGTTGTAGCCAAAAAGCCATCACTTTGTGTCAAGTTTCCTACTTTTGCTGAAGAACTTCCCAAGTTTAGTGAGCTGCTAGATGTTCAAGGATCTCTGGGATGACCAAACATATTTTTTCAGGCTGTAACAAGATAATGCCTCCCACTCCACTCAGAAAAAATTTTAAAATACCCTCTCCTGCCTCCAAACCAGACTGATGCTGGCAATTCTTGGCCTTTTTTTTTTCACATTGTTGCCATACGTAGGAAAGGAAAGATGTTGAATAATTAGTCTAGTCACATATAACAAACTGAAGACACCACAAATAGCAAGATATACAAGCAAAACTTTCCTGGTTACATATTTCCGTTTCCAGAACTAGGAATCCTTTTACATTCATCCCTTTTTTGTAGTAAGATATGTGAAGGAAATTCACACTATGTGAATACACAAAAAATCTCCAGGGAAAATAAATGGTCCCTGAATAGATCTGTCTAAAATTTCTCGTTGGCAGGAGGAGATGCACAGTGGGTCTCTGTGATCTATTGAATTAAGGAATGGAAGGGAGGGAATTCTGGAAAAAATGCACATCAGCAAGTCTCTCTAGTCATCCTGTCTACATGAAGGAAACTTTAATTATTGCTACTTTTTGTTTCTTTTTACTAGTGTTATACTAGAATCAGTGTTAGTTTAGAGGATATATCAGTTTATATTGCCAGATGTAGGCAGCAGCCTGTCTTTATGAGATAAAATTCTTCCTCTTGGAGCACGGAGGATGATGAAAGAGGTTTAGAAAGAGCAACAATGCGAAATACACATTAATTTTTACCTCAAATAAATCCATGGCAGCAGTGTAAGAACTCTAATAGAAAGTGTTCAAGAAGGACTTCATGATCCTACAAGTCCATAATGAGGCAGGGAAAGATGAAGAAGAACAAGGACCTACGGGGTCCTTTATGTCAGTCTTGAAGCATGTCATCTCCTCCACCTGACACTGTCCTTCCCAGCCCACTGGCTATGGGGCTTGTCCTGCTGTGTGAGCTGGACAGGCTGTTTTTCCATTCCATAGCCCACCTGAACCACTGAGGACAGCCATTTCGGCTGGGATGGGCCAGTGGATCCTTTTTGATTCAACCCCTGATACAGCTTCAAGCCACCACAGTTTCTCACTCAAAGGAGAACAACCTGTTTAAGACCCCTGACTGAAAGGCAGACATGAGGGTTTTTTATTTTTTATTGTCCGTATATTTTCTTTAGTTTCCTTTTCACTGTAGTTGTCCTGTAGTTGTTGCCTTCCTGTGTGCTCCTCTAGAGCAGAAAAAAAAATTAAAGAAGCAGAAAAAAGAGCCCTAGAAATCAGGAATATTCCAAACTAGTTTGCATCCTGCTTTTCATAACATAATGGGAATGGGAAAATCCTAGAGAGCATACTAGTGGACGTGCTGCTGCCACGCACATCTTTATTTTACAGCACAAAAGCAGCTTCCTGGACAAACATCACATCCAACCATATCTTCTTCTCCCCAGAAGTATCACTATTATTATATGGAAAAATGAAAAGTAACTAATATTAAGCCTTTAGTATCCTCAGTTGCCCTTAATTAAGTCACTTAAAGCTAATGAGGTTTACAGTCATGGGAGCAGTTTGTTAAATATAGCCTAGAAAATTTCAGCTGGAAGGTAACCATAAAATACAATGCAGAGGAGAAAAGTAATCAGTGAAGCTCTTTCTGTCAACAACAATGGAATCACCATTATTTTTGTATTCTATATTTTTCTACTTTCAGATTCATTTTCTGAGTAGGATTGAACAGTCATTTTTTACTGAGATTCTCCATTTTAGTTGACAGAGCTTTTGCAGAAAAGTTTTCTCCTATTCTATGAAAACACCAGCTAATAGAGAAGTGAAGAAGCAGTTAAGACTGCTGCTACTTAAATTAGCTGAAACAATATTTTGGCTGTACAGACTTGAATTCCCTCAGTAAGCCCTAAAAAGGGCCATCTGGTTGGAACATTATATCTTTTGTAAGACCTGGCTTTGGAAACTGTAACGAGGCTCATGAGCACCATTGGACTTGTTAATACTTTTTAAACACAGATTTGAAATGTGGGTAGCTGCCTTTGTGGTTCGCCTAGCACCGAGCAGGTTTTTCGCTCTGCAGTGGATAGGTGTCCGTGGCTAAGCCCCATGCCACAGCCACAAAAAGCAATGCAAAGCTTTGCTGGGCAGTGAGAGCCTGTCCACCCAGCACGGCTGCCCAAAAGCAAGCGGTACAACCATACCCAGGCTTGCTCTGAGACGCTGCACGCCTTGGGTTGATGAGGACGGGTGGATTGTGCCTGTGCTAAGGAGTACCCCCAAAAAGGGCTTAATCCCACACCCTCTGTGGGGTTCATGTCTTGGAGGACAGCAGTGGCCTCCTCCAGGAGCTACCTCTGGGTGGAAAGGTTATTGCAGCGCAGTCGTAGTCCACCTGCTCCCAGCTCATGAACTTCTCATGGTAGAAATGTCAAAGCACCATCCTAGTCCCTCTACCCCCATGTATCAGACAAAGGTCTTTAATGATTGGAGGAAAAGAGATTACAATCCACTGAATGCCTGCTGGAGAGAGGTTGGCAAGCAAATATTTTTTATGAGTTTCTGTCCTGCTTAGGAGCTTTTGCAGCCCCACATAGGAAAATCTGTCTCATGCTCTCACCACTGGCAAAACTCCCTCAAGACTGATTGTGCCAGTGTAGGAACCAGTATATGCACAAGCAATTAGCTAATATATCCCCTTCTGCTCCACTATAAAGGTTCAAAATTTGCCCCCAGATGGGTCTTTCAAAGCGAAAAGCCATCAACTGTGACGCCAACCACATTTTTTAAACCTTTTTCAGATAATAAATTATACAGTCTTTGATTACTAATATGTGCTCTCTCTATCTCTATTTATTTACCAGTCTTCACATTAAAATTTTACATGACCACTTAAAGAATAAATAATAAACATAAATAGGTAATTATTTAAATAAGTTATTATTAAGTTCTAAATAATTATTTAAAATAACAGTGGCATGCACTACATCCTCAAACTACTCTCCATTTATGTCGAGAGATGCAGCTAATCCTGTACTTGTTACAGCAGAGGGTTGCAAAATGTGGCAATTTAACACAAATCCCTGAATTTGCCACTCTGTGTCTGTGAGGAATATACATCACCCTATTTCCATAAATGACAGCCAATGCCCTGCTTACCAGGACTGAAGCCTGGCAACGCTGCAGCCCAGCGGGAGCTTTCCCAGCGCAGGTATCCCTGTGCTGCTGGCATCTCCCCAGGCTGGCGTCCAGCACGACTGGCAGCTCCTCTAGTGCTGCCTGCGATTTGTCCTGCACCGGGAGATGGGGCAATCTGGCACGGCCCTGCCGTTGGCTGGGCTGCAGCTGGGCTGCTCCCTCAGCCTTCACCCCACTTAAAGCACCCCGATAAAACCCTCGACGTGAGGGGACGTGGCATCCCCAGGATCGGGAGTGGTGACCTCACCAAGATGCTCTTGGGTAGCTTGGCTTCAGCGCAGTGCTGAGTTTTTTTTGGGGGGGAGCCGTTTGTGGCACGGTGGCATCCCGGCCAGGGAGAGCACAGCAGCTGGCACTTGCATCCCTGGGACGCGCGCGAGCCTGGCTAGCGAGCAGGAAGCCCTGCTCGAGGCTCCCTGCGGCAGGACCGGCACGCGGAGGGCCGGAGCCCCTTCCCAGGCGGTCGTGGATGTCTTCCGTTGGCCTCGGTGGGAGCTGGAGCAGGCCCAAGCACAAGTCGCCATCGTTTCCAAGATACAGTAGCTTGGGTTCGCTTTTTCTAAACAAAGACTATTATAACAGAGTCGCTGCTGGAAATTTCCATTCCTTTGTTGGGTAGATGCTGTATAAATAAATGCATTCCTAAGATTTTTATAGCCCTGGAAAGGTCCATGAAAGAAATTGTATAGTTTGGCAAATCACTTGACTTCATGTATATTATTCCTGGGCTTCTGAGAACATGATACATGATGCACAGAATATAATACAGGAAACATATGCCAAAGGCTTGTCAAGAATTTGACACAGTCATATATGGCATATATAGATATTTCTTCTATTTTGCCCTGTGGAATCTAAAATATTCAACTGATTTTAGAACTGGTATTTGTGAATGAATTACCTTAACTCTAAATAATACTTACCTGACAGATGACTCTCTGTTTTACCCTTCTGCTTTTTCTTCTCCCTGAATATTATTCTAGAACCAAACAATTCCTGAAGATCCTGTATGTGATGTATTTACAAGTGAGATGGCTCAATATTTTAGTTCCCTGTCATATATAAACACTAACACCATATATAAATTATTATAATCGTGTATCCAATGATAATGGAAACAGAGCAGTAAGTTTCATACATTAACTTACATAGTAAAGAGTATTGTGCTTTTATTAATAGAAGGGCGATTTTTTTTTCTTGCAACAAGCTAGTAGCTTCTCTCACTAGCTCTGCCACTTTAACTCTGCCTGGACTAGATAATCTGGATTTATAAGATCACTTCTCTATTTAATGCAGTACAAATACTTCAGATATTTAGAGCAGAATCTTGTTTAGACTACCAAAATAATGTTTATTACCCATCTTTTTCATTTTTGAGCACACTGTGAGATTTATTTTAAGTTTAGATCTTCCCAGCAGCTATCCTTGCTTTCTTTAGGCTGAATTTAATTTTGAGAAATCATATCGTACAGAAATGCAATTCTACTGGAAAAATACCAAAACTATACAAAATCAATACTTTTTAACATTTTTCATTTTTAGATCTCAAAGCTTTAGACAGAAGACAGCATTTAGCTTTCATAAGTAATTGTAAAAAATATTTAATATACTGTTTATTTTTTAACATTTGTTTATTAATTGTCCCAAATGCAATGTTACCATTCATTTTCTAGACATGCTATTTTTCGGTTAGGTTTCAAATGTAAAACAAAACAACCTACAATCCAAACCAAAACCCCAAACAGGACTATCTCCATAATATAAGCCCCAATAACTTAGGTTAGAAAAATCTCAGATTTTCTTCTGTGTGGACACTGTCACAGGATGTAAAACCTTGTGCAGATTCTAATTTTTAGTAACCTTACTTAGATTCGGGGATGACTATATCAAAGCATTTTAGTTTCCGAGATGAAGTAGCCAGGTTCAGCTTTATTTCAAAAAGAGATTATTACAATAAATGTATCTCTCAAATTGTAATAAATTATAAAAGCTTATTATTGTATTTTAGTATAAAACACTGTTGACTAAGGGCATCAAACTCTGAAGCCGATTAGCAATAATCTATGAGCCCAAAGACATAAGACCAATAACTTATCTGCCACACAAACAGCTGCACAAATCTCTCACATTTATTTTTTCCAGGCTTTCAACTTGGATTAATAACTTAGCAAAAAACATGCAAGTCTCAACCATATTAACCACAGCTATATTTGTAGTCTTATGGACTTGAACGTTTTAAAATAATAAAAGGAAAAGGAAGGTAGAAAAGATGTTTCATTAGGACACGAGGATTTCTAAAACCAGTATATATAGTGTTTGTCAAGAGGTGGTATAGAAGAGTTACTACTTACATTACTAGCATGTCTCTAAGACACAGAGCAAGAAGCTCCCTCAGTGAGATATGTTTGCTCTGGAAAATTTAAGTAACCAGACTTCGCAAGCTCTTCTTACTGACACATTTATAATACCAAAATGCAAACTCAGTTAAGAAGTTTGCAGGAAATACAACACAGAAAACTGCTTTTCTGATTTTGCTGTGAAGCCCAGCAATACTGAAATAACATAAGATCCAGAAGTTCACAGATAAGCCTGCCAATCCTTGTTCTTTTTGATAGCCCACTATATGCAAAAATATATGAAGCATGCAACTTGGTGGGTTAAAGAAAATATCCCAAGCCACAAACCTCTAGCAAATCTGCATTTGTGAATAATTACAGAAGCTTGCAGCCTAATAAAGAAAGCACTTATTACAAGAAAAAAAAAATCATAAAGGGCTAATACCGTAAAGAATTCATCACTATGTTGATAAAATAAGAGCTTCAAAACAAATTCAAAGAGTAATGCCTGCCTAACACAGAATTCTTAAATATTAGATTTGTGTGCCTTTAGTATTGTGTGATACTAGTACTCCAGTTAAATTTAGCCGCTTCTCTTCATCAGTAGTTCAAACAACAGGAGTATTTCTTAAATGGGTTTCTGACATTAAATTCAGATGAAATGATACTACGCAAGTGATAATATTTGGCAGAGTCTGTCATTTGACTTTTTCATTTTGCATCTACCTACATACACATTTGCACTAGCATCATGTTTACAATGATGCCTTTTGTAAGAGGGCCAAGTTTTGTAAATCAGAATAATGTACAAAAGCAGTCACACATTTTCTATTTTCTAAATCACTTTCATGAAGACAACTATGCTTAAACATCAAGGGAAAACGGAACAAAGAGATGCAGAAGTATAACATAATACTAATGACCTGAAATAACTGCTCAGATGGCACCCAAATATCATTGTAATGGACATACTACACCTAACACCTAAATAAACATAAACATAAACATAAACACCTAAATAGCATAAACAGGATATGATTGCCTAGCGTAGAGAAGGGCAGACCAAATACCTTGTAACACTTTTATCCTGAGATGAAAGCATAATTTCTGCTTTGACCTTTTTTTAGAATTTCTAATATACAACATCTGTGGTCTTAGAAATGTAGGAAAACTGGGAAGGCACAAATCCTAGTGTATTACTACCCATCAGAAAGCAAAAAAAAATGTACTGAAGACCTTTATATAGTACTGGAGAAAGTGAAAATCTATGCAGTCTTTTATACCCAACTTCATTACTGAAAATGTTTTTTTTTTCCCCCACCTGAATTTTCATAAACCCATGTAAACTGTTTCTGTTTATCTGTGCTAGCTGTTCTGACATCGGGACTTTGCTTTTTAACTATCCTGGGCTTGGCTGTAACTAAGATAAACATATTTAGCTGCAACTTTTTTTTTTCTTTCAAAAAGAGGCAAACTGGATTATAGCAAATAACCTTTAAGATAATTAACTGACAATGCTGCAACTAGCATAAAATCTTCCTTCAGGCGACCCCTAATTTAAGTATTACTGGCACAAAGTAGAGACAGATTGTGCATCACCACCGCAATATTTACATAGCAGAAACCCACAGAGCAGGAAACGTGAGACTCAATGATGCACTAAATTAGGAACAATCATATTCTAGTGTTAATTTGCTTTCTACTCTATCCAAATTTCAGGTCCAGCAATTGGTACAAATGCACATAAAACATTCCCGTTTTTAATGATTAAGAGCCTGCAAACAGTTTTGCTCAAAAGTGAATTTACTCACTAGTAGGGATGTTTCCAGGATCAAACCCTAAAAATGAAATTGTTTTACCAATATAGAGTTTTTCCTGAAAACCAAGGATTTCTAATCCTCTGTTTATCTCTTTCCATAAATGATGCTTGCACAAGCAGTTTGAGTCTTCTCCCAGGATACCTGCCTTTTGATTGCAAATATTTTCATATGACAGCATCACCATGATTCTATGACATAATTGAGAAGTAGTTCTAATCCACTGATGCTGCAGAGATACGCACATAGACTTATGTACCCAAAGATTTCAAGTTAAAATAGAAGGAGAAAAAGATAGCCAGTCTACTTGAAAACAAACTGGGATGTGTCATATTTATAATAAATATACAGTCTATATTCTAGCCAGCTACAGATTTCATGAGCACTATTCTCAATTACAGCACACTTTAGCAAAAACACAAGCAGCCAACCTCAATCTTTCTAAATTTCAAATACTGCTCAAATTTGATTTCCACTATGTGGTATTAAAGGTAAAAGTATTTACCTTTCCTAATCGCTGATGTTCTTCAAAAGCAGAAATCAGTTCTTGCGCCCACTTTATTTTTTCAGGGCTCGGAGAGAACTGTTCCTGGACAACAGCAATTTGGTTAGGGTGAATCACCTGCTTACCTACAAAGAAGATTAATAACACCAGAATCATGCATCGACAAACAGATGTTCAAACAAAATGTTCCAACCACTTGAGGCTCTCATATGCCTCATAGACTTTCTGCTATTTAAGTGACTATTTTATTTGGTTTCCTTTTTTTTTTTTTTTTTTAAACTGGACAGCGTGCAGGTAGCCTTTTGCCAGATTTTTTTAAGAACAAAAATATCTCAAGCAGTAGTTGCATTCAATACCATGTGAACAAACCCACAATTCTCCCCCCTCCCTTCCCATTCAACCCATACATCGTCTTTTTGTTGTTTCAGGTGTAATTGTTTGACCAGTGCTGTCAATAACAATTAAGTTTAAAGCATCTCTGAATTTTAGCTATATAAATAGCAGCTCCAGCCATGCATAAATAAGCAGCAATAAAGTATGTTCAGAAAAAGAGATCTGAAGAACATCGTGCAAGATTGGTAGAATTGAAAAGTTATCAGTAACATAAGGCTCATTCCCTAAATTCTCAGTATTAGAATCAAATACTCATTGCTCTTTAAATTCTTCTTGTTGTAATGGTTAGCTGTTGCAGGTATACTGCCATGTTTATTTAGTTACAGGTATATTAAACAGTTACCAGAGGCATCTTGACGTTTTATTAAGCACTTCTGAGTGCTTTCTTGTATAAATATGTGTTAAGAAAATAAAAATAGGTGTTGCCTTCTTTACTGGAGATTTTCACATACGAATAAACAGCCACACAATACCTTTTCATCTGATACCGTACTTAGAAAAGAGTACATCTCTAATTTGTTTGGCAGTGTAGCATTTTTAAGGGAATTTAGCAGACTGGTGTGATTTCTGCATGATTATGTTGCTTTAGAAGTGTTTGAATACAGAGCGGATACCCCAATGCCCCGCTTTTCACAACGGCAACACCAAATCAATGCGTTTGCTTGGCTCCCACGCAGCAAAGCACGTTACGGCCCCGAGCCCGACCCTGCCCGCGGCGAGGCGAGCGGGCGAGCGAGGAGCCTCGGCCGGGCGGACGGCCCCGGCGCGCGCGGCCCCGCCGGCCGCTGCACCCTCTCCCGCGAGCGAGGGGCACCGGGGGCCTCTGACGGCCCCGATCCCGCGCCGCGATCCGGAAGGGAAGGCCCGGGCGCCCCCCTCTTCCGCCCTCCCGTGGCATCCCGGTGACCCAGTGGGGCTCCGCACGCACCTGCCGAGCCGCCCCGGCGGATTTCACCTTCTTGCTGGTTTTATTTAAAGAGGCAAATTTTGCCCGAGCGGTGCAATTTGGGCACGTAAAGCGCTTGCAAGCAAAGGTTTTGAGCGTTAGAAGCTCGCTCGGTTCTGACGGAGGTTTCTGAAGTGGGAGAGGAGCTTTTCGGATGTTCACGTTGGAATTAAGCGAGCGATTTGTTAGAAATAAGCACGGCGCTTCATACAGCGGGGCTCACGCCTTACCACAAAGATGCGTCTATTCTAAATAATATAATGACTGCAAAACACATTTCCAGTAACTAAGGTAACTTTTATCAAACCGACCGGGGTCTCGGTGAGCGTGTGGAGTACAAACAAAATTTGTGTCTGCATGAGCACAAGCTACTAAGTTTTAGTATTCAAAGAAACACTTACTGCTAAGTGTTAATATATTTCTTCAATAAAAAGCCAAAAATAGTTCGTTTTTATTTTATTCCTCATTAGTGATTGTTTATGATCTTTAGGCCATCCAAATTTTCAGTTTCACATTTTGTTAAGGTAAATATTAAAAAAAAATCATAAAAAAAGATGGTTAAAAACATGATTAAACTCATTAAGAGGTGCATTTTTTGAAAGAAATTATATGATGACAAATTTCTTTAACTAATAGGGTTTGCATTAGTTCCCGTCAAAGGCGTTTTAGACAATTTAATCAAATGCTACCTTTAATAAGACTATGGCATTCCTTATTTTTAATATGAGATGCTCTTCCTAGTTAAACTACTGATTCTAAATTTGAAGAGTGTAGAACTACTGGAAAACCCTACAAAGTTTAATTTTCTGGGAAAAATGTAGAGCATATTTGAAATTATGCTGAAAATCATTCTATAAAAATAATTACTTTATTATGATTTTATTTTTTATATTTATTTTATTAGGATTTTCTTAAGTGTAAAACATATCTGTAATAAGGTTTTCTTTTAATAAAGAATTCTGTAGTTAAACTATATCTGTATCATAAAAACATTAGTGAACAGTTTACAGAAAGCAGTCTAATATTTGATGTATGGCACTCAGTTGATTTTTGTCACAGATTATGTATCCAAATAACTGTATAATAGACGTAATGCCATGCAGGAATGAAGCAAATATTTTAAATGGAATTGTTGTTATTGACAAGTCACTGAGCGAGTGCAAAATTGGAAGACATTAAAATTTATGACCATGAAATCCTTTTTACAGTACCACTTGATATATTGTGCTTTAAATCAATACCTGTCAAGTCTTTTAGGTAACTTGTATGATGGTGTCATTTTAGTCCTCTACAAAAACTGCAAAAAGAGAGGAAACGTATAGCATTTCATATTTATATCTGGCTTTGCAGCATGTAGCTCAGGACTTTCTATAATGACTAAGTCAGCTGTTAAAGCTTACTCCAAAGTTTACTTAATTTTTATACAAACATTCCTAAAACTGATGACCATTTATATGGACAACACACTGAGTTTAAGTCTGCAGGTTATGGTATTGTAAAATGTCTTGCTGTATGTCTGTGTGTGTATATGCAACTGTATATATTTATATTAATTTATATTTTATAATCTATAAATTGTATATATAATATACTTCATATTATACAATAATTTGTAATATAATGTGTAGTAATTTATATATCAAACAGGTATTTTGCCTTAGCTAAATTACATTTGAAAACGTTCTGTTATATGAAAACACTCACTGAAGAAACTTTGGGCTATTTATAAGATAGCAAAAGTAAAGAATTGGCTATGATAAGCAATGAGGGGCATAAGAGTAACTAAATAGATAGTAATCTCTTTGTTACATTATTTAACTTGTTTAATCTTCAAGAAACATATTTGATTACATTAAGTCCAATTCCAGTGGTCTAAATCTAAATACAGGAAAATTCTAAGGACATATAACTTTGCTGAGTATTTTGAATTTGCATCACTTTTCAGGGTGGCAAATTTGGCCCTTGGCTGGCAAAGTGTGCAGTTTACCAGTTAACACACCAATCTGAAAGCCTTAACTCATTTCTGTCCTGTTAATTTCAATGATTCTGATTATATGAGAAAAAGTATCAGGATGTGATCTTAAATATTTAGAAATAACAAGAATTATATGTTTGGACCTTCTTGTGAAGGTAACATTTCAGTATTTTACTATTATATTATCAGACAGTTGTCAGTGTCAAATAAGATCTGCAGACTTCTGCTTTAGAGAAGGTCATGGATTAAGCTAAAATCTGTTTATAATTTTCCGTGATGAATATTAAATTGGAAACCTTTTATATAGCTTTGGAACTAAATTTTTAGTTTTGAAATATTTAAACAAAACAAGCAAAGAAGATTATAGAAATGTTAAATAAGCTGAAAGCGAAAGAAACGAACAAATAAAACATTTTGGATTGACTTCAAATATTTTTTTCTTTTTACCAAAAGTATGAAAAAAAAATCTGTTTTGTTTTGACTCGAACAGATTTTTTTAATGACTTCTTGTTTTTTCTTTTGGCCAACAAATCAGAAAACTCAGTATTGACCCATCTCTAATTACGATTGGACTGGTTGTCAGGCTGTTTGCTCTATTTTTGAAATGTGTTGATTATAGTGGTAGAAAGGCAGAAGGCAAAGAGCAGGAGCTGTGAGTTCATGTTAACGAAGTCTGTACCTTCTACAGATCCTTACACCCCATACAGAAAGGCTGGACACCTTTATGTCTGAGTTAGAAATTAACTTTATGCTCTAAGCTGCCAGATAGGACCATTTTATTTGTCACCTATCTGGGTCCTGTCCTGGTGTTAGATAGCTTTTTACATATACTGCATGGAGTCCAAAACACCATCAGTGTTGTTTATGCTTAGCATTTTCTGAATTTTCTAAATTGACAGCCTGAATCCAGTATTTAAATACACATTAAGCATTCAAAAAGAGTGTCCTCAGAGGTGCTTAGCATCTGCAACTCCATCTTCTGTCAACAGGAGGTTCAGATGCTTAAGTTTTTCAAAAATCAAGCTTTTCCTTAAGCCAGAAAATATTGGTCTAGATTACGTAGCCATCAGCAGGTGCTGCCATTCAGGAGCTCTATTATTTTCCCAACTTCAATAGCAGGAGAATCAGGGGTGGAAATCCACGTGGACATAGATAATGCTCAGTAACTATGAGAAGCTAACGTTTTTGCCTCCGAAATAAGGTCCGGTTTTGCAAAAGCTGAAGTTCAACAGACAGTAAGGCAGAGTTTGTGCTGGAGAGGATCCATTGCTAATCTTTCACTGCAATGCCTAGGACACTTAAAACAATGCTTAATTTGTTCGATTACTCTGCTTACTGCTTTCAGCTATTACATGCCGTTAACTGTAAAAATACATTTTGCTAGATCACATTGTCAGGACATACTCTTTGGATAATAAAATCGTAAGAAATATCCTTTTGCCTTAAATATACCCTGAATGATGGTCAGCAAAAAATAATTTAAAATGTTAGTGCTAAATCCTAATATTCTATAATGCGTGTGTCAAATGGCTGATTTC
The DNA here is from genome assembly GCF_028389875.1 of Rhea pennata. Classification (NCBI taxonomy): domain Eukaryota; kingdom Metazoa; phylum Chordata; class Aves; order Rheiformes; family Rheidae; genus Rhea; species Rhea pennata. Next base: position 159,541,210 of record NC_084663.1, read on the forward strand.
TATTGCAAAAACACAATCTTTGGTGGCTGCACTATCTCATCAGGGTGTCTGAGTGATCTGGTACACCAATCACAGGGTAACAGTCTGCATTACAGGACTCTGTTGCAAGGAGCCTGCTGGTCTTGCTGTCTGCCAATACCGTAGGTGTCACCAGCACTAACTGGGAGGGGAGCCAGGAGATGAAAAACAAATCAAAGAAAATAATAAGAAAATAACTTTCCCATAGCAATTAGCATCCAAGATTTATTTATCAGCTCCTTCACCTAAAAAGTACTTTTTAATAGCTGCTGTTTAAAAACACGAAACAGGAATCAAAATATTTTAAAAGGCAATTGTGGACTGATCGTTGCAAAGTACAGTATCACGTTTCCCAAGATCCGTGATGGCAGGAAGCACACACTGCCCATCCTCTACCCAAACTTCTCCTTGAAAAACAGTCATATGCTTGATGGGGTGTGATTTTAAAAAGCAGCCTGTGATTTTGCAGGCAAAATTTCCAGCCTCAGTTTTAAAGGTGCTAATAAATGTAGAGGCGATTGGCATTACTTAGCTTTTCAATAAATGATCTGAAATAAAACAACCAAGCTATTTGTCTAAGTAGCAGTAAATGCAGCAACATATTTAAATAGAAGAAGATGTGCAGTGTTTTGAGACATTGGCAGAAACCCATACCAGTGAATCCCATTGAGGCACCTTCTCTTGATTGCTTGCGGAGCCCATCCTCATCCTGGAAATCGATGTAAACAAGGTCTATAGCTTGTAGGCCAAAAGCCTTGGCTGTTACTATAATTTTCTGCCTGGCATATAGGATATCATGAGTTTCCTTACTGCTTGTTGCACCTGCAAAACCAATGAAAACAAAGAAAAGATGACAACCCTGTCTTAAATCTTTTTATTTAAAACATTTCTTATTAAAAAGACATTTTAGATTTCATTTAGCTGATTTAGAAAATAGAAGAGGGATGCAAGGCTGTGTTGTCAAAATAATGGTCTTCTGAGCAAAGAATAAGCTGCTTTAGCAATAAAACCCTCTCTTTACACATTCGCTTATTAAATTCAGGTTTTGATTTGGTTCAAATCAAAATGATGTCAGTGGAAGTTTTACCTGGCAAGGAGGGTCGAGTTGGGACTATCATGAAGCAATTATACAATTGTATTATTTACTGTATATGCCCTGAAAAGCATTACAGCAAGAGAAACCTTATACAAATTGGCATACTGGGTACAAATAAATGGTTAAAAAATTCACACTGAGAATAGAATTGCACTTTCCTTGGTTGTGATTCTTGTCACAACTGATGTCCTAAGCTGAATATTTAAGCTTCAGCATTTGGATGAAAAATGATGGTAGATGACTTCCGAGAAGAACCAAAAGTATTCACGAGACTTCATGGGTTCACACTGCACCAGCTAAGCAACATTCACACATGAGGGCTGGTCTGAAAAAATCACTATGCACTATTTAGGCACAGATTTGCAATTTGTAAGGAATAATTTAGTGAATCAATGTTAATTTTTACATTAACATTTCATATTGAATTTATATGTTGACAGTTTTGAACTATGATCTTTAAAGTGAATCAGATTGATAAGCTAATGGCCTTTTATAAAACATGTTTTGAAACACTTTCCGTTTCTGAGGAGGAATAATAGTGCTTTAACATAAATCCATAATAGAGCCAACTGTATTGATATGGGATATGTTTGAGTTTAGAGTGAATTTATTAAAGCAAAACATAGCAGGAGAGTATTTGAGTATGCTGTCAAAATCCTGGGTCACAATCAATTGTAAAGCAATGCTAAAAGAGACAACATATTTTTAGGACTTTAAGTGCAGTTCTTAAAAGTATGGCATGTTTCTTACAGATATTATATTTTTAAACAATCTCAGTGACTCAACAGGTTTTGCTTTGTTTTTGTTAATCTTTGTTGCTGCAGAGCAAGAAATGCAAGGAAGTGTCACTGTCCTGTAACATACAGGCACCACGGTTTCATATCCTGATAATACATTCTGCGTTGAAAAAAAATTATGGAGAAAAGTAAAAACAATATAAAATGCAGCATCAAATGTCTGCATTCCTTCAACTCTTGCTATAAGGAAAGGTGGATAAATCACAGGAGGCTTTTCCAATGCAAATGCTGTACATGAACATTTACAATAAACAGGCAGGTAACAACCTATGCTGGCACGGAAATCCTCTCCTCCAAAGACGACTGCGTCCAAATGAAAGCCAACTTGGGAGCCTGCTCTCAGCGCTTCTTCGCAGACAGCCTTCAAAGGAGAATGTAACAGTAATTTCTACAGAAATGCAGGAAGCACAGAGACTAAGAGAATATTAACTCATTATTACTAAAATTTAGAAACCCTTCAGCTAAAATTGCTTCTATTAAGCAAAGCCATTGCTAAGGCTCAACAGTGTACAGGGCTTTAAAATGACTCAGCAAAATAGAAATCATGTTCAGTTAAGTACATATATGTGCTTACACGCACATATAGCTACAGGACACCACACTTGAGTCGCTACCTTATGGCAGAAGCTTACCATAATGCCCTGGGTATGACTGAGGCTGGTGCTTTGGCTTTTTATGTAACAATACGAAACTAAATACTTGTCAAATATTGCCTAAAGGCAAACAAAAAGTATTAAATTTGATTAGTTTAACATTTAATAGCATTGCACGAAAAAAAGAGAGAAAGGTCAGAATATCTTTTATTAAATAAATAATTGGAATGGTTTAAAATGCCTAAGGATTCCTTATTGGATAGGCTGCCAGTTTAAAGTCTTTTGTTACGGGTAACAAAAGTAGCTGAAAAAGTTAAAAATGCAACAAGTGTTGCAGAAAAATGTTAAAGTAAAAGCAAGCAAAATTTTGCTCCTGTAGTTATTTGGAACAACCTTTCCAAAATATTACTATTTTAGATCAATATTTGAATACTACTACTATTTTCAGGATATTTAAGGATAGCGTATGCTGGGAGAGACTGATGTAATTACAAACTCTACTAATGGGTGTTCTTATATGGCAGCCGGTGGGATAAGAAATTATTATTAAACAGAGTGCTTTAAAAGGCAACACTCCTGCCAGCATTGAGCACTGCAATATTAAAAATGCCACTATTAAAATCCTGAAAAAAAACGCACAAAAAAAAAAAAAAAAAAAAAGAGGAAGAAGACTGCATTTAAAATAGGATTTAATGCTGGGCCGAGCGGGAGCACGTCTCGCCGGCGACGCTGCGCTGCGCTGCCCGGACGGCGCAGGGCACCTCTCGTCGGCGCCGGCCTGCAGCGCCGCGGGGGCTCGCCCGGGGGGAGGCCTGCGCGCGGACTTGCCCCCGTCGCTCGCTCTCCGGCTATCTTGCCGTCGGGGAATAAAACCCGGGCTGCACACCGAAAGGCCCTTTATATCAAAAAGCGGTACGCGACGAGAGCTGAAGCGAAACTGCCTCGAAAAGTGGCTCACTCCTCGAGAGCGGCTATTTTCAAAGTTCAGTTTACAGGGAATCTTAGCGTGGCCCCTCATCGGGCTCTCGTACGAAAGGCTGTAACGGGAGATTTGTCTGAAACATCATCGGTAGAAACTATCAGAAAGACACCAGTTCAGGAATGGTGAAATGATCTTTTTTTCCTTTTTTTTTTTTTTTTCCCTAATGAAATGGTTATACAAAATCCAGTTTGACAGTTACTAAATAGTCACGTTTACTGCAACACTGTGAGCTTTCCAAATCATTTTGTAAGCACATTTGCACGGGAAGCATGTTAAAAATCGAAAGGGTACCGCAGTGGTTTCTTATTTGGCATGGACTATCTGGAGCTGTCTTTTCACTGAACTACTTTGGGTATATGAAGGCCTTTACAATACAAACGGGAGAATTAAACATCCAAACGTTTTCGGGGACTGAAATCGATACACTTATTATTTTTCCACCTCTCTTCCTTAAAGAAATTGGGGCGAGACTATGGCCTTGTCTGCTTCGACTGCCGAGCTGCTAAAAGGTGAACGCCGCAGCCACGCCAAGACCTGCTTACCTTAAAGTTGAGCAAGCCCAGTGCGCTTTCCACAAAAGGGATAAAATTCACCGGTTCGACAAGTGTTCGGCCTTTTAAGTGATGCGAGAACTTGTCTGAAAACTAAAACTAGACAGCATGAGCTAGCGGAGGGGGGAAAAAAAATCATTTACAGACGTCCATGTGCACCGACAACACTTTACATCTTTCACCTGGCCGCGGCTCCCCCCTCCTTCCCCCCCCCCCAAAACCTTATAGTTAAGGAAGCGCCAGCGGCTTTTAGCAAGGTCTGCTCGGAGGCCGACGCTGCAGCCCTGCGGAAAGAGTTTGACGTCCAAAGGCCGAGTTGCAAAATAAATAAATCAACAAACGAGCGAGCGACCGCGTAGGGAAGGGCCAGGCTTCGCGGCCGGCACCCCGGCGGCTCAGCAGGGCCCCCCGCCAGCGGCGGAGCCCCGCCGTACCTGGCGTCCCGGCTCGTCGCGGCGGCCGCGGCGCTGACGCCGCTGCGCGGGCGCCGCGGCCGCCTCGGCAGCATCCGTGTTATTCATTACGGCGCCGTCACCCTTTGTTCGGGAGGCTTTTCTTCGTAATTTTTAGCTTACCTAGGAAGGCCTTAAAAAGGAAGTTTAATTCTTTGAAGACCAAAGCTCTCCAATTTTTTCCATGAGACCAGTTCACAGCTAGCTCTGAGCTGCCAGTGGGGTAGCCCAAATTCCAAAATCTATCATCTGGAAACATACAAAAGCTCTCGCACAGATTTTTTTTTTCCCCTTTCAAAAGGGGGGAAAAAAAGGGGGGGAAAAAAAACTCTCAGCCCTGTATTGTAAATCTATTATGTTTGTCCAGATCTAGTAATTTGTGAGGAGATAAACACATCACAGGTATGGCCAAAATATTTTCGTAAATAAAGACAAAAATAACATATGCATATATTTTAAATTTAAGGAATATTCAACTACTAATGGATATCAAAGGAAGGGGAATTTTAATCATCTCTCCATTCAGTCTCAGTTGGGTAAATCATATCTAAGAGATTTGCATAAATATAAACCATCAAAGACTTTTCATCTTCAAAGGGGGTTTCAAGACCCTATAAGCTTTGTACTGTAATCATCGCAGGTCACAACCCTGCAGGAATAAGGCTGCTATGGCAACATAAAAAACTAATGCTTAAGGCTTAGCATAATATTCTGACTAATAGAAAGGAAACTCATTTTAAAAGCTGGCAGCCTATTTACCAGAAGCTGGATTAGAGGTGTTATTTCCCCTTTTAGCTTCCCCCACTGCCCCTCCCCAAAAGAAGGAAAATCTAATCACTGCGATCTTTAAAAAGCTTTCGAGCAATTTGCAGTAACTTTACAATTAGGCCAAAATAAATCACAGCTTTCTGCGATGAAGAGTTGTGCCCTTCCCATCACTGCTTTGCATCACCGCCATGGTCCTCCCTGGAACTTTTCCTCGGGGGAGAGAACTGACCCCCAAAACGTGCAAGAAAAATCTGTGCGTTTCACATGTGCCACTGTACAGCATGGCAGCTACTGCAAAAACCAGCAAGCACTAAACTTTGCACAGGCACATATCAAACACAAGGTCGTCAAATCTCATCAGCTTTTATTCTTTGGGTGATTTTTATTTCTTAGTTGAAAAAAAAGTAAAAAGTGCTGCCATGTGTGTACTTCAGGTGCGAGTTGAAACGGCCCAGCTCCTCATGTATTTTAAACTATTCAAAAAGTCAGGCTCCTGAGATTTTTAGCATCTTTTGTTTCGAAGGTAAACAAACAAACAAAAAGCACGGGTAATTAAATATTGCCTCCCTTCCTCTCCCTTTGAAAAATTTTGCAATAAGCGCCCATACAAAAGGTAACGAGTGGAGAAGTTTCAATTAATTTTTTTTTTTTCAAAAGGAGACGATTAAATGTTTCCGGCCTGGTAAAGCGTTCATTTCAGGGAGAAGGGGGCGAAGCAAAAAAAAAAAAAAAAAAAGCCAAAAAAAAAAAAAAAGGAAGGAAGGCGGAGGGAAAAAAACAAAGCTCGGGGAGGGGACGAAGTAGCAGGCCTCAGCGATTCTTTCAATTCCCGTGCACACCCAATAGTGTGCGGGGAAGAATGGCCACTGGTCGGGATTTGTGGGAGAATTGTCCCGCCACAAAGGAGCGCGAGTTACGCTTGTTATAGTCCAATAAGCCATGCCAGTCAAACAAGTCCCCGCGCCGGGGACAAAAGCGGAGCAAGAGATTCGCACACAAAAGGAAACAAGTAAGCCCATCTTTTCGCGGCGCATCAGCCGCCAGGTTTGCGGCCGCGCGCCCGAGTGAAAGGCAGGGAGGAAAAATAAACGGCTTGCGCTCGGCGCGGAAGTCGGAAAAAGAAAAAGCCAGGGCACTTGCAGATTTTTTTTTTTTTTTTTAAATCACCCCGTGTTGAGAAGTGGAGCACGCGCTTTGCACTCAAAGGTTTAACCGAGCGGGCCAAAAGCACGGACGGCGAGACCCAAGTTCGAGCCGGCTTATCTCTTAGTGGGACGGCGCGAGGCATAAAAGTTAGCTGGGAGCAAAGGTGGAAGGAGCTGGAGGAACAAAGAGGCTGCGGGTTGCACCTCGGTGCAAAACACACTCTGTGGCAGCCAGGGCCCTGCCATTTTGGAAGCATGCATATTCATTAACGACAAGTTACGTCTAACACTTACACGGCCGCAGCCCCTGAGAGGTGTACTCGAGTTAATTTAATTAAATGTCGGTGTGAGGGGACGCATCTTCCATTGCTAGCAGCGGACGACCACACCTGGTAACACGACTAACACATTTGCCCCGTTGTACCTTCACGCGTGAACTTAAAGGCTTGCTCAAGGTTAGATGCTTCGATTAAAACAGATATGAATACAGCTCCCTGCCTTTCGTCACAGCTTGCACACATGCGAGCTGTTTTCAAAAATAGCAGAACTGAGTAATTCAACGTTAATCCTTTACTGGCACTTTGCAGAAAAAAAGGTATTTCTAAACAAATGTCCTCCTTCTTGACAATTAAAACAATTGTAGCATAATTAGGCCTATTTCAAAGTTTTCTTAAGTAATTTGACATGCCAACCATTTACATTTCAGGTTTTTATTGGCTGAAAAGTCAGTCATGAAACACAAACACACCTGTCAGCAATTAAAAAGGAAGAAATAGAGAACTGCTCAGGAAATAATATCTGTGCTAATTAAAAACACTAGTTAAAAGCTTCCTGTTTGTTCCTCCAGTTGCCCCAAGGAGTGACCTTCCCCCCAACCCATTTTTTTCATATGTTGCTAACATGTTTTCCCCATCTACTGCTTACAAGGCATGTAACTAAAACATACGTACATAGACGGTCATTTTGCATGTCAGAATCTTTGGAAAATAGGCTGATACTTACACACTGCTTCTACATTTCATAATATAGTGTGCCATCAATATTGCTTCATTATCAACTGCAGGAGAAATAAAGCTAGTTTTCTTTATAAATGCAAGGTGACCCACATATGCTTTGCGTATAGCTCATCTTAGGCACCTTTAAAGGGATGCATTTCCCAAGTTCTCACTTGGCCCAACTGCTTCAGTCAAAAGATATTACGTTGGTGAACAGGTAACTACTCACCCATCTTATTTCTTCAACATTTTCAACTTTTGGCAGCATCATGCTTGAAGGAAGGGTCCTGGACTGCAAAAGCATCTCTAGATCTTGTTCTGCCAAACCACTGGACACGGAATTTATCCTAACGCATTTTTCAGCATGGCCAAAGTCAAACTCTTCAAGTGTTTTCACAACTGTCAGTCTTGCTTCTCTCTACAACATGTATATTTAAAGGCACAGAAGAAGAGAAAGAAAGAAAACACTTATTTTCTATTGACAGAAAAACCCACTGAGCAAAAAACTTGTTAAAATGATGGGGGAAAAAACTAGTCAGCTGATATATATTTTGTCCCCAAAATGCCTGTCACACTTGGTCTTGTATTAAACCACTCATCACCAGCATCTCGCAGTGTCACCTTTCTCATTTCTTTATAGCTAGTAGATAAATGTCAGATTTTCGGGTCTACGTTATTTCTGCAATACCTCTTGCAGAAAACAAGCGTTGTGTTCAGTATTAGTGAAGATGTCCAGCAAATATAAATCTTTACGCTACCCAGAATCTGTTGTCCTGGGAGTTCATACCCCACAAAAAGGAACGTTAATATATTCACACAAAACGATTAGTTTTTGTAATTCCTCCCTGGATGTCATGTGCTGAAACAGCACGGATGTCACTTGAGTGGGCGCAGATGCACGTGTACGTCCCTGCTTTCGCCATAAGCACCCTCCCTCTCCTCCCTGTACGTGAAGTGCGATACGGCCCGTAGCCGAGCGCACGGCTCGCACGCTGCAGGAACAGCGCCGAGGGAACCTGCGTTTTGGCTTGAGCCCCGTATAAAGATCCTCTCCTGCTCGCACAGAACGAAGCCTCCAAGGACACTTGTTTCCTGTTGCCACTCGAGCACTGGTTTTTGGTCCGTCAACGGACTGATCTGCTTAATATTAGATCCGCATTAAGAATACTTGAATGCTTTCCTGCGATGAAACACTTTTATCGGCCTCAAGGAGCAGAGGGGAGGGGGTAGGAGAGCGCCCGGGTTCCCGACTTCCTGCCTGTTTCAGTCCGAACCCAAATTCCTCCCACTCGCCAGGAGCCCCGAACAAATTCTCGTTGGCGGTACGAACACTTATCAAAAGTAATTTCGTTTGCGAAGGGGTTTTATGGTGCTAATAAAACTTTAAAGCTTCTGGCTCGCACGCGCTCAGGAACAGCCTTAGCCGTACGCAATCCCGCACTGGAGATGCTCGTCGAGAGAGCAGGCGGGCGCCGGGAAAAAGGGGGGAAAAAGGAAAAAGCATCAAAGTCCATACGTGGGCCGATACCAATCAGCGAGGCAGCGCATGACAGTGGATTTAAACCAGACGGAGAGCGACCGCCGCCGGCGAGAGGGGCCGCCGCGGTCTCGCGCCGCGGGGCGAGCGGTGGCTCGCGCGTGCCGGCTCGGCCGGCGGCAGCTCCGCAGCGCACCGGGTCGCGCGCCTCGGCCCGCCGCCGACCGCCGCGCGGCCGTGCCAAAGCAAGCGGCGCCGCAGCCGGCAGACAGCTCCCGCGCCCGGGCGCCCAGGCGAGCTTTTCGGGAACACGTAAACCGAGCTGTAAGACGCCCTTAGCGGCTAATACCAAGCCGCCACGTTGCCCTTCTCAGACCAGGAGCAAACAGGCTCTCCGGGCTGGGCTGAAAGTTTCTGGAGATGATGCAGCAGGGCAGTTGAAAAACATTCTCCAAAGCAATTTATGCTCTTAATTAAAGTCAGATTATCACAGTTTCAGCACACGCTGATCCAATTTGCAAAATAAAGATCTCCCCAAATTATCCGCTGAGGCAGCATCCAATTCCAACCGAAGGCACGGCGCTGGAAAACTTGCAACCTAATTCATTACGCTCTCCCGGATTACAATAATGAGCAGTAGACCATCTCGTTAGCTATTTTTCTCCTCAGGCTGTAAACTCCCTTCCCAAAAAAGACAGATCGTGTCTTTCTAGGTATATTTCCATACAAAACACTTATTAACAGGCTGTTGCTGTTATCAATTTACATAAACTAAATGTGCAGCCCTCTGGTACATATCCCAAAAATAACCAACAACTTCACTGAATTTATACCAAGCAGCAAACATGGGGAGGGGGAGTTGCTGTTTTTTCCCATATTTTAATAGAAAATATGTTGCTATGTTAGTTAACACACCCATGCCATCTGTTGGGTTGCGAATTGATGCGTTTTCTTAAAACCACTACATTTTAGGTCTGTCTGCCTAGATCTGCCTGCCTAGATACCCCAGGAATGGAAAAGACTCTCTCCCATGATAAAATGCTTCTCCTCACTAGGATTTCCAAATGAGGAACCAGCTTGCATTTTTAATTGTGGGCCAAACTGTTAAAGACTTGGTTACCCAAAGTCAGAACTCTTGAGGGGTCTGAGTCTGCGTCTTCCCGAAACAGTGGGGAAAATCCCAAGGATGTCAGTGAGGTGGCATCAGGTCCCCACCCAGGTTTCCAAGAAAGTGTTTCACAGGTAAGTATGAATTATTCAACGAACAGTAGATGCTGTGCTTTTTGCATGACGCATGCAGAAGTGAATATCTAAAGCTATCTAAACTACTTTAGAATTGTAATAGTATGGTAATAGTAGAGAAAAAAAATGTCTACTCAATACAGTAATGCCTTTACAGCGGCAGGTATAAGAACAAACATGCTTTCCAAACGTCAGGTAAATTCTCTGCCAAGAATGGCCAAGCTAGAATTTTTAAAGAACAGTGACAGAAACGATTTACCCTGCTCTTCACACGAGGACTACAGCATCGGACAGTACTCTGTCACGAATGAACAGCTGATAAAGAAATAAATTATTGTTAATTTATTGGTAATAATTGTTAAATAAATTACTCCGTCCCAAGGCAGTTTGGGATTCTTGTATCCCGGTTAGTGCTCAGATTCCACAGGAGCTGGGTACCTTATTACACTGAGAAAGAGAAAACGACAACAGACAGCTTCTATGGTAAGCAGCGGTACTATTAAAATACATCCAATTTGCAGCTTTTGCTGGAAAACCCATTCTGTGGCTATTTGAACGTCACCACGCTGGTCAACGTGGCTGCTTTCCCATCCGTTCTCTTTGACTGTGAGGAGGACACAGGAAGATTTTCACTGCTACGTACAGCTACACCAACTGGAGGGGATAAAGGCTGCGGTGACGCAGCATCGCAGACAAATCACCCGCCACCGAGACGCACGGACCCCGAAATTAAAGACGGGAACGTGCGTGTAGCTGGCTCACTTGGCACCCGTTAAAGCTAATAACTAACCATCCTCACAAGTTTGGAGCTCTGCATTATCAAATCTGCAAAGAAAACAACATCCGTCCACTTTTACACTCCAGTGGAAGAGGTGGTCCCTCGCGGCAGGGCTGCACAGTCTCGCCATCTGGAGAATAAATCGAGTGTGAAGTACAGTATAGTTTGGGACCAAGCTCCGTGGCGGCAGCCCAGCAGTTAGTTCATTAGTTCCAAACTTCCAGGGATTAGTGCGGTATCAATTCTGCTGTCGGATGGGATAAGGCAGGCAGAATATGAGATTCGAGGAAGAATGTGACAACCCGGGAGGAGCCCCATGGGCTTATTTCGAAAGCTGCGGAGGATCAACACACCTAAAGAAACGCCTTAAATAGCACTAGGATCAGAGTCTCGTAACATCTGAATCAGTACCCTTCCTCTTCTCCTTTTTGTCTTTTTTCCTTTTCCTTTAAGTTATATGTCAACACGTAGAAATTTCAGCTTTGAAACAGAAGGAATGGCGCGGAACTGGAAGCTCACCCACCCACTCATCCTGGACACCGTGCTAATAAAGAAATAACGAAACCAAGATGTTCAGATTAACAGAGTTTTGGGGACCGGAAAAGCAGAGAGAAAAAAAAATCATTTTCTGCTTCCTTTGGCAACTGGTAATACACCTCACAAACCAGTTTCCCAGCACTGTGATTTCCAGAACTGCCTGATTTGGGGGAGAAAAGAGAAAGGCATATATCTGCATAAATATGTCCTGTCCCTTTTGAGTTGTTTCTGTTTTGCTTCATCTTTCTTCTATACTCTTCAACCTTTTCTTTTTTTCTTTTGAGACCTTGGGATTTTAATGTAAAGACATTGAACATACTTAAAGATATGTTTATGCATAGATCTCATCCTGTTAACATCTTTTTATAATAATTCATTCAGAAATATAGCTATATGATGCACTAAAATGGCAGGCCAGAATGTATCATCTTCATCGCGATAATAAGTTTGCATGTTTCAAATGGCAGCAGAAAAATTAATTACTATAATCATAACTCAAGTTATTTTTTGTGACAGGTCTGACATGATAAAAACATACAATTATGTGTTAATGTTACTTCCCTGGAGTTGTTTCTTTACAGAACTTGACATTGCTGAATCTTTTGTCACTTATATTCATTCATACCACACAAACCTAGATGTTGCCTTCTTATACAAGACTCTGCAAAAGCACACATATAGCCATAATATTATGTTGGCAAGATGGAGTGTTTGCAGAGGGAAATCCTGACACTTTTTTCCACGCTTAGTCTCCTTCAGTGTAGTGATGCCATAGAAAATGATAGATCATTTAGTTTCAAATTCACAAACAGAATTGGCAGGAGAAAAGAAAAATTACATTTGTTTTCAAGGAAACAAAGAAAACTAGAAAAGCCAGGAAATATTTGTTCATAATACCTGTCTTCTACTTGTGTCAGATACTTGTAAGAATAAATCTTTAAAATGGTAAAATTTTATTCCCCGTTAGCTGAAAAACTGACATAAGAAAACACATACAATGCAAAAGGTTCTAGAAGCTGCTATTAAACCATTTATTTTAGTTACCTTCTAGGCCCATTAATCAATTCAGGGGTTTTAAAAGACCTATGAAGTTTTAAAACACATTTGCTTTCAGTTCAACGGGGAGCATGCCAAAACCAACATGCACTCCTAAAGGCAAGAAGTGAGGAGATTGCAGGAGAGGAAGGCCTCCATAAGATATGCCTGTATTTCTCCTCTGCAATTTAGGCAAACATATGTTTTAGACAACTGCAAGATCCTGATTTTTCTGCTACTCTTTCTTGAAATCTGCCATTTTTTTTCTTTAATAATTATTTGGTCTATTCCAGCCTTTCCTTTTTTATACAATCCTTTTCCCTTTTCTGAAAAAGAGATTCTTTATAACCTAATGATTCATCTAACTGTGCATCACTAGCATCTGCTGCTTTTCTCTCCGCTCTGCTAATTGTCTTTTACATGCTGTACATGGTTTATCAACACAAAAATTGAAGGAAACTACGTCAGCATTATGAACTAATCTGCAATTTCATTATGCTCTGCTGAGGAATCTTAATGGCCTGACTCATTTTCCTGGAATTTTCCTTTCAGATCTCAGAATGCCTTAATGTGTCTATCAATGATACTTATCCTGTATTTTTAGAGGACAAGATCTCCCAAAGCTGCCTACAGATCGCTGGGAGCTGCCTGCTGCCGGGTAACCTCAGCAAGCGTCTCCCCTCCTCCTTCTGCCAACGCGGCCGCTGTGGACCCAGGGGATGTTCGCTGGAGATTATCCGGTATCATCAGAGCTGGACAACTTCCAGATATGACCATCCGGCAGTGATTTGGCTCAAGATAGCAGAAAAGTGGAGAACCAAAGAATAAGAGTTTTTGAGCTGGACCACGGCGGCCGGCCCGAACTCAGAGCTGACAGCTCCCTGCAAAGCTCCATGTGGGCTCAGCTACACAAGCACCACGTTTCTGCTGCGCCAGGAGAGCTGAGCGTGAGGAAACTGGTGCAAGATCAAGACATTTTTACAAACTGTGTTTAATATATTTTTCATACTCACAGATCTCTTATAAAAATGTAAATAGAGACCAGAAAGCTACTAGCATGAATTGGCATATAGAAATATTAATACCGTATGAAGACTTAGCATAGATCCCTCGGTTTGTTGTAATACTGAGGCAGCAGTTTATGTATGCGTGAGTATATGCATAAATACAGAGACAGACTTGTACCTTAAGACTGTGCACAATACTATTTTAAACATTTTTTAAAGGATAGAATCATATGCAACGGCTCCAATAAAAGAAAATTTTGTTCCAGTACGTAGGCAGCTATTCTTCTGTCTGCCAACTTTTATAAACACTTTCGGAAGAGATGTAAACAGCCTTTCAATTAAGACAAATCAAGCTAACACTAATTTAAGCTGGCTGCAAGATGTAGTCTCTTTACTTTTTGCCCAGCTTTCTGAGGATGCTTTTCGTTGTGCGACAGATTAGCATCACAAACAAAAAATGCTTTAGAAGCATTAGTGTTAATTAGTCTTCCTGGACAATCTGAATGAGCTGTTGCATGATGAAATGAGACCATAAAATATTCAATCTGATGTAATAATAATTAAAAAAAAAAGCTACACATTTCTTTCACAAGGCACAAGTACTTAGCCATATGTTATGGTTATTTTTATTTTAAAAATATTCTGGTTTAAGACATATTGTCTTGACATAACATGTAATAAATTATTGTGGAAAATGTTCACATTTAGGCATCCATTTATTATTTTTGTAAATGTTTCTTTTGGTTAATTATGGTAATGAACTATATTAGTCTACATTTTGTCAAAAGTATATCTACTTTAGCAAATTATTAATTCTTATTCAGTAGCTGATTTCAGGTGTGATAACTCTAAGTGAGATGTCGATCAAACATCTCAAAGATGAGCAAATGTCTGCTATCAAAAGCCATCTAATTATCTCTTCAACTATTAATAAATTGTTTAGAAAAAGCAATTAAAACCAAATACAGCAAATATTGAACAGTGGGAAAGGTTCAAGGCAAAATAGAGATAAAATAAAAAAGTTTATCAGGAAAAGAAACCAACTGCGAGACTGAATCTAAGGAAAAATCTTCTAGATCATAAAAAACACCTGCAGTACTCCTCAAACTACAAGACAGTTCCTAAGCAGAAAGGGAGGAAGGCTTATGCCTGCTCACAACTGAAAAAGTCAGTGTATTAGTTCCAGGCTGCTCAGAACCGCCCATGAATGTAGAAAGCATTAAGAAAAATCAGGTATACTGTGCCACAGCTTTGCTCATCTGCTCTCTTTTTTGGAACAAGCTTTTCCCAGTCTACCCATAATCTCAGTAAAGCTAGATGTTCTAAAGAGAAAACTTGGAACTATTTTTTTTTGAATTGTATAAATATTGATTAACAGCTCTGTGACCACCTCTTACCTCATTTTTCATAGAGTAGCTTTATCTGCATTGGTAAACTAGCAAATGAATATTTTGTAAGGGAGCAAAATCCTAAACAATTCCTTAAATCCAAGGGTTTACAGATCATGACCACTATATGTATGACCAAATGCTTGTATAAAAAGCTCTCATCTCAACATCTTCTTCCCACATTTTTAAGTTAAATGGTGTCATTTTGTAGATGAATGTTTTTCCATGCAGCAGATTTAGCATGAGATTTATGACACCAACTGATCACTCGGATGTCATATGCTGAGCAAGGCACACCACGAAGTCCTCCCACCAGACGGGTGCTTGCATTGTCTAGAAGAGGAGTTCTTAAACCTCCTCATTTCATGGGTAGCTTTTCAAAGCAGAGGTTGTCTCATGCAGTCCTGTCTTCCCTTGTGAGACTACATGACTGATCTCAACTTCTATTTATGGTCCCTATGAGAACATCTGTACCATCAGATAACTCAGTTCCCCACTTCACTTGCAGATCTCGGGCCCTGACTGCCCACAAGACATTAACTGCTAGTTTACATCCTTACTGTCCTCTGGAGCGAATCAGCTATTTCCTCCAAACCAAAATGAAAGTGTGGTTCTAGAGATAGCTCTCTCCAGGGATCGCCCCTAAAAAGCAGCAGGGACAAGACGGCATCAAGTGTGTCTCCCTCCATGCTGCTCAGCAAGGCCTTCAAACACTCACACATGCTGTCTTGCCATGTCCCAGAGCATGCAACACATATCCTCAGCCAAATGTTAAAAATAGCCCATGTTAATATGACACATTGCTCACCTTATCTCAGATGTTCAAACAGAAGAAAAAATGAGACAGAAAAATAATTACACTCCAGGTCATTCAAGCACCACCCTGAGTCACGGGGAGATCCAGAACCACTTGCTATGTACCCACCACTACAGCCAGTCTGCTCCAATGGGTCACCCCTACACAACCTGGACACGAGCCTCTCTGCCCCATTAGGACTGGGCAGTAGGCATCACTGCCTGGAGCAGCTGCATTTAGTGTTGTAGAAGTAGACTCTAACTGTAGCAATTACTGCCACGGGAGAGCAATGTAAGGAGAGTATAAACATAATTTTAGATGCCTTCAAGTTCAGAAGTTTGAAATAAGTAGAGGACAGAAGCACTGAACAGATAGCTCTCCCCAGGGTTGTTCATGCTGTTCAACATGGGAAATTTTGATCTAGCCAGCTTTACACTAAAATGAAACAACTCTTGCCTTCCTGAAAAGCAGACTTGTTTTGTACATGTACTTCCCAGGCAGTACTTACCTTAATGAGGCCTAGCCTCAGTACGTCAGATTCTCCCATAAATCCTTCTTCCTCCTCTACTGGAAGGTCTTCCTTCTAATAGAGATCCCACTGGTCATTGTGGCCAGTCAAGGAACCCCAAAACCCCACTCCAACCCAAATGCAGGTTTTAGCACCTCCTGTAGGCAACCTTTCTTCAGATGCTCCTATGATTTCATGAGGCCACTTACAGCTGTTCTGTCTGGGCAGTCCCTGAAGGACAGTCAAGAGCACAAAAATGACGACACCCTCCACCCTTCTCTAAAGTGGCAGAGGGGACACAGCACCAAAATGCCACATCCTGCATATCCCTGCAACAGCAGTGACTAGCTGATGCAGAGACGGAGCCCTCATGTATAAAATAAGATTAACTCAATGACTCATGCATTCACGGCGAGGAGTAAGGACCTTTTAGAAATGACTTCACTTGTTTTCTGTAGTCTAAATCAAATCTGATTATGTGAATTTGTCCCTGCCTAGACCTATGATCAGTGTTAAAGTGAAACAAGTGATTTTCTTCAGTGTGAAAGTGGTACCCAAGGTGGTGGTTATTTTCTAGGTCAAATCTCCCCTGTGCCAATCTTATGTTCACAGTATTTGTACTTCACTAATGTAAGTGTATTGTACAGTTCTGGTACAACAGAACACATATCTTTTTAACATGCCAAGGAGAAATCTTAATTGTTTATTGGTGTTCTTCAAAACCTTCTTAAGCTTCTCATTCAGATATTCCTGACTACCCTGGAACAAATTATTGGAACTGACCACATTTCTTTCTTTAAGTTTATGTTCAACTGTATTTTTTTTTCTTACTAAATCAATTATTTTTAATACTAGCCTGACTGAGGAGGTGTTCCTTAGAGAAGCTTCTGGAATAGCTGCAAGGTTTAAAGGCTGGTGCATACTCTTCAAGAAAAGGATTAGATAAATGCTACATATGTTGATTTCTGCAAGTTCTAAGCAGTTCCTACCCTCTTTTGCCTCTCCTGCTCATTCCCACTTCATGTGCTTCATGTGACAGTTTTTTTGCTGGCCCTAGCACTTCCAATACAACTATTTCTTGAGCCAAGAGGCAAACTGGATTACTGAAGCAATCAGATTTGGAAAGAACAGGTTTATTTCATTTCTGGGTGGGGAATGGGGATTTTTTAAATCCAAATTGTTTCAGTGTTCCCATTTACAGCTTGGCCACACAAAGACTTGCATCACTGCAGGCAAAAGGGTTGCAAAGGACAGCAATAAGCAGCAAGTCAAAGAGGCACTTCTTCAGTTTTTTTTTCCACCAGCACCAATAATTTGCACAACTGCCCCTAGAGCACCAAAGTCAACCAGCAAAGCAGCCAAGATTTCACACCACCTGCATGCAAGAAAGGTGCATCTTGAGTAAAGCAGCCAGGTTCAGATTCAAACGTGTATTTCCTTTCTAGGTTAATGAATTATAGAAATTTGGCCTTGTTTTTGAGGGAGTCTGGCTTGTGACTTTGTTAGATTGAACCCCCAGAGCCATCACAACCTCCAGCCTTGTTTCCTGCTGATCAAGAGAAGTAGGATTCAAGCAAGCTCCTGCAAGCCATAGTAAGCATCTCTAACAGATCCTATTCTTACATATATACCTATTTACCTGTAAGGTTACCTGAGCATAACTGATTGGGGTCTCTGAAATTGGCACACTTCAGTAAACAGTTGATACGTTGACTATCACAGCTTTTGCCTCAAGTTAAGCCGCTTCCTTCATACTACTTTTCCAGACCTGACCATGAAGGCTCTTTCACCGGTGTTCCATCACCTGCTGTTAGATACATCCAAGTCCAAATCTGACATGGACAGGCAGTCTGTCAGGCTTCAAGCGCAAATTCTTTAGACCTGGTTTATCAGGTATTTTCTCTCACTTTTTGGACAATGACTCTGACAAATGCAGTGTCAACGTAAGACGGCTCAGCTTTGCATCATTTCTTAACATAATGGCAAATGCTGTCTAATAAATGCTGGAGCTGGCCTTGACCTTGCTTTTGTACTGATTTAACTATTTTGGATTTAGGTAATATCAATAACATTGAGTTGAAGCAAAGCTTTGGCAGGCATCTGTTTACCAAAATGCTGATAGTGTATTTTATTTTCCTATGTGAATGAACTTTATGGACAATAAAGATCTTCTAGCAGTATAACTGCATTCATACAGTAATGGTGCTTTGTTTTCTTTATATTAATTCTAAGCCAACAGAGATAAAATGCAAGTCAGTATTCACAAGTTTGACATCTGTTAAATTATCATTTTTCCTCACAGTATCCCAACTTCCTTTATTGTTGTGTAAACTGTCTGGATTAAATACATGTTTTGGATATGTATATCACTTTTTTTTGTCCATTTGACTTGAAATGAACTTCCTTCTTGATTTGAATAAAGAACTGCCAAAGGAGATTCATGAAAATATGTCTTATTAACCTGAAGAACACTTCTTAATAGACATTGTTTTGCTTTACCAGGTAAACCTGCCTGTTCACTCTTTTTTGACTATTCCTGAAATAATGTGTTTTGTATTAAGAATAGCATGTAACTTTTTTCCCCAAAGCTCTCAGACACTTCTCCAACAAGAATCCCCACTCCTGTCATGTACACCAGATGCAGATTAATCCTGATAGGATTCAGGTGATACTTCCGTTGCTCGCCTTGGCAAAGGCTGCTTCTTGGGTTGCCAGCCTGCCACTGAGCATCACGTCAGCCTGGTAGCCGGACCTACAACCTCAGCAAGTTCCTCCGCTCCATTTTCTCATTCCAGGAGGGCACCAAGACACCAGCCTCCTGCTAGCACATTTGTGGCACTTGCTCTGGTATGTGGTAATGGATACAGCAGGCTGTTGGGGCCCTCTGCTAGTTTAGGTGTCTTTCCTGTTATGTTCGCCTGTAGCTGGGCTGTGGCCAGGGCAGTCTTCAAACAGCTTATCCAAGGTTTGCTCTAGAGAACTTAGCTTATTTTCTGAGAGAAAAATAAACAGTGACAGCAGAGCTGCTCCTCTTAATTGATCAGCTAATTCCCTACCAATTTCTCCCATCACTCTTTCATTTGGTGTGCAATGGCCAAATGAGCTTCCTGGGAAGTCTTGTCTTCAGAGGCAGTAGGTTTCCACAGCTCCAAGTCGGCTGTCCCTCTTGAGCTGACTGGACTGCTCCAAAGTCTGGGTGTACTGGATACAGCAGTACCAGAAAAGCATCATAAATTATGTCTCTTACCAAAGTCTCTTTCTTTTCTGGTTCCTCATTTGAGCGAATACCTTCCCAAGTCGGTTTCCAACCTCTGCTGTTCTCTTCCAAATGATTCACAAGGTTTTTAACTCTTCTCTGCTATTTGTCTTTCAGAAGTCTTTGAGCATATTAAAACTTTCTACTTCTTTTCTATTTTCTAGAAAAATGTTATGGTCCATTATTTTGAAACTACTGGTGTTCATCACTTCAGTTTATTTATTAATATTATTTTAAGAAAAAAATCCCTATGTCCCTTCATGCTCTCAATATCACCTTTTCCAATACAATTCTTATTTCCAACCGAATGATTTGGTCTTTGCTTTAAGATAATTTTTCATCTGTTGCTTACTTGGCTTTGTTTCTTCTTGACCAGGTTTCACGGCTTCAAATTCTGTGTTGGCAGTTTCTTGGCTAGTTTTCATTTCCTGTTGACCAGATATAATCTCTGCCAGTATGGAAGCTAAGTCCTCTATTGCTGTCCAAGCAAGAATCAATCATGCTGAATCTTATTACTATAAATCTAAATTTAATACACATCTAATCCTCTTTGGAATGATCACGCACCCTAACACAAACTTTGTCACATTTTATGAGTGGTGGTGAATATTAATGAATTATTCTAGCCCATTTAAATGCATGTTTGTAAATAGATGGATACTAGGATAACTAAAAGAGCCAGGCAACAGTAGCAAAATGGCTTCAGTCTACTTGATCACGAAAAGATATATATATGTGTGTGTGTGTGTACGCTTGTGTGTGTATATGTATGTATGTATGTATACATATATATACATATACAAATATATACATACATATATATATATCTTTTCAAGAACAGTGCTTCAGCCTGTGTTTCTCAGGACAGGTCACTGTTCAACTCCATATGCATTTGGACCTACTTTCTAGCTATTATAGTTTAAGACATGTATTGCAGAGTTACTGTATAGCCGCAGGCAGGTTGAACCCTATTGTTCTATATATCATTCAGACCCAACACAGATGCACGATCCTGCGCCACGAGCTTTCAATCAGCAAATTCCATGTGCCCAAAAGTTCAGCTCGGCTCTTTTGTCCTGAACAATGTGGAAGCAAGGGGGAAAGCCTAATATTTTATCCTCTGCTTTGCCTATGTGGTCTTTGTCCACCAGTGGTTTGCAGCATGAAAGACAATCCTCTTGGATGTAATCGCTTTCACAGAACCTTTCTCTTACAGACAAGGTTATGGTGAGTTAGAGTGAGTATTTGCTGTTATCCTAACCTGATTTTCAAATTAAATTTTCTCTTGGACGATGCCTCTTTATCCTCTATATAACTCATTCTGTTCCATCTCTGTCTGCCTTCCTTTCCCAGAACCATGCCATGACACATGCTGTGGGCTGAACACAGGACAAAATTCAGAAATTTTGCTCTTCTGGTCTCCCATCTCCCAAGGATCACCTCCTTCCTTCATGCTTTGGTTGTACTTTTTTTTTCATGGCTACCAGTCAAACAAGTTATTGAAATGTTTTTGTTTGTTTTTTGCTGTTTCCCTCCCTTGCCTTCAGTCGATGTTTGTAAAGCATTTAACACTACACCAGGCGGGTTAATTTACTGCACTGGTAAAACAGGCTATTTGGAGTGCCTTGCAACACTGACATGTTTTCAGCTTGAAAATCAGATGTCTCCATCCCAAAGGAAAGAATTCTTGCCAAAGCTTTGTTTATATCGATGCCAGGTGCAATCTGGCCCAACAGTGGTAATGACATATGAACACTAAACAGTTTGTAAAAAGCATGCTTCAAAATGAAATCTGAATCGTATATATAAAGACCCAGGTAAGGGTCTTACTATGAGTTTGCCTAGGGTAGGAAAGTATTTCTTTGTAGAAACATTAATTTGGCTTCTGGGATCCCTTTAGTGCTATTAGTGGCTTCTGATTTCATTTTTTTCATTATAGATTGTTTTTCTTTTGCTTCTGGTAGAGTTTTCAAAGCCACAGGTTTATTGTGTAGAAATATTTTAACAAAAATTACTGTAATTACTATATTTAATACTTTATTTTGTATGTGGCTCTCACATGACTAACGAAATAAACCTTTCCTCTTTTTGCTCCTGTAGAGACCAGCCCTGATTTGGTAAAAATTAGAAGTACTGAAATGCATGCTGCAACACCTCTTGAAATGGAATTGCCAGAATTGAACTGCATCCTCTCCTTTTTAGACAAGTTCAAAAAAGGCTTTCATCCTTAAAGGAGACTTTTTGGTTACTGCTGGCTACACAGAGAGAAAAAAATTGTTAAACCTGTAAGACAGTCGTGACCCTTAGATTAAGCAACTCCCTGCCCATAATGCAAAAGCATCAAAAAACCTCGTAGGCTGTCACTTGCAAATGCTTGCCTGAGCTCAGCGATGCTAAAGTCCTCGTCACTGTTTTTAAAACTCATTGTCAGATAAAACTGTGGAAAACAACAGCGTGCAATGCAGCATTTCACACTCAGGTTTTTTTTAAATATGCACAGATTAAACTCAAAATCTGTTAAATCAGTGGCCATTTACATGAAGATCTGGCCCTTAAAAATCAGTGACACATTTACGTAGTGAGCAGACTTTTAATCACTTCAGAGGGGCAACATTAAAACCAAACACCCATTGCTGCTGTTTAGTATTTGTATTGCAGTAAAGAAGGGGCTCACTGTAATCAGTATACCAGGTAGTCATAGAGCAAATCATTTGCCTGTAGGGTAAAACAAGCAAAAGAAGGGAGAACAACAACCATAAGAAAATATTTTACTAAAACCTATTCATGTGCACAATCTGTTACCTCACTACACACCGAACTGTTAGCCAGTGGGTTTTAGTTTTGTCCTAGGAGAAATAATTTCCTAAGGAGAAATCTGAGGGAAATTTCCAGGTTTGTTTGAAGTAAAATCATAAGATAAGTGTGCCTTTAAAATGAGAGATGAGCCACTTAATACTTTAACTCAAACTTTAGAAATCATGATTCTTGAATCGGTGCCTCAGCAGAAAAGGAAAGATTCAGATTTGCAGATGGCAAGTTGCTTGCTGCAATCTGAAAGGGTCTATACTATAATGGCAAAAAATATGACTATATACACTTTCTTCCTCTGTCCATCTGCCACTGTTATAGTCTAGTGTGGGGGTGATTTTATTTAAATTTGGACTGTTTGCAGGCTGATTTCTCATTTCTGCTATCATTATGTTTGACACACAAAAAAGCATAAATAGATTTTTTAAAAAAAACAACTGCTGCCTTGGTGCTATGTGACTTAAATAGTGAAATCATTGTGACAGACTGCCACTGAAGAAGTTTATCTACATCTGCTGCTGGTTTGCATAGCATCTCATCCAGTGATTGTGTATGTACATCTCTGCATGGAGGGTTTGGGAAGCTTTACAACGCTTATTAGTATTTTCTCGAATGGAAGATGAAGAATAGTGGTAATGACTAGAGAGACCAAGGATAAAAGAAGAGAAATATATTAATAATAGAAAATTAGTAATGAAAATGGGTATGCAGTTTAATAATACTTAAAGGTCATATAAAGAGTCATCTTGTTTTACTCATATGTATTATTCACCTTCACTCAGGAAAATTATGTACCAAACCAGCAGCTGGCCACAGTTTCTCCCACACTCACTGACCAGAAAGAACACCAATGGATAGAGGTATGTATTTATCAAGGCACCAAGGCACTGAAAAGCTATCAGGAACCCTTATAACAAACATGCAGATCATTCCCTTTTCCTCTTACTCAAGACTCGGCCAGAATAAAGGACATATAAATACTTTTCTTTTTTTTCCCCCTCCCACAGAGGGACTACATTTGTCTTAAAGACATTTTGGTGCCTTCTGCCATGGGATCCTCATTCTTGCTCGGAGCCTGCTCAGTGCCTCCTGGGAGCAGCGCTCAGCGCAGACAAACCCTGAGGTCTGGGCTCTTCCCGGATGTTATCCCCACTTGGGCCTCTGGGCTCACAGCGGAGGACTTGTCCCCAGGATGCTGTGGGGTTGCCCTCCGATTATACCCGGCTTCCCAGAAGGCAAGCTAGCAGTTTCAGAGGACAAAAGCAGCTGCCCCAAACTACCCAGTCTGCCAGACTGTCTATGAAAGAATAAAAGAGATTACAACACATAATGAAAATTATCACCTTAATTCTTTACATTTTTTTAGCTGGTGTGTGATGTTGCAAGATGTGTACAGTGATTTTAGAGCCTGTAGTTTACTAGCTGAGGTACCCCGAAAAAGTAACAATCTAAAGACAGATTTTTAAAGGTTTCATTTTAAATAGCTCATTATGTGAAAATTAGGAGATACCAAACTAAAATTAGTAGAGATTGTTAATCCCCCCCCCCGCTTCCTGTTGCAACAGGGAGAATGTTTAATCTAGAAACTAAACCTCATCATGACAGCAAAAAATTTTGTCCCGTGTTTTGTGTAAGCTGGCAATGAGGTGGCTACCCAGAAGGTTTCATTCTGCTTTTAGTTCCATGGTAAGTGCTCTAATGAAGTGGGAAGAAGAGTTTGGTCTATGGTTTGGCACGACTTTTCAAGGCATACAGCTGGGTACAAGTGATCAGTCCAGTCTAAATAATAACAAAGTCTTGAGACTTTCTGGATGGCCCATCTTTACATGTTTTTGTTTTTTTCTTTTTCCTTTAAAATTCAAAAGGAAGTTCGATTTTGTTATAGCCTGTGTTCAATGTTATTGATGTTACTGATCCATGTTATTGATACAATACTGCATCCATGTTGTTCTACAGTCACTAAAAACAACGCTGAAGATGCTGAAGAGCATTACTTGCTGTGGATGTGAAAATATATAAACATTAACATGTTTCTTTAACTGCTGAAAATGAATAGGCAGGAGACGTTATGTTCTGTGGCTCTGAAATTAGAATCTTTGCCTAAAGCTCATGTAAAGAATAAGCAGGTTTTAACCTACGTAAGATTCAAACTAGCTAGCATCTTTGTCACTGAGTCAGTATCAAGTGGGTACAGACTGCAGTGTTTCTGATACGGAGGCTTCTTGCATTCAGTTCTACCAGTAGTAACCCAAGATGCGAGAGAGTGAAGAACAAGGGTCACGCTTATAATCTGGAATGCTGTAAAACGTATCTCTTCAAGTTTTCAGCTGAATTGATATATTTATCTTAACTAGATCTAATTAGACCTAATTTCCATAGCATATCAATTATTTTCCTCATTAGAGTAGCTAATGCCATGTTCAGATATCATGGCAATCAAGCTTGCGATTTCTGGAAAACTGGTTAGAAGGCTGAGTATTAAGTGTGTTTCCAACTGTGAAATTTATCCTTCAGAGCAATGCCTCCCAGTTTACTCACTTTGTTCCAGGATTCTCAGCAGCATATGGCCACTGGAACCGATTAAATAACAAGAAGTAAGACAAAGTCAGTGATGAGTCAAAAATAGCTGCACTAGTGTATCGCCTTTCAAAATCCTGTCTTTAACAAGAAAAATAAGGAAGAAAAAGACATGCAATTAGAAGAAATTAAGGTCAATTTTCAAGCCGGGTTGCCTATGTGGTGGTTTCTAAATCCATGTTAGGCACCTCAAATAAAAGCAGTCTGATTGAACACCTGCAGCTCTTGGCAGTGTGCTCATGCATATAAGGCAGCCAGGCAATTCTTGTACACAAAATCTCTACTTCTCCTTTTTATTTTCTCAATTACCTAGAACTCCTAAAACTCCAGGTTCTAATCACTAGATTTGACATGTTCCTTTCTCCTCCCAAGGAAGATAACCTGTGTTTCCCACATATTGGCTGTATTTGTGTCACGTACTTGTTGATAAGTCCCATTTGCTCAGCGTGAGAGCGAAGGCACTTTCTACGTACAGGAACTTGTCGCAATATATTTGGCAAAAAGCATCCTCTATGCTTTTCACCACTGCAGGCATCCCTAGACACAGAGGCCAGGCTCCCTTCATCCAACCTGAGTCAGCTGGAAGTTGGATGTCCTAAGTTTTTTTCTGGGGAGTCTTGATAGTCAATAGAGAGAAGTCGGTATATCTGGAAGAAGATTTATGTTTTCCAGAACAGCTGCCTAGGATAGAAAGCTGCCTTTGGAGGCAGCCAGCTCTCCCCATTCAATACACAGGGAGCCTCGGCAACTAGTTTAAGCTGAGCGCCTTCTTGCTGGAGAGCTAGAACAGGCAAAACGAATCTCACCTCAGTGTCCTCTGGCCTGGTGGCTGCTATCCCAGGCAAGACACCCAATGCACTGATATGAAACGGTCTAATGCATCTCACAATACATAAAGCACAGTAACACTGGATCTTCAGGATGAAGCTAAATATAAGGTTATCCTGATACATTTTGTGACTGAGAGTAGGCAGGACACTTTCATTAACAGCTATACCTTAATCAGACACTAGCCAACTACATTTATTTCCTCTTATTTAAAATAAACCAATGCTTTAAATAGGTACACTTCCAATGAGGCAAAGGAAACAAATGCAAGCTCAGGAATAGATTCATTATAAAATGCATTTCAAAGCTTTGTAGTTATTATTACTTGGTTACTTTGGTATCCAACTTCTTTCATTAACAATAAAAAGATGCTTCATCTGGTCACCCAAATAGTATATTCAAACAAAACGTCCTAGCAAATGAAGAACTGTGCTCTTCTGACCTGCAGTAGTAACAACACACAGCTATCTACAGCACTTGGACTACACTGTGATCCCTTCTGCCCATACCCAGCCCCATTACACCGAAGCATATCTGCTGATTTAATGGGCATGTTCAGGTATAACACAGAGCGGAATCTGGCCACATAACTCGTAATTGATTTAAAATTATATGGACGGTAACTGTGCCTGAAGACAATTTATTTTGCTACCTTTCATACTGAGCTGAAGTTGTTTGGTTTTCTTAAAAGAAATGGAACTGATGATTGTCACTACAGTAAGTAAATACGTCTCTGCATACATGCCGAAAGCAGATCTACCGGGCAAGAAGGTTACAGAATCTCATTTTGTGGCCCATCTGCTCCCTCGCTGCTTCTCAAGCCAACAGGCGCTAAGCTGGGATGAAGAAACCGACAGGCCACGGGAGAGGAGGAGACGGCCACGACTCCTCACTGCTGCAGGCCTTTTGGTACACATCGCATTTTGATGTGTGCCATTATGCTTCCGACACATATTCCGCTTCGACATATGCCATGTGATGTCATAGAGTAAAAATAATGTAACGGAGCCCAGAGTATAATTCAAATAATTACGTGTTGCAACAGCATTTTACACCTCAAGACTTTCTCAAAATTTCAGGGTAATTTGTTTTTCAGTGTAAATCACTTTCAGTGTATATATTTTATGTCAGATCTCCTATTACTCAAAATTAATGTTGAAGGGAAAGAGGTGCACTGCTAAAAAAGACTGTTAAGCAAGCCATAAGCAGAACTAAATACCACAATATTCGGACAGAGCTAAGAAAAGTCCACTGTACTTGGAATTTATTTTTGTTCTAATATACACCTACACTGATGATCTTGAGGAAAAAAATGAACATCACCCCAATGAAAAATTTCTGGCAATACTAAAATGAGAAAAATCAAAAGCAGTGCAAGAGTATGAGAAGTAAAAACAAAAGGGCTGAAGTTAAAAACAAAGTTCAAAGCCACAGATAATCAGTGAGAAATACGAAGCAGAAAAGGCAGGTTATGGCTAACCAGGGATGGCAAGTGAGAAAGAAATATAGCGTGTCACGTAACAGTAGTAAAATATAGCCAGTGAAGCTGTACTATGTCAAG
The DNA here is from genome assembly GCF_028389875.1 of Rhea pennata. Classification (NCBI taxonomy): domain Eukaryota; kingdom Metazoa; phylum Chordata; class Aves; order Rheiformes; family Rheidae; genus Rhea; species Rhea pennata. Next base: position 159,568,405 of record NC_084663.1, read on the forward strand.
TCCACTTCTGTGAAGCTCTGCTACAACAGCACTGCCAGTACTTATTTATTTTTCGCTTTGTCATCAGAAAGACCAAAATAAATAGAAGCATGTTCATAGTGAAGCAGGAAGGATCAACATAAACTAGACAGACGAAAAGGGATCAATACATATTGTTTGAGCGAACCGATTCAAAAAGCACTGACGCAGTATGAAGTCCCTCTGCCAGATGAAAGCTCTTCATGCTTTCTGGACAGGTAACTTCAGCCCAGATCAGAGGCTGTGGATTGGACTTCCCTCCGCTAACTCATGGGCTTTCACACTGGTCCCTTCTTGTTCCCTTTCTACTCCCAGTGCTCCAAAGCTACAGTCTCCCTGGATGTCTCCTTGATGCTGCCTTACGTCTCCTGGATGGTCCCTTATGTCCATGATCCTACACAAGGAAGCTTGCTTAACCCAGACCTTTCTTTACCTGCTGCAAAACATCTGGCTGACTCAATCACGCCCAAGACACCCCAGCCTGAGTCACCCTCCCTGGACAGTAGCATGGCGCTGTGGATCACCAGTGCCAGAGCTAAGCCTGCCGCCCTGCTGAACAAGACAGAGACTCCATGCTGGCATTGGTATTCCTGAACTTGCTAGGGTTGTAATCATCCATGCAGTGGCTGCTGGTGGGAACTCAGGACATACTGCCATGCACATGCTCTAGGTATGCTTAAGGACATTGGAGCAGTAGACAAACACAGGAGTCTGTCTCCTGTGTTAAGGAGTTAAGTCTTTGAGAGAGTCAATGACAATGATGGAAAATCAAGGAGAGCACTGTAAGGAGCTCGCCTGCATCCAAACAGGGATACAGACACAATGCAAGCGCAACAGAAAGTTCTCTGGAGAAGCAGTCATCCTCTGAGTGAGGACAACTCTGTTCTTTCAAAAAGAGGCAAATGATCACACCATAAATGGAGAAGAGATCACTGGAGGAAGCTCTTTGAACCATTGTTTCCCCAAGAGGATGTCCAGAAATTAGCCTGGCTTCCATATCCCTCAATATGGAAGCAATGTTTATAGGCCCTTCGTTTCACATTTTTTTTCTGGACACGTGAAGTACTAGGCAGAAAGGTATCTTTTTACAGCTCCATCCCGCTCCCCCCTTGCCCCAGACACATATACACATGCGTACCTCCTTAGCTCTCTCAGCCTTCCAGACCCCCAAACAGCCTTGGCCTTGGCATAGAGTCCCTTGGCAAGGTAGTCTAAACCTCCCTTGCCTGCTCTTGCTAGGCCTTTTTCCTCAGTGTCTTCCCTTCCCTAGGTTTATTGATCATGAACCACTTGGTATTGATTTTATGACAGTCAAGAATTTCACACATAATTACAGATCATCCTCTGAACTTCAGCTACTGCATCAAGATTTATAAAATCAAACCTGAAATCGAGAAAACAAGCAGGATTCCCAGCATAGCAAGCTTTTACAGAGACCCTGCACAGAATTCTACTGTTGTGGTTTAATGCACTATGGGCATAGTATTCAATAACAGAATAAGGGTATGCTCGGTATGAGTGAAGATGCACTTTAATCAGCCCAGAATAACACAGATCCAAGTCATCCTCCAGTCTGTTTGGTACCTTCAAATGATCAGAATGTTCACCAAAAAGCTGATCTAAGCTCCCTCTCCCCTCTCTCTTGCACTTTGTAAGTTGGTCTGGATCCATTCACCTTCCACTGAAACTGTCAAAAATTCTGTATCCTCAGGAGCTGGAAGAAAGAAACCTTCTACCTACAACTCAAAGATATGTGAATGAGAGGTAGTATCTTTATGTTAAATAGCCTTTGATTGGATTCTCTCACGAATTCGCCCCACTGCTTTTGAACTGATGTGAATTTCACAATATCAAGAAGAAAAAGAGCTTAACTATACTTAACCATATATTGTGTGAAACGAAGCTGCTTTCTGTCTGCATGGAACACGCCACTTGATAATATTTCTTGTTTGAAGCACCTTGGCACCTGCAGGTGAAACCAGACAACTCAAGGACACAGCAGGTTCTACAGGCTCTAGAGAAAGCCTGGAACAAGATGGGGCTACAGTGATGACAGAAGACTCAGCGGAGTGAATGTGCAAAATGAGAGACTTGGCAGAGAAAGTCATGGTGAGCTTGGAGCATAGCCAGGGTTCAGTGGATGCCTTGGTGGAAGATATTTGTGCCTTTGTCCAGGGCACGATTACCAGAGGTCAGCTAATGAATACTACAGAACCAACCCTTTCTCCTCCTAAAAATCCCTTGTCTAGCCTCTACAGCCCTCTAGATTAATCTCTAGATGAAGCTGAAAAGGCTAATGCAAGCAAAGGCTGCTTTGATGACCTGTGTGTCCATCACCTGCAGAAAGTGAGGGCCAAGGGGCTTTCATTTTCCAGCCCTGACTATTTGGTAATGTGGCAGAAAAAGCTCAATGATTGCCAGCTTCCAGGTGGCCATGGCAATGGCAGTTTTTATGCTCCCTCAGCAAGGAGATGCACCAGCCATGAACATGGTCCTTCTCACCCTGGAGTTCTCCCTCCACTGCTAAGTCCTGACTTTTGCAGCAGGACGCTCTGCTATGACGCACTGTGCTTCTTCTGGACCCAGTGCCCTTGCATTCTCTGGCAGTCCAAACACCTCCATACTCTGTAACTTCAGCTCCACCTGCAGCTTCTCTCCCTGTGTATGGCCCATAATGCATAGGAGACAATACTCAAAGTTAGGAGGTCTGAATGCAACTGGGTTCCCTCCTGGAGGGTCTTTGCTGCTCTCTGGCTCATGCTTCTATGGCCTGTGAGTCACACAGAGAAGCACAGTGCCCATGAGGTGCTGCAAAGCAAATGGTATCCTGAAAACAGCACAGCATTTCCCTGCCAGCTTGTTCTATTTGGTGGCCCGTGCCCCAGGCTGCAGGGTGTACTGGCAGAATGCAGTGTGGTAGGGGATACTGTGCAAGAGACCCATGTCCCACACTGGCATGTGATAAACACCGTATCACGTGCCCGGCTCAGCTCAGCAGAAATGCCTGATCCTGATCTACTTCCACTGATTCAGCAGCGCTTTAGATCATGCAACACTGGCCTAGGACTGACTGTCTTATGAAACAGTTGCTAAAAGGAGTAGTGAGACCTATACATGGCACACACGCAGAAAGGAGTTAAAGCTCTATAATTTTCTAGTCTTTGATTCACTGCAAATTCCTTTCTAGAGGAGAAAAAAAATCTCATTTCTTGTGCTAGATTGACGATTTAGGTTTAGAAGAGCATGAAATACTTCAATGCTTATAGAGACTTAAAGATTAAACAAAGATAAAAGCTCTGGAAAAACTCAAATTCTGCTTCTCTACACTTGCATCAAGTGCAAGACTTACCTTGTGTTACAGCCAAGAATGAGAACTAAGTATTGAGTACTGACTTCTTTGAACCTATCACACTTCTTACCTTTCACCTTCATGCAACCACCTGCTACTTTGTTCAAGTCCAGGCATCTATGCTGAAAACAGGTTGCTGATTTCTAAAATCCATGCAGGTTAAAGCATCGGAAGGAATTATTTATGGTCATTTACAAGATGCAGTAATTTCTCCAGAAGAAATCAATGCCAGCCAAAATAACATAGTGGGATAGGTTGAAGGAGCTAAAAGTAATCCGTCCAGAATGGGCAGACTTAGGAAAAACTGTTGCCAAACATATATGTAAGAGCGTTCACTGTTCTAAAGCACATGTTGAACACACTAATAAAACAGAAGCAAGAGGAAATTATATATGTTCAGATTAATGAATCAAAAGCAATGACAGTTTTTTGATCGTTTTGCAAGAAATGCAAGAATGAAAAAAAGGTTTTCCATGGATAGACAGATAAAAACATGCCGTTTATAAAGGAGAAACCAAATAATCTTATATGCTCTAGGTCCGTTATACTTAGCAGCAGCGTTAACAACAGCGTTACGTTAGAGATCTAATAGAGCTATTTCTGATTTACACAAGTGTCGGGCACAGAAGAACCAGACCAGCTCAGGTCCATTCCTCACAGGGGCACGTGTGATCCTCTCTATATCCCTGGGATCGCACCCTTTCCACCACAACTATGCGCGCTTGCTAACGGCAGCCAAGAGGATGGCTCTTTCTCCAAAAGATGTAAATGGCCCCTAGTTTGAGCTAGTCACAGATTAAGATTTATTTTTTTATCTCCAGTAATTTGGAGATTTTTTTTCCCTACAGATAGTTTATATGTTCCACTCGCTGCTATTCCATAGAGAAAGTCTCTTGGGCTTTTTGCCCTTTGTATTTCCTCTCCTCTTTCATGTGGAGAAGACTGCCAACGTGGGATTTGCAAACTGCTGCCAATATGGGATTTGTGCTGCTGCGGCTGCCAATCTTTAATTTAGCATATGTATAAAGCTAATTTTTGGACACGATGCTGGAGCCTGGCATCTCCACAGGAGTCAGCCAGGTTGTAATGTTTGTATTGTGCTGCACTATAAAAAACAATAAAAAGAAAATATAAAAGAGAAAGCCTTTTATCTCTAGCTTTATAGATACAGATATGGTCTAAATACCTGTATTCTCCCTCTGCATCTAAAATTCACTTCCTCCTTTCTGTGCTGTAGTCTTTTCTTGTAGATTTTTCAGTTTGTGTTGCCTGCAGTAAGAGCCAATGATAGGCTCTTGCTCCCTACTGAGCATATCTTGGTATTAAAATGTATAAATGCAACTCTTCAGTGGAAGAAAAAAAAGACTAGTTTTCCTTTAATTACATTTAAACTACACAGTCACATGCACGAAGTAATTCTCTGTCCTTTTTCTCTATTTTAATACGGAGAGCTGGAGAGAAGAATCTAATCATTTAGGAAACATTTTTCTTACAGAAATCATAAGGCTGAATACCCTTCTCCGGCAAGGACATCTGCTATTCGGGAGGAGGCTCCTGCAGTGCATCCTCCAAAACACCATCGGACCGTTCGGTCCCCCCGTCGGGAAGAGCAGAGAGCCGAGCTCAGCTGCCGGGGCGCCTCGAGGCGGCGGGGAGGAGCGGGGCGAGAGGGGAGGCCGGGGGGAGCCGCTCGCCCCGTCCCGTCCCGTCCCGTCCCGGCACCGCACCGACCCCAGCGGCGGTGGAGCTCCGAGGGAGCCTACGGACGGGCGAACTTCGAGGCAGGTCCGGTGACCTAGGGCACGCGGCCCCTGCCGGCGGAGGGGCCTGACCGCCCCATAAGGGCTTTGTCCATTTGGGTTTTTTTAACCAATATTTGATCTTCCCACCGGCTGTCGAACCTGTCCTGATTTTATTATTTTATCAGCTGGCGTTTTTGTACTCTCTTTTCCCACAATACGTATCAGACAAAGGAAGACGGCGTTGCGCTGTCCCGGCTTGGCTCGTTCATTTTAATTACTGCGATTTAAATTTCCCCATCTACCGAAGTTCACAATATAGAGTTGACTAAACAGTGAGAGAAGGCAGTTTTTCCGCACGGCTAGACCGGTATTTTCTAAGCACCGGCTCCGCTAGCTTGCCTCCTCTCACAGCGGCAACGCCATGCGCCGTAATGAGCCGGGATTATTGTGGCGGCCGCTCCTGAAGGCCTCTCTCCCCAGGCAGCCGACGAATGACTGAGTCACGCAGGTGATGCATTCGCCGTAATGAGAGGGACAAAACCGCCAAGCCCACGTCCAGGCCCTAGCGAACAATCCCCGGCGTTTCCGCGCCGCCGGCGAACGGGGCGGGGAGGCCGCGGGCGAGAACAAAACCGCCGGCGCCGGGACAAACCAAATAGATAATATTTATTAAAAAAAAAAAAAGAGGAAAGGAAAAAAAAAAAAAAGAACTCGCGGCCTAATGCTAATACGCTCTGCACAGTCATGCAGAAACCCCCGAGTTTGATTTCTAATCCGGGTCTCTTGTTCCCCTGGCTGGCAAGGAATGAGAGCGCGGCGGCGGCGGCGGCCCCCGGGGAAGGAAGTGCCTTGCGTCATTCAGCAGCAGCCCCTCCGGCTGCTTAATGAAAGGGGCTGACAGGCTCTTAGGGGAGACCCGCGCAGCCCCCTTCTTGGCTGGAAGGATGATGGCCTTGGCACAGAGCATCACGCCACAGGAGGGGCCGTTTTCCCAGCTTTGTAAGCTCCGTCCTCGAGGCCCCGGTGTCGCTGCCAACTTCTTCTGCCCGCGAAGGGCTGTCTGAGGCTCCCTCTGGAGCTCATCCGCCGGTTGGAGAGACTGTTATTGAGAAACTCAGGATACACTTTGGCGGGGCGCGCTGAGCCCGGACCACCCTCGCTGAGCTCCCCGCACCTGCTGGCCTAGAGACCGAGCATCGGGGCTGGGAATGGTCGCAAGAATAGGACCATTTATAAGCAGCAGAAGCACGGAACAATTATTTATGTTGTGCTAGGAGTTCACGAGGGGGGTATCATCCGACGCCCTCCGTAAATTAGAAATCGGCTCTATTTGGAGAGCATCGGGCCGTCAGAAAACAGCACTGACAGGCATCTCCGAAGTACTGGGAAAAGCCTTACTGCTCTGAATGAGCGCGGCGCTTTTGCCAAAGTTACGTTCACATAAGCAGCTGTGTCGCTAGCCCCCCGCTCCTTCTCACTGTGGGGACGACACGGGGAAATTTTGTCTCTCACAGGGGCCAAACCTCAGTATTACGTGTAACCTAGCAGATGTGAGGCAATTCTATAAAAAGGGACCTCCGTGCAACTTTAGGATTGCACAAACGTTGATATCGCAACACACACCAACACAAACATTCATTTCAAATTTGTAACGGAGAAAAGGGAAGGATTTTTGCATCTTAGCTTCGTTTTTCAAATGACTCCACTGGGCACCAGTACTGAGCACTGGTGACTGCACCGGGGGCCCGATCCTGACAGCTACGGTCTCATTCCCCCTGTGAGTCCTTGCTGCGCTTTGAATCCGTCGTTTGATTTCACAGCACAGGGGACTGCCCTCTGCTATGAGCCAGTGGTGTCCAAAGATCTCGCAGAAGCAAAGAACGCAACTTAAGGACATTTCATGCCAGTCCACTATGGTAAAATGTACTGTATGTTTTGTTTCACTTGTGTAAGGCTCTACTCTTTGGATTAAATCCTATGATTTGTTACATTTTCATGAAGCAGGCAGGGCTCCAGCACCCTGTTACCCCAAAAAGGTACCACATAAGCTTACACAAGCTGTCCAGAGTGCACTTTTCAGCCCGGAGACGCAGGGACTAGACACAGGACTATGAAAGCATAGGTCAGTGTCCCTTTCTAGTCAACCAATAGCTACTTTGTTAAACCTGCCAAAGAAGGACTCCCAGGGAGTATGGTTGCTTCCACACCATTCAAATCTTTGACTGCACTAGTGAGGAGCAAATCTGAATGTAAGGACAAGTACTGGAACTGTATGTTACCTCATGAAACCACTACAGAAACCTCTACAAACACAAAACAACACAACAACAGCAACAAGTTTTTGGGAGATCTTGGAATGACCTCTTCGTTGAGCTGCTGATCCAACGTTCAGTTACGCAAAGGATCCGTACGGCACTAGTCTTTCCCAGTCATGGGAGAAGGGTACCAAATAAAATGGAGTCACTGGTGTGAAACATGAAATTATCCTCTCACGTTTCATCAGTCAATTATTTCACATCAGCAGTCAAGGAAAACAGATGTAATGAACAGCTCATCATTCAAAACAATCACCCACTCAACCCAATTCTCTGGCTAAATATATTCAGGGAAAATCTGTCCTGGTGTTCTTACATCAAAAGTGGTTGGATTTAAACATGGCACGAATCATGCTGCCCGGCCTATTTTCTATTTTGAGCTACCCCAGCCCAACTGCACACCAATGCAATATATCTGGGAGTAAAACGCAGCTCAATTTTTAAGACTCAACATCCACATTGACGTTTAGCCTGCAAGAGCACCGTGAGCAGTGGAACGAATAGGATGTAGAAAAAACCAGTTGCTCAGAAAGGTTGCCACTTGCCGAAACAGCACACCTCCAGAAGGTCTGCGACAGTCTGCTCTGGGAGGCAACGTCCAGCTCTTCACTTGTACACCATCCCCGTACGATGGCAAAGGCAAAGCCCACTGCAAGCTAGCTTGCCTCCAAAGCCAACAGTGCCTTAATTTCACTTACTTAATATCCTGGGCACCTAGCTTTCCCAATGTACTACTGCTTAAGAAAAATTATTAGTGCAGGACAGCTAAATTGCCAGGGGAGGAGATAAACAAGATATGATAATTACGTCAAAAGTGGATTATGATCAAGAATTAAAATGAGGGAACATCAGACTTGAAAGATACAGCTTCACTTCTAAAATGACTGATGTTCCTAAAAGCAATCCGTATTTGAGAGGTACCTACCTCTAACATCCTAACTTTCTATCTTTTCTCTTTATGCCTTAGCTCTTTACAATCTTTGCCATTCTACCCACATCTAACTTTGGGATCACTACGCTGAAATTGGGCTTGATGCTGCTGACTGTTGCAGAGTAAAAGTACTCTAGCAATTGCATAGATGAGATAATTATCAGTGAAGCTTGCTATTTGGACATGTGTTACTATGACTACTGGAGGAAGAAAAAAGGGTAATTACTATTTCTCAAAATATGGCACTTCTCTACAAAAGGTATTCAACAATGAAATACACAGTTTTTATACACAGGCCTTTCCCAATGTAAATATTAGAAATGGGTGGTATATTATAAACAAAGCATTGTTTAAGAATGGGCAGTCTCACACAATAATGAAGTTTCCCTTATAATTACACAAACATGCCAACACACTGTGGAACCATGGTGGTCTGATTCCTCAATGATATTTCAGTTGTTGAACTGACACAGCCATCGGCACAGTGAATTTTGAATTAAACACTAGTTCTCAGTGATTCTGACGATCGCAGTCAAGCATATCTTGATGAAATTAGAGATGCAGAAAATATTTTTTGACAGAGTGCATGAACAAAACAGCCAGAAGTGAATCTAGTTCTGTGAGAAAGGCTCGTGCAGAGAGAGAGAGAGACTGGGGAGATGTTGAAAATTGGACTCTGATTTTGGCAGGAAGAGGCGAATTTTACTAGCAATCTATGCTACAAACATAACTTTCCAATTATTAACAATTTTTAGTTGCCAAAAGAAAAATTCTATTTCTAATTGCTTTTTATCTCTTACATTTTATAAAGGAAAAAATGAGGAAAGAAAGCAAGCAAATTTACACCTCTGTTATATAATATAACATAATAGAATATAACATAAGCAGAGAATATACTAGCATTCCAGTTTAATAAAATCTTCACAAAGTGTTTACTTTAAAGCATTCTGTCAAAACAAAGTATCTGTAATTCCACAAAAATTTTACTACCCATATTAAAAATGAGTAGGAAAATTTTAAAAAGCATCATAAGTTAAATGTGAATTGGTAAAAATAAAACTGGTTATTCTTACTATAGATATTTATTGTGTAGCATGCTTTCACATAGGGTCTTAAAAGTAAGTGTAAGGGCACTTCCTTGCCTTACAGAAATATCTTCAGTTCTGATTTTCCTTTGATTGCAGTAGAATGCGCATTTTAAAGTAACAGTGCAAGATAGTGCGAGTTTAGTTGCAGTCTGTAAAGCATTAAAAGCCACCTGATTTGCTATGAGACAAGTTGCAGATATACTGTCCACTGTTTTTACAGGATTTCTTTTATAGGATTTCTTCCTATCCCGGTAGGAAAATTTGGCCTTTCAAAGAAAGATCTGGTTATGCGAGTACCACTGTGATCACTGAGCACAGGAAACTGCTACTAAGCCATACTTTAAGCATCTCTGAGTTAGAGGTACAGATTGGCTGAACAAGACTTTTAAAGCAGTGTGAGTGTCTAAACTTCCTTGAAAACCTCTTTAGGTCTCCAAAGATTCACTAACACAGTATGCTTTAAAATGAGTAACTAGCTCCTTTGCAAGGAAACTCAACATGGAAATACCCATTAGCCATAGCAGGGAGACTGGCCCTTGGGGAAGGGCCCAGATGGACTTGGCTCCCATGGCCAGAAACATAGTCCTTATCACTAAAACTGAAACCGCTGTTCTCAACCACAAGATTATATATCTATCAATTACAACAGTGTCCTCATCCAGTGCTCTGATCATGCTAGCTAAGAAGACCACATATTTAAGCTTTTTTGTTACATTAGAAAGTATTTATTGGTAGCTTCATTATCTAAGTGGGTACATTTCCTACCCTGGCTCCCCAGAACATTACCAAGGTATGCATCAATTTGCAGATGACAGAGACTTAAAAATGAAATAAAAAATTTCCTACATGTCCTTACCAGGGCCATGGATGTTAGAAGATAAGGGAGAGCTGAGCCATGCCAGATACGCAATGGTTTGAGACTCCCGTTGACAGCAAAGCTACAGGAGCTACACTGTGTATGTGCACAAGTAAGAAAGGAAAGGCCTGATTATCATCCCTTGACTATAAACTCAGTTAAATAACATTGCTATAGCTGGGTTGTCTCTGTGGCTGGGCACGGCCTAGTACATGTCAGCAGAGGCCCCTCCAGAGACCTTCGGGGCCCTGGAGACTGCCTGCAGCACTGTTACGGGGCAGCCCTCAGCCGCTGTGCTTTCTTTCCCCTCCACAAAATAGCCCCCAAACCAAAAGGGAAGCACACTTCAGCTGAAACAGATGCATGAGGAGTGTGCAGACCTTAAATGAGAAGTAGCAGGCTCGAGCCCCTGTACAGGACCCAGTCACAAGAGCAGACCCCAGGTTCCCCGAATGCAAACGCTCTCAGGTCTAGCACAGCTCCTGCATGCAACCAGGGATCCCGGTGAGCACGCAGAGGGCCAGGAGGGAAGGAAACCCTACCTTTATTTCTTCCTGCTGCAAGAGGCTGGGGCTACCCCTGCACGTGCGTGAGTGCATTTTGGAGCCGGCCCCCAGGAGCCGCGGAAACCATGACAGCCTTCGCATGATGTGCACCGCCAGGCGCCTGCTGGGTCAGCGTGGCTCGGCACCCACCCCTACTGCTAGCCCCCTCGCAGTGCAACAATTTACCCTTGAATAAATTAGCAATAATTGGAAATCCACTTCACTGGACCTTACGCAGCATGACTAATGTGACTCACTTTTTAGCCCTGTTCCCTTTGTGTAACTACTCAGCAAAGAGGGTGCTTTAGAAAAGAGAAGAACCAGTAAACTTTATGCTGTGGAAAAAGAAATGACAGTCTCTGAAGAGTGATATAAAGGTTTAATGTGTGCTTTGGATGCACAAGAAACAAGTGTTTTAAGAGTACTGTGGGGCACAGTGCTGCTGATGATGGCTTTTTTGCCTTTGTATCCTTGTCTTTACCTTTTAGCTGGTGCACGTTAATTTTGGTGGCACAACAACAAGGCTCAAAAAAAATACATCCCTGCAACAAATGGAATACAAATCTGCACAGCGCAAATAATTTTGAAAAACAACACACTGATACTATTTACCGGAAACATTGCACTGGAAACTGGAAACTGGGCTGACATTCATCTGGATCTCATCCTTTGCCTTTGCCTAGACTGCATATGAGAATGTGGCTAAGCCAGTTAAATCCCTCCTTTGTGGGAAATATTATTAATATTAAAGGCTGTTTAGAATTGTAAACACAGTGAAATTACAACTGAAAAATCTAACATGACAGAAACATTTTATTTAAAGCAATGGTGTGACAATTGATAATCCTCGAGTGTTGTGTATATGCCATTTTCCTTCATGACCCCATCCAAACTCATTAAATTGAGCTAACTGCCAGGCCATTTCTTCAAAAATTAAAATGAGGAATATGCAGCATATACATCACCACGTTAGGTCTGTAATACAGCGCTGCTACAATATTCAAACAATCTGGTAAACTCTAACTCTGCCCTTACAGTAACTTGCAAATTGATATATGATAAGTAAGAGCCATGAATTACAGTACAGAATTTGTGACATAACTGTTATGGGTTTATTAAGGTCATACGAATGTATCATATTTAAATATTTATCTTTCAGTACCTGCCAACAGGTATTTTCCATTCCAGGTGGCATACTTTTCCCCTGATTTGTGCATATAATTCCTGTAACATCAACTCTGGATATGCATGCAGAATGAGGAATGAGTTCATTTCACCATGAGTTTTCTAAGACTACCGTAAGACAAGTGTTTTATAATTTCTGTGCAGGATTCTTATGCAAAAATTGTGCTGCATGAAACAATCCCAATATCCAAGTAAAAAATTATAGCCTTTCATTCTCATAGCAGCATGTAAGTAAGGTTTAGATGAGTGAACAGATGCATGCAAGAATCAGCCACGAGAATGGAAAACATTCATTTTCACAATCTGCTAGGTATGCATGAAACAGAGCCAAAGAGATCTCCAGTAGAACGCAATGTCACAGTCTTGGCACAACGGGGAACTTTCTCAGATGCTCTTCGTGCCAACACTGGCACTTGTACTGTACAGCTGTGTTCAGAGATCACTGAAATATACTGGAATCTCAAAGAGTTAATAATATGATTTCTATTTAAATATATTCTCTTCATTTCCCACTTCTCCAGGAAATAAGATGTGATTTTTTGTTATTATTGTAGCTACTGCTTTGCATGAAGTAACGAGTTCAACAGAGAGATTTTCAGAATGTATTTCCTCTGCTACAATATAAATCCCTTATCAAACCCTTTTAATGAAAACTCCCTGGTGTTGGCTTCACAGCACTTATATGTCCCAAGCTTAGTGACCTCATGCAATGCTGAAAAAGATCCCAAATTTTGTATGATTTTTTATATTACTAGTCTTCTAGAGTAGAAATGAGCATATAATTAGACTGGGTAGATTAGATTGAATTAAAGAGTACAGTCAAATCTTCTCTTAAGTAGTAGTTTGTCAGAAATAAGGCTTCTGATTTTTCAAGGGTGAATTATATGTCTTATTCTGTTGAAATGTAGATCTTATCAATGTAACTTCACAGCTGGTGCTCAGTCTCCAAAAGCCAGACTCTGTAAAACCCAAAGAAAGCAACTGGATTGAGCACCACCCTGTCTCCTTTTAGCATTTTGAAAAAAAAATCAAAATGTGGGTAAGAAACGATATACTAAAATGCAGGAAGGGAGGAAACTCTTCCCTTCAACAGCAGCTTCTCGTGACAGCTCCTTTGTATCTGGTTGTGGTGTGGTAGGCATAGGGCCGCTGCTCTTCGGGCACCAGGCAGCTCTCTAAACAGACACTCCTCAAGCCAAAACCCCACTAAGCAAACCCATTTATTTAATGTGCTGCATGGCACACTCAGTTCTCACATTTTCTCCCCTTGTCGGTAGCAGGTGTGCAGAACTGCCATGTTTCCTGAGTCAGCTGAGACACTTGTTTCTGAAAAAAAGAAGGAACGTTCAATCTTTTTCCTCCTAAACGTGGTTGCTTAGAAGCACTGTTCAGTTTTATTGGCACCCTTAGGTTGATGACTTTTTCCAGCATGTTAGGAGAGGTTTGCTGCTGAGGTAATATTATTTTCTGGTCTCCTGACCAGATTCGTTCTCTTTGGAAAATCTGGCAGCTTCATCTATAAGTGGATTTTCATAGCATATCTTTTGGGATTTTGGACCAATTTTAATAGGGAAAAGCATTAAAAGAACTTGTCACATGGCTCCTGGAACCACACAGAGAGTCAAGGAAGTCTCTGTGCTCCAAGGCTGCCGCTCAAGCACTTGCATTTATATTTCTTGGCAAAAGCCACATTTGTGTATTCACTTGATTTCCAGAACAGGGTGAAAACCAGATGCCCTTCTTTGCACCATGCAGCTTACTCACTGGGATCGCTACATGAAAAATACTGTGATAATGCAGTTTATTTTAAGGAGGCAGTTGATTGGTAGCCTACAGTATTGCCCTTTTCATGCCACACACTGGAAGGAAAAAAATAATGATTAAGAGATGTTGCAAGTGCCAGGGCACTCTCTGAAGTATACCTTCCCTGCAGTCTCTGACCTGGAGTCCGTCCCTAGAGGCAGGAAGCTAGAAACTGCCAGGACGGCCCCTGGACTGCTTACAAAACTCTGCTGGGGTCTTGACATAAAGAGGAGGGAAACGAAAGGAATAGCTTGAAAACAATACTTTTGTTTAGGACAGATCTACACCATGTAAAGCTGTCTCAAAAAGGGTTCACAGCTTCTAACCTTCCTTCAGAGACTCTGTCAAAAGGAATGCCTTGCATCTCTGCAGCTTCTTGCAGCATAATGTTTCACTACATAGTCTTTCCTCTTTGCTATGCTCTAGGAATGTGCATTACAATTTTGTATCTTCTTCATGGCAGTTCATGATTTATTTGTCCTTTACTTGCGTATCTCTCTTTCTTCTTATTCAAGAAATATCCAAGACCATCACTTAGCACCAGAAAAATGAAGGATTTGTAAGTCAGACCAACACCAGCACTCACTTTTCTGGCTTGTCTTTCAACTGACAATAATAATTTTTAACACTGCTTTAGGGAACAAGTCCTCTGCATGTAGGGAATCCCAGCAAATTCTGCAAGTTTTTCAATATTGTAATGAAAGGATAGTGCCTTATCTGGTTTTCCTTCTGTGCTGAATGGGATGAAAAACCATGGATAAACAACTCTGTTATGTTATGGGTTACAGAGATTCCTGACACGAGTGAAAAATATTTAATTCCCATTCTCTGATAGCCTATTGTGGCTACCCAAAGAAAAAAAAAAGCAACAAAAAATCAACTAGTTCACTGTGGTCACTGCAAAGCAACCTCTATACAGTAACTGCTGTGATGCTGTCTTGGCATGCCTGTTGGTTGCTACCACGAGACTGACAAATGCTGGGAAACCAGTTTGCACGGTTCGGTGAGTCCATAGAAGAGAATATGGTGAGCAACCTCGGTAAGCTTTGAGAGTGCAAGTGAGAGAAACGTGTAAAGTGCCAAAAGGGAACCAGCAGAACATTACACTTGTATGAAATGGGAGTAATCTCATTACCAGAGGTGATAACCACTGCACCCCTGATGGAAATGCATAATTACGGAAAACAGCTAATCAACTGCAGTAGCAGCAGGGTAGCCAAAAGCTCCTATCTATACCATCTACCACACTTAACCCAGTTGAGCTGCTCCTCCTCCTCTACCTTGTACAAAAGGATCTATAAAACATATTGAACCTCTCATATGTGGGTCAGTGAAATTAAGAAACTTAATTAAAGCACTTTGCATTTTTAATTTCAAATTCATCATGTATCAGTTCTGTGAAGTTTCTGTCTTAATTCTACAGGATGCTTAAGTGGTACTAACACCCTTGCTAGTACCAGCCCAGGGTATGGCCGTTGCCCAGAGAGGTTGTGGAGTCTCCTTTTCTTTGGAGATATTCAAGGCCCGCCTGGATGCAACCCTAACATGCTCTAGGTGAGCCTGCTGAGCAGGGAGGTTGGACTAGACGATCTCCAGAAGTCCCTTCCAACCTTATTGATTCTATGATTCTATGACCTCCTTTGCCACGAGGGTGCACTGCTGATTCCTGTTCAGCTTCTTGATAAAAAGGATCCCAGGTCCTTTTTAGCAGAGATGCCTCCCAGGCAGTTGCCCTCCAGCCTGTACTGCTGCATGGGGTTATCCTACCCCAGCTGCTGGGCTTTATATTTGCCTTTGTTCCTGTCTGCCTTCAGTCTGCAGATGCTCCTCTAAATGACAGTCCTGCCTTCCAGCACATCAGTCTTTCCTTCACAAAATGGTATCATCTGCAAGTCTGCAGAAAGTGTCCTTCATCCCATCATCCAGGCTGTTGATGGCAATGCTAAACAATACCTGCAAAACATCACTTTTAACCAGCCACCAGTTAGGCTTTAAAACATTGACTGCTATTGTTTGAGCTCTACAGTCCAGCCAGTTTTTTATTTACCAGTCATCCATAGTCCACTTCTTGTCAAGCTGACTGTCAAGATATTATGGGAGGCTGCGTTGAAAGCCTCACTGAAGTAAATATAAATGACTTAGACTGTTCTCCCCTCATCCAAACAGCTATTCATCTCATCAGGGAAGGCAATCTAGTTGGTCAGGTACAATTCGCTCTGTCTATATATACACTGGCTATGTCCTCATATGCTTTGAGGAGTTCCATGAGAACTAGAATCATAATTTTCCTGGGTACTAGTGAGGTTAACAGGACTGCAGTACTCATTTATACATTTTTTGAAAATGGATGTAGCATTTGCTTTTTTTCAGTCATCAGGAACTTCCGCCAGCCACTGTGACATTTCAAAGATTACAGACTATATCTTTGTGATGACACTAGCCAGCTCCCTCAGCAGCCTCCAATGATTCTGTCCAGTCCAACTGACTTTTATATGTCCAGCTAAATTACATAGTCTATAACTTCATCCTCTTCCATGGTATGTAACACCACTCTTTTCCAGGTTTTGCAGCGAGGCACAAGGAGACAACCTAGAAGGCCTGAGAGCAGACCACGACAGTAAACCCTGAGACAATATATTGAACACCTTGGCCTTATCCACATCCTGCAGCATTAGGTCATCTGCCCCATTCAGCAGCAGACCCACATCTTCTCTGGTCTTTTCGTTTTTGTGGCCAATGAGGCTGTTGAAACCTTTCTTGTTGCCTTTTGTGTCCCTCGCCAGTTTTGATTCCAGCCAAGCTTTGACCTTTCTAATTCTGTTCTTACATGCCCAGGCAAAACTTCTATATTCCCCCTTGGTAGCCCATTCCTGCTTTCATTTCCTGTACACTTCCTTTTTGCATTTGAGCTAAATCAAGAGCTTCCTGTTCAGCAAGCTGGCCTCCTGCTGTGCCTGCCTGTTTTCCTGCACTTCAGATGAATTCTTGTTGTGCTTTGAGAAGGTTTTCACTGAAGACTGACCAGCTCTCCTGATCTCCCTTGACCTTCAGAGCAAACCCACCACAGGATCAATCAAGCCTACCAGTTCCCTGAACAAACTGAGGCCCTGTGTCCTTGCCTTCCACATTTCCTTCAGGATCTTAAACTCCAGCATCTCACAGCTCCTGCAGTCAAGGCTGCCATCAACTGACCCATTCATTCTTATTCATAAATCCATCCAGGCATCTACCCTAGTTAGCTTCTCTGGTATCTGCACCAAAAAATTGTTCACCATTCACTCCAGAAATCTGGATTGCCTGTGCTTAATCATGCTGCCCTCTCAGCAGATGCTGGCATGGTTAAAGTCCAGGAGAATCAGAAAGAATTTGAAAGACTTCTTTCAGATGTTTGAGGAAATCTTTGTCCACTGCCTCTTCTTGATTGGGCCCCCACCATGACTTTCTCCCTTTCCAGCTTCCCCTCTAGCCCTGACTCATCAACTCCCAATAAGCCTCTTATCCACAGTGCACATGACTAACATTTTTTCTTTCCTCTCCTAGCTATTTTCTAAGAAAATGGCCACGGTCACTGTGCCATTGGTGACCCACTGCATGGGTTCATGCATTGACCCATTTGCATGGGTCTCCTGTGAAAGTCTGCAAGGCAAGTTCTGATCTCATCTACTCTGGGGACTCAGACAGAAGACAATTTTCTGGTAGCCGCAGCATGAGAGAGGTGACAAGCTGCCAGAAGAGGATAGAGGCATTTTTGAGCATGCACAAAAACAGACCTTCGAGCACATAGAACATAAGCATGGACTAGCAGTGGGGCTGGGGATCACATTCACAGATGCAGGTATCCAAATTCAACCTGAGGTAGCTAAAATTTGCATATGTTCAGAAAGGTTCCAGTGCTAAGTACACTCTACAGTACCTGACACTGTAAAGCTGTTGAATGAAAAAAGAACACAATCTTCCGCTCATTAAGCTTATGGACTCCAACAGGTAAAGAAGAAATGGGGACAGAATAAGATGATACCATGGTATCATGATAACCATAGACAACCAGACCACAGAATTACAGAACGGATGGGGTTGGAAGGGACCTCCGGAGATCATCTGGTCCAAATCCCCTGTTCAAGCAAGGTCAGCTATAGCAGGTTGCTCAGGACCATGTCCAGTCAGATTTTGAGTATCTCCAGGGAATCTCTGAGCAAATTGCTCCAAAGTTCAAACATCCTCACAGTAAATAAACGTTCTTTTGTGTTCCAGTAGAATTTCCCATGTTTCAGTTTGTGCCTGTTGCCTCTTGTCCTGTCACTCAGCATCACTGAGATGAATCTAGCTTTGTCTTCTTTACATCCACCTATCATAGAATCATAGAATCATAGAATCATAGAATCAGTAAGGTTGGAAGGGACCTCTGGAGATCATCTAGTCCAACCCCCCTGCTCAAGCAGGGCCACCTAGAGCATGTTAGACAGGGCTGCATCCAGGCGTGCTTTGAATATCTCCAGAGAAGGAGACTCCACAATCTGCCACTCTGGGCAACATGTTCCAGTGCTCCACCACTCTCACAGTCAAGAAATTCCTCTTCACGTTCAGGCGGAGCTTCCTGTGGTTCAATTTTTGTCCACTGTCTCTTGTCCTTTTGCATGGGACAACTGAAAAGAGTTTAGCCCCATCCCCTTGACACCCTCCCTTCACGTACTTACACACATTGGTAAGATCCCCCCTCAGTCTTCTCTTCCCCAGGCTCAACACGCCCAGCTCTCACGGCCGTTCCTCACAGGGCAGATGCTCCAGCCCTCTGATCATCTTTGTAGCCCTACGCTGGACTCTCTCCAGTAGCTCCATGTCTCTCTTGTCCTGGGGAGCCCAGAACTGACGCAGTACTCAAGATGAGGCCTCACCAGGGCTGAGTAGGCACCTCCCTCGACCTGCTGGCAACACTCTGCCTAATGCACCGCAATATACCATTGGCCTTCCTGGCCACAAGGGCACATTGCTGGCTCATGGTCAATTTTTCATCCACCACAACTCCCAGGTCCTTTTTCTGAAGAGCTGCTTTCCAACAGGTCAGCCCCCAGCTTGCACTGAATAATGGGTTTTTTTTTCTCCATAGGTGCAGGACCCTGCATTGCCCTTGTTGAACCTCAGGAGATTCCTCTCTGCCCAGCTCTCCAGTTTCTCCAGGTCTCTCTGAATGGCAGCACAGCCCTCAGATGTATCAGCCACTCCTCCCAGCTTGCTATCATCCGCAAACTTGCAAACTTGCTGAGAAGGCACTCTCCCTTTGTCCAGGTCATTGATGAAGAAGTTGAACAGGATGGGACCCAGTACTGAGCCCTGGGCAACTCCATTAGTCACAGGCCTCCAACTAGACTCCACACCACTGATGACAACCCTCTGAGCTCTGCCATTCAGCCAGTTCTCAATCCACCTCACTCAAATATTTATACATATTGATAAGATCCCCCTGGAGCCTTCTCTTCTTCAGATTAAACAATCCCAGCTCTCTCAGCCTCTCCTTGTATGACATATACCTTAATCATCTTTGTGGCCCTTCACTGCACTTGCTCCAATAAAACCCTGTCTTTCTTGTACTGGGGAGCCCAATGCTGGACCCAGCACTCCAGATGTGGCCTCACAAGTGCTTAGCAGTGGAGAAGGATCAGTTTCTCTGACCTGCTGGCAATGCTCCAGGATACCATTAGCTTTCTTTATCATGAGGGTGCATTGCTGGCCCTTGTTCAACTTGTCCATCAAGACTCTCAGGACCCTCTCTGCAAAGGTGTTCTCCACTGGTGGGCCCCTAGCTTGTATTGGTGCATGGGGTTATTCTTCACTACAGGCAGCACTTTGCACTTCCTTTTGTTGAGTGTCATGAGGTTCCTCTCTGCCTGTATCTCTAGTTTGTCAAGGTACCTCTGAATGGCAGCACAACCATCTGGTGTATCAGCTGCTCCTTCCAGTTTTGTTATCATCTGTAAACTTTATGAGAGTGCAGTCAGTTCCATCATCCAGGTCATTAAAGAGGCTGTTAAACTGTATTGGCCCCAGTATTGATCCCTGGGGGACACCACTAGTCACTGGCCCCCAGCTGGACTTTGTGCTATAGATCACAGTACTCTGAGCCCAGCATGTCAGTCAGTTTTCAATCCACCTTACTGACTACTGACCTAGCCCATACATCAACAGCTTGTCTATGAGAAGGTTATGGGAGACAGTGTCAAAAGCCTTACTAAAGTCAAGGTAAACAACATCCACTGCTCTCCCCATAATCACCAAGCCAGACACCTCATAGCAGAAGGCTATCAGGTTGGTTAAGCATGATTTCTCCTTTGTAAATCCATGCTGACTATTCCCAAACACCTGCCTGTTTTCACATGTCTGGAAATAGTGTCCAGGATTAGTTGGTCTCTCACCTTCACAGGAATCAAGGTGAGGCTGACCAGCCTGCAGTTCCTCAAATTCTTTCTCTTCTTGAAGTTAGGGGTGACTTTTGCTCTCCTCTAATCCTCTGGAACCTCTCCTAATCTCCATGACCTTCCAAAGATACTTGAGAGTAGCTTTGTGATGACAGCAGCCAGCTTCCCCAGCACTTGTGGATGCATCCCATAGGGTCCCATGGACTTGTGTACATCCATGTTGTTTAAGTGCTCCCTAAACTGATCATCCTCCAAAATTAGGAGAAGAATATTAAAGAGACTGTGTAGCCAAGAGAGAGGAAGAGGACATACTTTCCTCACCAACCTGAAGGCCTTTTACAACAAAATGATCAGCTGTGTGGACAAAGAGAGAACAGCAGATGTAACTCTCCTTGACTTCAGAATGGATTCTGACATTCTTTTCCATGGAATTTTCATCTGGAAGCTGAGAAGATACAGGCTGGAAGAATGGAGTGCTAGATGATTTGAAAACTGACTGGGCAGATGAGCTCAAAGGATAGTTATCAACAGGTCAACGCCCAGTTGACAGCTGGCAACAGTGCAACAGTGGAGAACTCCAGAGTTGAGTCAGCAACCTCCGTGGTGACAGAATGAACCCTCAGCAAATTTCTAGTGACCCAAACTAGGAGGACAGGCTGACACTATGGCTGGTAGAGCTTCGAGCCAGAGTGACCAGGAGAAACTCAAGGATCCGGCCAACAGGAACTCCAGGAAGTTCAGCAAGGAGAAGTGAGAAGCTCTGCAGTGGGAGCAGGATAACTCTACGTGCCTTCATTGGCCAGGGTGTGACAGGCATGCCTACTGAAAGGGACCTGGGGTTCAGTGGATGGCAACTTGAAAAGAGTCAGTGAGATGTGTTCTCACCACAAACAAGGCAAACTGCATCCTCGACTACTATTAGGAGGAGTGTGGCCAGATGCCTGAGAGAAGTTATTGGTCTCTTGTATTTAGCCTGCAGGTGAGGTTGCGTCCAGAATTCAATGTCCCATTTCAGCCACCTACATTCAAAATTTTCATTAACACCTTGAACAGTGCAATAGAGAGTAGACTTACAATATTTGAAGAGAACTGTAATTGAGAGTGAGGTGCAATGATCGTCTCAAACCGGAAAGACAATCAAAAGTGAAAAAGATAACAGAACAATACCAGGTACAACAGAGAAAATATATATGTACAGATACAACTGTGTAGTCCAGGCAGAAATATAGGTGAAAATGGATTGAGGGTAGTAGATCACGAAGTGAACTGTTATCACAAATGTGGTGTTATTATGAGAAAGACAAAGCTCATTCTAGAAATATATTAACAGGAACACCATATATTATAAAATAGGACCTAATTGTTCTATTCTATGTAGCATTTACATGACCTCAGTTGAAATATCCAGTTTTGGGAATCAGAATTGAAAAAAAAAAATGGAGAGTCCACAAGATTACAAAAAGACTGATAGAAAACACCTTCTATTAGAAAAACCTGAAGGACATGCAGTCACTTTCACTAAAAAAAAGAGAAAATCAATAGAAGAAATTAATAACATTTCAATACTTAGAAAAATGTTTTATAGGAGAGGGTTACATATTTCTGCTTTTCTTTCCATAAGTGGTCACAGACAACAAAATCTATCACTTGTGGAAAATAATGTTTAGACTAAATTATTAGAAAATCTGCAAAAGACACTAGAGAGCACAAGGAGACATCTCTGGGCATTCTCTGCAACAGGCTACAGAAACATCCATCAGGGGTGGTTTGGAAAAGCTTCAGTCTGCTTCAGATCAGAGGACTGAACTAGGTGATGATAGCTCCTCCAGCTCAACTTTTCTGCTGCTCCAGAAAATCATCCAATGAATGAAGCCAAATGGATGTCCTAGTTTCCCTAAACATATGTGTTTACTAGCAGAACAAAAAGGAAACAGGTCAATAAATGCTCTGCTTCACTCAAGGAATCAGGTTTAACAGCGTAATAGATTTACAACAATACTATGCCTGTAACCCTACTAGGCATTTGCAAAATTCTGAGTCTTAAAAAGTCAGTGATTGGTGATTTGCAATCAGGAATTTGCAACATGTACATTGCCCATTTAAAAGATGCATCAAGTCCTCTCTCCTTGTACAGTAAAGGCCAAAAGAGCATATAGGCAGCTCCTTGTACAACCTCAGGTAAGACTTCTTTGAGCTCACTTCAGAAACCTCTAGTTTGTGCCACTGTTGCTCACCAGCACCTCATCTGCTTCATTAGACTTCCTTGGCCTCTTCCCTTCATTTATAAATGCCCAGACTACACAGGAAAGGAGCCTCTTTCCCTCCAGTGTGCCACAACTGGCTCACAGAAATCACACCTGTGACTACTTTGTCTTCAGTGCTCAGAAGTACCTGCTAAACATGCACTTTTTTTTTTTTTTTTGAACCCCTAGTCAGAATGGCATAAAGCTGCTTGCCAAGATGATATGGCTTGGAAAGGTGAGTGTTGTGGGTCTGCTCTCCCTTGGCAGCACAATGAAAGCTCAGAGCTTCACCTGCTCGAGGAAAGAGGAGCTTTTTGAGCGGCCCCTTCATCTCACTGGGTACACCTGTGGCAAAGGTTTTGCAGGGAACATTACATCTAAGAATTCGCAAGCCATGCAGCACTTCGCCACGTAACATTAAATATACCTGTTTAAAGAGGTAATGCTTGCTGACCAGGGATCTGGACTGCCATCACAGTCTAAAATCCAGTTGCTCTTTGTGCTAGTTTCTGTCAAGTCAAATCAAGCGCTACTCAGAGGCTGCTCTGTACTTGAATTCCCATCAGCTACAAAATCAAGCAGGTGCATGAGGGGCAACTTTCAGCAGCCTCAAGCACTGAAATCCACAACCTGCCATCACATTTCTGAGCATTTTTTTTCTTTACAGCAGTGTCACTGTACCTAACCGATGATAAGCTAATCTGACAACAAAATAAAGCCTAATCTTGAAATCAGATGCCCTTGCTGCTGATTTACATTTGCTGGCCCTGAAGGAGCCCCTACAAAGCATCCACTCTAGAAAAATGCATACTCAGCTGCAAAAGCACCTGATGGCAGACCCAAACATCCCTCATTCCTCCCTTCCCATTCAGTAAGACCATACAAGTGCATGATCAAGCAGCAGCCAGTCCTAGCAGGTACAGGTTCAAGGCAGGGATGAAAGGCACGCACTTGTTAACCAAGATCACCCAGGCACATCTCCCAGCGCTTGCCAGAGACTGGAAGCAGATGATGAGTGTCCATCCAGGTGAGGTGTAAAAAACCCCCTGGTCATAAAACCCCCCTTTCTTCCTGCATAATCGTTTTTAATTCTCAACTGAGAATTGCTTTACTTGCAGTTACTGCATCTCCATATGAAAACTGAAGAGCTAAACTAGTTTACACAAGCTGAGGAGCTAGCCAAAGATTTTAAAAACAACCCAAGTCCTACTGGCCAAATCCGTATACTTCCTAACACTGAGAGCAAAACAGGAAACAAACTTTAAAATACTTCAGGACTAGTAGTTACTCTCATTACTTAAGGGAGAAGGAAAGATTTATTATTAGCTCTCACTAGAAGAACCATACACTTCTGAGAAAAATCATTTATATCCTTCTCAGTGTGTGAAATCACAGACACCTTCTACTCCCATTTTGCAAAGGTGCTCAGCACTTCAAAGAGCTACGGCAATGTCCAAATGATACCCACATGCTTTAAAGCACCACTGTGAACAGCATGCTTATGGACAGCTGCACCTTTCCACATACAGAAAGAAAAGAGAAGCATTTGGGGGACAGATTTTTGAAAAAGAGCCATGACAGAGGGCAAACAACTATTTCCAATTCCCACTAGAGTTCATTATCTTCGGTGCAACATGCACACAACAGGAGAGAAATCTTGGTCCTATTAGTGCCAGATGATGGGATTTTTTCACTGATGCAATGGTGCCAAGATCTTTCCTCATGACACTAACTTTAGGGGAGGACAGTTTGGCAATTTAGAAATTTTACACAATTTCCACAGCTTGGATGTTATTACGTCTTTTGTGTGGTAAAGTCTATGCTACCCAGCCATGATCTAATAAAGCCCGTAAGGCACTCACAACCATGCCCTCAATAACTGATTTACCCATATCACTGACTGCTACAACACATGTTTTAGCAGAAAAGATGCTTTCTAAAAATATAATTCAGTAAGTAATAATGTTGCAAATAGCCATTCACAAGGAGGAAAAATATAGCTTTTCAAATGCACCAAACCAAGGATGAACCTATAAAGTCATATGTTGCGTTTGTAAAACCACAGTTAAGTCTTGAATAATAAAACTCAATTCTAGCAGTGACTTGCATCTAGTTCCACTTTATTTAAACTAAAAGTTTGAACAAATTGTTTCATTTTAGCTTCCTATTAGTAATTAATGAAATTCTCTATTTGATATAAAGGAAGAAATTTGCAAGAGAAGATGGCAGAGAAAAGGTACTGTTACAGTAAAATCTATACTGGATCAACAACATTGACTACGATGTTGCAAAGTCTGGAAGAAATTTTTCTATATGTTTTTGTGACTGATACATTTATCGGCTGGACTCCTCTCTTCACAGAACAAAATGCTTTCATTATTTTTGTGCAACAGCTGTGTATAAAGACTCAGATTCTAAACATAGAGCTTTTAAAAAGTAGATGTATACTTTTTGATCTTAAGTAAGCCTTTGCTACTGTGATGGAGACAAATATTTTTAATTGAAATATAAGGTGACATATACCTTCATCATTTCCCTTTATCCCATTTAGTCTACCAATGCCTAGAATAAGATTTTGCAAGATAGTTCAGTGACCCTCTTGGCATCTCCCATAGCGTTGCCTACAGCAGTTGTCCCATAACATGCATCAAGGTAGGTAAGGAGAGCTTCATCAAGGTCTCTCTCTATGGAGCAGCTTTGTAGGTTTGTTGTATAAGCAACAAGTGATCAAGCAGCAGCCAGTCCTAGCAGGTACAGGTTCAAGTAGGGGATGAAAGGCATGTACTCGTTAACCGCATCACCCAGGCACATCTCCCAGCGCTTGTCGGAGACTGGAGGCAGATGATGAGTGTCCATCCAGGTGAGCTGTAAAAAAACCCCTGGTCATAAAACCCCCTTTTCTTCCTGCATAATTGTTTTTAATTCTCAACTGAGAATTGCTTTACTTGCAGTTGTTACATCTGCATATGGAAACTGAAGAACTAAACTGGAACAGCTCATTCTGGATGTCATCTCCAAGCATAGGAGGAAAAGAAGGTGATCAGGAGTAGCCAGCATGGATTCACCAAGGGGAAATCCTGCTTAACCAATCTGATAGCCTTCTGTGTTGGAATGAGTGGCTGGGTAGATGAGGGGAGAGCAGTGGATGTTTTGTACCTTGACTTCAGCAAGGCTTTTGACACTGTCTCCCATCACATCCTCCTAGAAAAGCTCAGGAAGTGTGGGTTAAACGAGTGGACTGTGAGGTGAATTGAGAATTGGCTGAAAGGCAGAGCTCAGAGGGTCGTCATCAGTGGTGTGGAGTCTAGTTGGAGGCCTGTGGCTAGTGGAGTTGCCCAGGGCTCAGTACTGGGTCCCATCCTGTTCAACTTCTTCATTAATGACCTGGACAAAGGGACAGAGTGCCTCCTCAGCAAGTTTGCAAGTTTGCGGATGATAGCAAACTGGGAGGAGTGGCTGATACATCTGAGGGCTGTGCTACCATTCAGAGAGACCTGGAGAAACTGGAGAGCTGGGCAGAGAGGAATCTCCTGAGGTTCAACAAGGGCAATGCAGGGTCCTGCACCTATGGAGAAAAAACCCCATGCATCAGTACAAGCTGGGGGCTGACCTGTTGGAAAGCAGCTCTTCAGAAAAAGGACCTGGGAGTTGTGGTGGATGAAAAATTGACCATGAGCCAGCAATGTGCTCTTGTGGCCAGGAAGGCCAATAGTCTCCTGGGGTGCATTAGGCAGAGTGTTGCCAGCAGGTCAAGGGAGGTGCCTACTCAGCCCTGGTGAGGCCTCATCTTGAGTACTGCATCAGTTCTGGGCTCCCCAGTACAAGAGAGACATGGAGCTACTGGAGAGAGTCCAGCGTAGGGCTACAAAGATGATCAGAGGGCTGGAGCATCTGCCCTGTGAGGAACGGCCGTGAGAGCTGGGCGTGTTGAGCCTGGGGAAGAGAAGACTGAGGGGGGATCTTACCAATGTGTGTAAGTACGTGAAGGGAGGGTGTCAAGGGGATGGGGCTAAACTCTTTTCAGTTGTCCCATGCAAAAGGACAAGAGACAGTGGACAAAAATTGAACCACAGGAAGCTCCGCCTGAACGTGAAGAGGAATTTCTTGACTGTGAGAGTGGTGGAGCACTGGAACATGTTGCCCAGAGAGGTTGTGGAGTCTCCTTCTCTGGAGATATTCAAAGCCCGCCTGGATGCAACCCTGTCTAACATGCTCTAGGTGACCTTGCTTGAGCAGGGGGGTTGGACTAGATGATCTCCAGAGGTCCCTTCCAACTTTACTGATTCTATGATTCTGTGATTCTGTGAGTCTTTTTGTGCAAACCTGACAGCTCATAGTCCTATAGCATCTCGCTGGGATGCAAAGAGCTCAGAACCACACAGGATACCTCATGATGACCTCGCGCCCCTGCTGGATAACTTTGAATTAGTCCCAAGACACATTCACATGTTAGCATACGCATTTATTTGTATGTGGAGCCTCTTCCCACCTGGCATATTTCTTTCATATTTGAGGCAGAACATGGTTACCCACAGATTTCATTTCTCATGTGTATTTTGCTCCGTTTTTTCCTTACTGCAGTATTTGTGCCATTTATCTTGTCCTATATTCACTTTCCTTTTTTCCCCTACTTTTGGGAAAAGCATCTAATATCCCTGTAGCATTAGTTTTTCTTTGTTAATGTCAAAAAATGTTAATCCGTGAAGACTTGCTTCCTAGATAATGTTAATTCAGCTGCCAGTTTTATAATAGGATTATGCTTTCCAGGATTTAAAAATCCCACTTGTTAGCTACAAAACAGACTTCTACTAACAGCTATAAAATCTAATTTAATCCCTATTGGCATTAACTAAATAGCTGAGGTATAATTTCTGTCTAGCTACACTTAACACCCCACTATTGCCATAAATATATAAAATTCCCTTTGAAGTTATAAAAGAAACTGTTCAGTAGGATAAATAGGGTCTCATGAGTCCAATCATATGTTATCTCTAAGGCATAACAAATGTTGTTTACATATTGTAAGGATTTTGTGGACAGTCTACTTAAATAGATTCACCCATGTTTACATGTATTAATTTGTCCCATTTCTCATGAAAAAAGCATACTAAATTACAATCTATATTTATTCCGTTTAAAAATAATTGGTTAACAAGTGGAAGATTGGATCTCTGTGGAATCAAAGTTTAAAATGTAACCAAATAACCTGGTTAAACTGGAAGAAAATACCACTTTGTCCAATATAACCCCTTACAATGCACAATTCCATAGTGAAACCTTGGAATATGAAGTTATCTCAAACTTGGCATAGGAACAGCTATTTCAAGGCAATCTAGTAAGACAGTGTAACAAGTAAGGAGGAAAGAATGAACAAGCAATGTTTTATAATGATCTTAAAATAAGCAACCGTGATCTTTACAACCATTTGCTCCCAAATGAGGAACAACACAAGGATTTATGGCCTTCTGGAGCTCAGTGATCAGAAATGAAGAAAAATATTTACAATTCTTTTTCCCAAACCTTGAAGAGATAATAACTGGCAAGTACATTGTTCTGGAGAGGGTAACCTTGATGCACTACAGAGGAAGAAAGATAGCAAAAAGAGCTATTACAATGATACATAGTAGATAATACAACATTATGAAGTCATTACGAAGTTGAAGCAGAAATCTCAGTGCAACCAAGCTCCTTTAAAGATAGAAATCACAGTCAAATGCAGAAAACAGTAGGATTTTATCTGTCCTTTCAGAAATGATGCAAAGTGCAAACCAGACTCCACAGCCAGCTTATCACTTTGTTATCAATAAACAAGAAGACAGACCATAATCTCCCTTGTGGTACTGGTAGCCAAAGAAAAAGATGAGCAACTTTGGCAAATCAGCTTACAATAACATCAAAATATGTAGTATATTTGATTTGCAGACATGTGCATTTGCCTTTGGAGACAGAAATACAATATACCTGGGCCAGCCCAACGCTGTACCTTGGGCTAGCCCAAAGCACTTAGATGTGCTAATAACCACATGTTCCAGGCATACATAAAAAGTGCTGCCACAACAACAACTTTCAAATGCTGAGGCTAAATGTTTTGACTTACCTGAAACGAAGGGAAAAAATACATGTTTTTTGCTTCTCTGTAAAAGAATTCCTTGGTTGGGAGCTCAAACTGTGGGCATGGCTATCTGCACAGGTTAGGTCACAT
Source organism: Rhea pennata (assembly GCF_028389875.1). Taxonomy (NCBI): domain Eukaryota; kingdom Metazoa; phylum Chordata; class Aves; order Rheiformes; family Rheidae; genus Rhea; species Rhea pennata. The sequence goes on from NC_084663.1 coordinate 159,597,092, forward strand.
TAGGAGCTTTCATGCTGGAGTGCACTAGGTAGCCCGCAGAGCTATGCAGGTTTAGATGTGAGTAAACAAGATCCTCTGTCCCCATTTATTACAGCTTTCAGTTCTACGGCAGGGATTAGAAAAACACAAGAATTGTGTATCTTTTGGTTTATTCTGGGGTGTCAATGCCCAATGAATTCATAGTTCTGGATGCTCTCCAGCTTTAGTAAGCTAGAGATACGGCTGCAATTGTAATCCATGTGTTGTCTTCTGTGGAACAGAGATAAATTACTCCACTCCAAGTTGAAGGAATGTCATGGCATATGCTTAGTTCGTGGTGGAAATAAAAGGCCAGTTTTAGATGGCTCTATGCTATATATTGGAAATAGTTTGTTATGCACTCTCGCACATGCATATTGGTGCAGCAACGCTAGGCATTGCAGGCTTTGTTTTCACAGAATCGATCAGCTGTTTGAAGAATCAACAACTCAAAAAAGGGGGCTAACATCCAAAACTCACCTAGAATAAGAGAAACATGACATATCTAACCATCAGCACATTTGTTCCGGGGAAACCTGGGAAGTTTAGGAGGTAGAAAACCTTCATTTTGAGGTATAGCTGTACACATGAAGAAGAAGCTCATACTGCTGAAGAGTCTCATCCTGAATTATTCATTTAGGTACAAATGTCCCATTCAATGAGAAACATTATCTGAAGGAAGGACTGCATAATCGAGTTTTGAAGATGCACCACGGTAAATATTGTGGATTCCTGTTAATAGTACATACAGTGGAAGAAAAATAGACTTCTACACAGGTATCAGTGTTTATTTCCCACCTCTGAGCACTAGGATCTTTGTCTTTGAACAGTACAGTCTCCAAAGGAATAACAGATGAAACCAAGGGTACAGTAAATGTCTTGCTGTCGGCAAGATACTTACCATCTGTAAGCTCTGGTCCTGCAACTAGCTGCCAAAGTGTGCTGATGTGCCTGAGTGCAGTGGACGTACAAGGACTTAAAGTATGGTGAATTCTAACTATTCCATACAAATATTAACTGTAATATTTTAAAATATTTTCCTATGTCTGTTAATATATTACTGCCTGAAATTTCTGTTAATACTGAGCCAAGACATCTTCCGTAAGTTTCCAGACACCATTCTGTCAGTAGTAATAGTTGCATCAGAACATGCCCGAGTCAAACTTAATTGGATACATCTGAATCAGTGGAAAAAAAATAACTGGCAATTCAAAGGCTCTGCTCAAAGAGACGCAGGCATTATTGAGCTCATTAAGAAGAAAATTGCTGAATATTGTGATTGTACTTATGATACCTCAAATCTTTATATAAGGAAGATGATTGGCTTGTAGACTAAAACAATAGAAACAAAAACTTTTATTGTCACAGTTACCACCCAGGAGTGGCAGTTCTTCCAGCACCATGGTGGGATTAATAAGGAAATGAAAACACTTTACAACTTTCATAAAAATGTATATTCATCAGAACTCTTCAAGGATCAAAAAGGCCTTGCAGAGTTTCACTGTATACTTCAGCTTCCCTACAATAAACCAGAGAGACTTCTGGACTCCCCAATTCCTACAGAAGAAATTTCCCATGCTACTGAGACTTTTAATAATGGCAAGCCACCAAGGAAAGCAGCATTCCCATTTTAATTTTGTGCATCTTTTGAAGAGAAGTCACCCTACTACGCGCCTGTGTACATTTAATCATTCTCTACACACTTTATCAGCAAGCCTTCTCCCTGTAGGAGGAATACAATTAGGTACAGTACTAATTTATTATAAATAAAGCAAAGTCCTGGCAAAATAACCTAGTTATCAATGTTTCATGCAACTGTGCCTATGAAGTACTAGCTAACATTCTCACTATGTGCCTAGAGAAATACCTGCAGCATTGATAAATCCTAACCAAGTTGGCTTTATTAAAAAAAAAAAAAGATTATCATCACATAATACAGGAAAACTGTTGATTTTAATTGAAGTAGCCAGAGATTTATGGAAACCAACTGCAGCTTTGTTCTACTGATACTGTAAAAGCCTTTAGTAAGATGAATAAGGAAATGTATTTCAATAAGGAAGGTCTGGGATCTTTTTGTATACCATGCTGACCCATTTTATATATTTATCTCCACCCCCAAATTTAGTTAAAGTGTTATTCCATGTGCAATAGTCTCTTCTCATCAGTGATAAAGAATAAGAAGGTCAGAAGGCCTCAGATTAGGGGGAAAATGGCAGGATGCTCGCTCTCCAGCGTACTGTTTGTTCTGACCCCAGGATCAGATCACTAGAGAGATGGAGAAGGCATTCTCATGGGGAGAAATCTCCATAAAATCAGCATGTATGTGGATGATCTGCTCTTAACTGTAATGAACCCAGAGTCATCTCTTACGTATGCTTTATTCATAATGGAATAGTTTGAAAAGTGGTCAGGCTTTAATCCTATTTTTTAAAACAGACGATTCAAAAGAATTAATTGAATTTTTTTTCTTTCCATGGCACAGTACGGCAATGATCTTTTAAGTGGCTGCTACAAGATATTAAGTAGGGACAAATTTATGCTATGACCCTAAGAGGCCATGCTGCACATAAGAAAAATAAGTCCTTCCCTACCCATCTTTTTTTTTGCCAAACTGAACTTCCTCTTTATTTCTGAGGAGAGCAGTGAGAATAGAAGAGGTTCAGGCATGCTATCTCTTCTATAATGGATGGGATGGGAGGAAAGGATGGGGCCAAGGATGCCTCTTACTCAGTTTCTGCTGCTCAAGCATTGAAGAAGAAGAGCAACTACGTTCTAGAAGAGACAAAGTGATATAATCGCAACTCACAGCAAAAACGGTTAGGAGCTCAAATCTTAATCAGTCCTACACCTCTCTACAGTACAGCCCTGAATATTGATAAATTTTACTGGATAAATGAAATCTGTTTAATCTAAGAGAGACAGCAATAAAACTTCTTATTTTCAAATGAAGTGTTTTATGTCAGAAGACTCTACAGAACTTTCCTTTTACCATATATATACTCAAAGGGATTGCTTTTACACCTCTGATATAAAAAATATGAGCAATATTACCTTTTACATGCCAGAATTTTATGAGCGATCATGAGAAATAAATGCTTGTATATGCATATATATGGCTGGGTGGGATTTAACTCCCTAATACGAAATTTAGTGGGGCAATTAGGCCTAGCCCCGTTACTACTTCACAAAGCATCCTGGCAAATTTACATAAAAACAACATTAAGTGGAAAATTATTTATTAAATGTACTGAGCCCCATTTGAGAAAACCATTCATGAGGTACATGTACAGAGCCAGTGTCCTCACGTAGAGCAGCTGTCAAGGTGACTGGATGTTGCAGGGTTGTGACCCAGAGGCTAGAGGAAGGAAGTTCTTCAGGGACAAAAGACACCTGCTCAGACCAAGGCAGATCTGGAAGGGGACTTCCACTTTGGGGTATAGCAAAACTGAGCATGGGAAGTTACAGTGAAAATGTTTTAATCAAAAGAGGATATTTTCTTGCCAGCTACTCCTTGATCATCAAACATCTCAGGAGGCCACTGTATCAGCTTAGACAATGACTTAGCTTAACTTTCTGAGCAGATAATTAACCTGAAATTATCCTTCTTTATTGCACCAACTATTTGCAGCCCAGCAGGGGAATCAGGTGTTGCAGATGAAGATGTTGCTCCATGAAACCTGAATTCTGCAGCCAGGGACCAGAAGGAATGCCATGGTACTCAGGGTGCCTGAGCCTTTACATTAGTTTCCTTTTTTCTGCAAAGCTCACCCTGATGAGACAGAACACACTTTCAGCTCCATACACATTTCACACACAAGTCTGCTATTCCAGGCAATTCTCAGAGTTCTAGGATGGGCTGGAAATACATTTGCAGAGAACTTGAGATCAAGATGGATGTTTAAACAGGTTTTGTTACTTCCACCAGAAGAATGGGAAAGACAGAGAAATTCTATTCTCTTCAATAGGGCTTTTACCAGAGGCTGGTCCGTATTTCACCAAGAAAACATGTATTTTGATACAAACAGCCCAGCAATTTTCATAACAGATTTTTCCATTGAAAGACCATTCTGTGGAAATCAAAAATACTTGTAAAAGTGCTGTCTTGTTAAAGAAAAAGAAAGGTTTGGTACAATGGAAACTTTCTAGTTCAATATTTTCAGATTGGAACACTTCAATTCTCATTTGGTAATGATTTTTCCTTTTGAAATATATTTGTTTTACATTATTTTACATATTTTACAGAAGTTGAAGATGGAATGAAGATGTTTGGATTTTCCATAAAGTAATTCTGGCACAAGCTGGCCTAGTGGGACAGCTTGATACAGCTACAGAGTAAGTCTCCATGTATCTCAGTTATTCAAAACGACTCTGTGGCCTCAACAAACATAAAGCCATTAATAGTACAGGTTTGGAAGCATTAAAATGTTCTGAGACTTTCATCAAAGGCTCAGAAAGAAGCATAATACTGAAGCAGCAGCTCCAGCTGATCTCTTGCTAGGTGATCTGACTATTGTTTTAGAATTAGATAGAGCTAATTGAGCTGTTCACTTAAAAATATTAAAAATATTCTGAGTCATCTCCAATTTCTAAGCCATATCCATTTCCAAATGGACAATAAATTTGGAAAACCTTTAGGACTGCATTAGTGGGAAAGAACACCTCTCTCCCTTCAGCAGTTCTCATCTTCCCTCACCTACAACCAAAAATGAACTTACTCCAATGGAAATTTCCAATGTTTTACAAAGCTGGACACCTGGGGAGGCAGCTGACAGACCTCTCCATGAAACTGGATGTATTAGAACTTCTAAAAACAGCATACAGTGCCCTAGCCAGGATTTGAGATCTGCATGACAGGTAGGCTAAGTTTAGTAAGACTAAAGCTAACTTTGTAGAAGAAGGCTGAAGTTTTCAGTAGCATTGAGATATCTTCCTCGAATTTTCCCTTTCTGAATTTTTGAAGACCTACTTACAGCCCTGTTAGGTCCCAAAGGGGCTCAAAAGGTCCCACATGTTCTTCTCACAGCTAGATCTGCTCTTACCCTATTCAGAGGCTACACAGCTTAGTATTCCGCATACTACAAACTTTCATTTTTTAGTCATTTCCTCCTTTTCCCCCCTTAAAAGCTGAAAATTTTCCTCTTTATGAACTTCTTCTGCAAGTTGTTTTTTTCTTCTCATTTAATCAAAGTAACAAATAGAAAAAGATGGAAAAGGTGGCAGGTCAACAGGTAGCATCTAAAATCATGGTTAGTGTGGTAGCTCCTGAGGGTAAGAAATGAAGACACTGTAATTGTAGACAGACCAGAATAAGTTAAAATAGGTTCTCCTTTTCTGGTGTTCTCTGAGCACTGCTACAGAACACACTTGGGGGAAGGAAACTTTTCTGAATTTTCTTTAGAAAGAAATTATATATAAAATATCTAAAGATTTTTAATTTATGAGTACAGCTTCAAATGCAGCTACTGCAACCAGATGTAATTTTGCGAATTTTACCAGTTTCAAACATAGGAAGCTCATACTTCTCTTTTCCCTCTAAATGAGCACACAAATAAAGATGTTGACATTCCAGATTCTTGATCTCTTAAAATCTATTTTAGTTCTAATACATACCACACTGTATCTTGTAAAATAGACAAGATTTGGCTCAAACTTGTTGCTTGGACTTCATGCAAGTGAAGGCCTTCTATATATAGGCAAATCTGGCCAAAGGAAGTGTGTCTACGAGGTTCCATTTTTTCCAAAAAAACCCCAACATTTCTGCAGCAGTTTCAGGAAAATTCCTAAGTAGCACTTTTATTAATGTAAAATACGCCAATGAAAAGTCAAATTCACTAGTACTATTTACTTTAAGAATAACAAATCAAAGAACAACTTGAGTGTTGCTATGTTTCTGTGACTTTTTCTCAGTTTCAGGTGATTAATTTCTAAAGAGCCACTGAATATTGATTTTAGTGCACACTCCTTTCACACCACGTCTCTAAACATCTAAGAAACATTAATAAATAAAGTTTTAGGATAATTAAAATTTCAGGTTCACATTCAGATAATCTAAGTCTCAAAGTCTTATCGAGTATCTGTGGCAAATCTAAAAATGAAATTCAATCTTCTAATCACTTTAAATTAAACTTTGCTACAAGATCATGGAATCACACAGACTACTTCAGATTCGAAAAGACTTCTGGAGACCACCTCGCCCAACCATCTTCTTAAAGCAGAGCTAAGTTCAGCTCTACATCAGGTTGCTCAGAGCTTGAAAGCTTCCAGGGAGGGAGGATGCATCGCTGGATCCCAGATCTTTTTCAGCAGAGCTCCCCCCCACCAGGCAGTCATTCCTCCCCCAAGCCCATACTGCTGCATGGGGTTTTCCCATCCCAGCTATGTGACTGTGACTTTGTTGAACATTGTAAGGTTTCCATCAGCCCACTTCTCCATCCTGTCAAAGTCCATTAGAGCAGTCACATTCTCCAGCATATTGACTGCACCCTAGTTTGCTGTCATCCCTGAACCTGCTGAGAGTGCACTCCATCCTATTTACCAGGTAGCTGATGAAGGTATTAAGCAGTACGGGTCCCAGGAAAGGCACTTGCAAAATACCACACAGTACCAACCACCTGAATCAAGCCAGACTTCCACCCCTCATATAGTCAGCCTATCCAGTCCAGTCCTCCTCAAGCTGGCTACTGGAATATTATGGGAGACCATGCTGACAGCCTCACTAAATTCAAGGCAGAAAATATCTATTCATGTCTCATAATCAGAGAGATATATAATCTGAGAATTCAATCAGGTTGGTCAGGTATTAATTGCTCCTGATAAATCCATGCTGACTTTGTCCTTATGTGCCTTGAAATTCTTTCCATGAGAACTAGCCATTCATTTTTCCACAGACTAGGGTGAGGTTGATGGGCCTGGAGTTCCCAGCCTGATCCTCCTTCATGCCCTTTCTGAAGACAGGTATAACATTTGCCTTTCTCCAGTCATCAGAAACCTCCTCCAGCCACCAAGACTTCTCAGTGATGAGACAGCAGCCTCCTGATGATGCTAGCCATCTCCTAACTTCATCCCCTACTGCAAGTACTACCTTCCTCCCCCAGGTTTTGCCTCCAGACACATGGAGGCATCGTGGAAGGCCTGAGAGCACAGCTTGGACAGTAAAGCCTGAGGCAGAGCAAGTACTGAGCATTTCAACCTTCTGCAGCATAAGGTCACTTGTCTCATGGAGCAGTGAAGCCACATTTTCCCCGGTCTTTCTTTTACTGCTGCTACTGTGCTTGTAGTAGCCTTCCTTGTTGTCCTTCTCAGCCCTCACCAGTTTTAATTCCAGCCAAGCTTTGACCTTCCTAATTCTGCTTCTACATGCCTGGATGACACTTCTATATTCCCCCTTGTTTGCCTGTCCCCACTTCTTCTTTCTCTCTACTTCCTTTTTGCATTTAAGCTCAGTCAGGGGCTCATCTGTCATCTCAACTTTCTGTTACAGGAATTTGTTCTAATTTCTTTGAAACCTTATACCCAGTGGCATAACTTCTCTTCACTTCAATTGAGCTATAATGTTACCACTGTTTAGAAATTACTACTACCAATTTTGTCACCTTGATCATAAAATTTTGTTTTCCTATCATCCTACATTATGGATAGATACTTCTGCTAAAAATGATTTCTTTTATATAATAAAGCTGCACCTAAAAATACTACAGTTTAACACACAATTGTGTCTTGTGTCATATTACAGCAACAGCCTCCCAAATACGAACTAAACAATACTAATTCATTGTGACAGCAGTTATAATTTTAGTCTTCCTCATACAATTTCAGCAGCTGGGATTTTCTTTCTGAATGTTCTACCAGGAACATTCAGCAATCTTATTTTCATTTTCTAGAACTAAACTCTTAACACAGAAAAACTCTATAAGCTTTTTATTTCCAAAATACCTGTAATGAGCTGAAGGTTAAAGACAGCACTATTAAATACAGTCCCTCTGGAAAGCATTAATTCCCAAGATACAGAAAAGAATAAAATTCCATCCAAATGGAATCCAAACTTTTTTTGAGATCACATGAGAAAATTTTCAAGATTGTTTTCATAATTCCCAGTATAACACATTCATACTCAAACTGTAAACAACTTTTCATGTAGTTTGAAACATTATAAAATGGACAAGAAAGCTTAAAAATATGATAATATGGCAAATTTATGTTCCAGTCTAGAAATACTTTTCACTAGGGAACATTCAGACCAGTTTCTGATGTACCTTGCTTAATATGTGAAACATTTTAAAGGGGAATAGTTATTTTGATATATTTACAAAATTTGTTTGCAAGTATATATGAATTTATGTTAGATGATTCTCTCTTCTTTAAAATTTAAACATCAACAAAAACATAGCATCAGTACCTAACATGTCTACATTTATTTCCTACTCTGCTTTCCATGCCTTCTTTCTTGCAGCTCTGATGCCCTCCAAATCCTGATGCATTAACGGTCTAACCTCTCCTTCCTTCATAAACATCCCTAACAGCACTTCTTCCTTAAAGCTCAATAAGTAAATCTTTCCAAACACCTAAGGGCTCAAGCCCAAACCCACACTCAGTTGTTCATAACTTGCAGATGCTTTTGTTTCAACAACAAAATTTCCATCTGGTGATTCTAAGCTCTTTCTTTTCAGCTTCTCTGCTCACAGTCTATTTCCTCCTCTTCTATAAGAAGTAAGTAGCAATAATAACAATGGAAATAAATTCCACTCTTCCACGATAAGTGCTTATGCTCAGCTCTGTATTCCTTCAATAAGCCACTCTCTACACATTCACACAGGATCTCTTTCAGTTCTGGGTCATCAGGTTTTCCAACACCTTCACAAAGCTAATCAATGTTACATTACTTTGTATATCTTAAGATCTATCATTTTTTCTCCGGATGCCACCTCCCCAAGGCAAGCAAAATGTTTTTCCATGTGTTCTGTTTAGTGCTGACTGTATTCCACAAATAATTTTTTAATTACCTTTCTGTTCAGGGCCACGCCATCTTCACAGTCCAGTACTGCACAATCTACGTTTAGTGAAGGGATTTTTCGTATCTTCTTTTCGTCATCTGCAGGTACATACAGCACAGCTCGCCTGGGAACGTACTTGTGAGATGATGCAAAGTGATAACTAAGCTTAGGAACACCAGCTGGCAGAGAAGAATTCACCCTGTAAAGGATATTGTTGAAATTAGACTCCTGTCTACAATGCTAGAAAGAATAATTGAGTATATTTTAAAAGGAAAACATTCCTACTTAGATAGTTGCTGGGTTTTTTTCCTCCCTCAGGAAGAACTTAGGTAGGGAGATATCAGTATGACAGTTAACTACAGTATAAAAACCAAAACAACCATGTTCAATGGAAGCTGCAAACACCTCAGAACTAAAGAAACACGAAGGCTGATGTTATCCACAGATCCTCAGTTCCACTGTTTGTTCCTGTGCACTACGACAACTATTTAATACAAAAGATTTTTTCCCTCACAGAACAACTGCATGGGATGGAGGTTGTGCTGGCAACAGAGCAGGGCTGCTTTCTGAAGGCAGTCGCGATCTGCCACATCTGCTCCAGGAGCCGGACAGCACGCTGTGAATGGAGCTGGGGTGTTGGGTAAAACAAACACAGTTTTGCAAGGCTGATTTTGCAACCCTAGCGTTTTCTCAACAGAAGTACTTGCATGCAAATTTTAAAATAAGCAAAAGGGATGGATGGGGAAACAAGAGATAGACAAGAACTAAAACCCCATAATGCAGAAGCTCATTAATCCCAACATGTCTTCTCAGAAGCCTTCAGACCTTCAGACCCACTGCACAGGTATTTATTGACAGAGCTCATAAATCCACCAGTATTACTGACAGATTGTTGGCCATGGTGCCTTTCAACATTAGCAAATGCTTTGTGCGTCACTTTTCAGCGTAGGCCTGAATTTGTGGCACCACAGAGCTTGCATGGATTGCTGTATCCGAGTGGTTTGAGGCAGCTTCCGCCTTGTGTCCGTGTTTCTCCATCAGGGACCAGCCAGCCCCCACAAGCCACGAGCTGGTGTTGGTGCACTCAGAGGCAGCAGAGCTGCCCGGGAAGGCTGCCCTGAGTGCAGTCAGGAGTTAATCTTGCTCCATAATTACAAGCCCAGAGAAATAAATTGCAGAGGGTACCACCGTGGTTCACAGCATTTCTAAAAAACTCTTGCCTGCTCCTGTTCCTACCCATTTCACACTGTCCTCAGCAGGCCTGTTCTGCTACATCAAAAATGAGGACAAAATAATACAATTTGCCTTCGTAGTCAGGGCACAAGTCACTTAGGCCACAAATAATCCTACTATATAACACCATTATGCATTATCATGCATATTATTCAGCACTTTGAATAATGCAAAGCTTTTCTAGTACCACACAGACTGTGTCATTATCACATCATGTCAGGGACCTATGCATTTTCCTTTGCCCCTCTTAATAATGTTTCCCTAGTTGCTGCATTTTGGACGACACATGGCTACATGTGCCAACAAGTTTTCTTCAAAGTGAACATGACTATCCCTCTGAAATGCTTGAAAATGAGTTCAGTCACTCTCCGTCAGAGACAGCGTGGTGCATTGCTGACAGGCCGCTATGATACTTGCCTTTCCAAACCAACCTTTCCCGAGAATTCTTTCTTCCCTTAGAGTCAGCACCCTGAAAGCTAAATACAGGTTTTGTTTTAAATATAGGAAGAAAGCTTTTATCACGTTTTATCCTAGTAAACTAAGCTGAAAATGGCAACTATTCCACTGTCTCCGCTGCCAGGTCTGCGTGTCCTGGGTGGACTTTCTCTGGGAGCCTACAAAAGCCTGGGGCCGTTCTCTTGCTTGTAATACAAGTAGTAATGCTTAACGCAGCCCAATCACCAGGGCGGTTTTGCTGTTGAATAAAAACAATGCATTACTTATTTCAAGGCCAATGCTAACCTTATTAATAAATCTTAACCTCTCACTGAGGCACCTCTGAGTTACACGTGGTGGAGATCCTGAGCCTCGATACCCGAGAAACAGATAATTGAGATCCACTAAGTCTCTGCCAAGTCCACTGCTCGCCCCTCTCCCATGAACCCTCTCACGCTCCTGGCCTTGCGTTGAAGTGGGGATGGTAACACAACTTGCAGTGACTCGAGTGGCAGCTAGCTAAACCCATTTAATCCCATTTTCATGCAGGACACTTTGGGAAAGCAAGGAGGAGGTGGGAGAGAGGTTTTAGCTCAAATGGCAATAGGAGGGTCTTTCTTCTGTGTGACATGGAGGTCAGTGAAGGAGTCTGCAGTCCTCCACTAAACATATACGCGGAGACAAAAGTGATTAGTTTCTATTCTCTTTCTTGGATGGCTTCAACCCTGTCATTCCCAAAGGCACAAAGGAGTCAAAGATCTCAGTCCATTAATAGTTAACTCCAGGGCTACAGCCAAGTAGCCCCTGAAGCACCCTTACTGACTGCATCTTTCCAACCGTCTCAGATGCCGAAACCTGATAGATGTGACTAAAACCATAATTTCAGGGCATACAGAGACAAGATGTATCTCCTGTCAGACATATTGCCTGAGATTTCTTCCAGCCTGTAATCAAACCGAAGGCTGTTTGACCAGCCGCCTTCCCTTTCACTGCTAGTTATTTGGTTATCAGTTCTCCAAATACTGAGCACAACGGCACAGAGCATCTTGTAGGTAAAACTGTCATTACCTTCAGGCCAGCTCTCACCATTAAGGCACACAAACTTTCATTTCGATGGGGTGGCAGTATGACTTCCCCAGCAGACTAGCTGACTCCAAAAAAAGCAGTAAATTTAATCCATTAAAATACCATCACCTGATAGGCTTAAGGTTATAAATACTACCAGCCTATGACTACTGGTATCTCCTCCTCAGCTAATCAACTTTGTAGCCCCCTGGGACCAAAATAAATACAGGACACAAGATTATAAAAACATATTGTCAGTTTGCCAAACTATCAGTCTTATGGAACAGTTCCGCAAATCTTAAAAGTAATCATTTTGTCAAGAGGGATAGCAAAAAAAAAAAAAAAAAAACGTACGGGAAGAATGTGTGTCAGTAGACCAGCACAGCATTCTTCCCCCTTTAAAACAAAGAGCTGTAGAAATGTAAGTGTAAAATATGTTTTCAACAAGTATGTTTAGGTATGAGTCCAATAAATACTTAAACAATTTTAATACACATTCTTAAAAAAAATCCTCTTCCATTCTCACTGTGTTCTCCTAAAAAACAAACAATGTAGAGGAGAAAGTAGACCTACCAAGGTCTACCTTGATACAAGAACCTACTTACTGACTTTTTAAAAACACAGTGGCAAGGCCCAGGGCGTTGTGCATATTAACAACTAATTACTCAGAGCAGCAAACACTATCCTGATCATCTTGGCCTCTACTGTTATTTTGATAGAATAAAAATACCTCCAGCAGTTACTTTTTTTTAGGAAAAAAAAAAAAAACAGCACCGGCACCTGACTTCCATTGGTAACCCCACACCATAACAAAAAGGAAAATCTTACATGTATTTCCCGAGTGCAACTATTTTAATGATTCAAACTAAGCTTGAAAGTGGTTAAAACTAAATACATGGACATAAGCCAAGTGAATTTGCTAAGACAATGTTTCTTGCTTTAAGTGCTGTAAGTTAAACTAAAGACTAGACTATTGGGTAAAGGTCATTAAGTTGTTTTACAGCGGCATATTTTCATTCATAGCATCTAGCAGCAAGTTAAATGCTCTTGGGGTCTTGAAAATGAATCTAAATTTCTTCAGCAAACACAACATTATACTTAAATCTTTCTGAAAAATGTCAAAATAGCCGGCAAATTAAAGTTACTTTTGTTCCTCTGATACTAGTTTCACCCAAGAGCAAATAGTTCCTCCTCATGAAGGAGAAAACAAAGCCTTTTTGGTTACTCAGAGACATTACAATGTCTATCAAAATACAGCGCGACTGTAACCAGTGAAATTACCACAAATTATCCAAATCTCCCTGCTGTAGACTGCATTTTGAGATTCCAGTATTGCTCATACTCACACATATACTTAACTGTATGCACCTGTGCAGTCTCATTAGCAACAACAATTCATACTTCGCAAAGTGCTCCCACAAGTTATATTCAGGCTCAGCACTTTACCCTGCATCTCTAGTTAATGTGTATTATTCCAGAAGAGATACTACACCCTGATGTGCCTCTTCCATGAAAAAATATCCATTGCTTCAAGAGCCATCTCTCTAGTTCTACAATCTTTGGCATAGCGCTGGCAAAGAGCGAGGGATACTGTTTCCAAAGAGTGTATCTGGACATCACAACAAAAGAATTCAAAATGCAGGTGAATTTCTACAGAATGGATTTCTGATCCTTGTGCACGTAAGCACGTCCTAACCACAGTCCTGGCTATTCATGATGGAGGGGAGGACACAGGTGACTCAAATCCCTGAACCCACATCGAACGCAATGCAGCTTAGGTTGCAAACCCTCCTGTAGTTATTTCTCCTGCTATGCCCGCATAAAACCAAAGTAAATACAATAAGTATTCTATTTCTGGTGTTAGTACGTCCGATTTACTAGGGAGTAGCTCGCAAAAAAACCCAAATAATCCACCAAAGACAAAGGAAAAAGATATGAAATTACAAAGCACCACAATTTGCATAGTAATTCTCCTAATTAAGAAAAGGAGATACAAGTTGTTTGTTATAAACATCAGCAGGCCTTTTGCAAATACAAACAGCTTACAACCGAGCTAAGCTAAGTATTTGTCAAATCAAAGGGACTTTCCTGAGAGTTTTATTGGTACAGCTGCAGCGCATGCATTTTATCACACATGCTAATAATCCTAGTTATGGCACTAACATTTTAATCATTCGTTCTGTAGGCTTGTTTCTCAAACAATTAGCACTAATGAATGGCCAAAATACCTCGGATCATATATGTCTAATTGCAGTCAAGAGCGGTTATTGTCTGCATGTACATTTCAATTCACCTCTGGGGATAATGTTTGTTAATTGTATTTCTTTATATAGCAAGTGAAAAAAGGCTGTTCGCTCAAAAAGGGACTAAGTGTTCTCTTCTTTCCCTTTGTTCCCACAAGAAGCTAAAGTCACTTCAAGAGGCACTTAATCCCATCATCCATGGTTACAATTGCCTTACAGCATCAATCAAAAAGAATCTGAAGTAAAATGATGCAGCTATATTGTGTAATTAAAAGCAATTCAGGTAGTTATTGCTTAGGGCATTTTCCAGGTCCAAATACTTAAAATGGCACTGCAGGGATGCTAAATACTGTAGTGTTTTAAATTTGGTCAACTACAATATCTCACAGAGAAAGGGGAGGAATATGCAAAAAAAAAAAAAAAAAAAAAAAATCTCCTAGTGTGTATTGTAAAGCAAAAGAAAAGAGGAGGAACAGCTAACGTTTGAAGTGACAAAATCTACAACTCTCCATATAAAAGGGAAATAAAAATATCAAGAGGGGAGAAAAGGAGAAGAAAAAGAAAAGGTCTGCAGTTTTAAAGAAAAACAAATCCCTGCAATTGTTAAAAAGTTAACGTGAAAAAATGCTAACGTTTTCTTTACTGGAAAACAAAAGATCACTTCCCAAGCTTTACAGTCAGCCTATAGATCTCTGAAATCTTTGAGTTTTTCCCAGTGGAAACAAATTCTAGGTGAATTTATAAGTTTTGTTCTAAAAATCTGACTGATGTTAAAAGAGGAGACATATGCTGTTTACTTTTGCATAATGCCAGAACTTTGCTAAGGTACTTTACCTAACAACTGCCACTAACAGTGATCCAATTATGCTAAAAGAAAAACTGTGGGTTATCAACATATCAAACACGCTGCTTTACATTTTGATTTCTTCCTTTGTTCCAAAACCACTAAGGTCATTTCCTTGATGCTTTAAAAAATAATTAAGAAAGCCTTCAAACCCACAAATACACTTTCTCCCTCTTTAAATACACGGCAACAGCTACTTGCTGTGGAAGACAGACGAGAGTTGTTGTTTAAATCTGCTGCAAAGCAGCTTTGCTCAGGAGTCCGAGCATCTCCAAAGCGGCATTGTTTGGTTTCAAACTCCCCCGTAAGGCTGATATGATCTCACATTGGTGTAACTCTAAGATTAATTCCCCTCAAGTTGACGGAATTAAACAGGTCTGAAATGCCAGGAAACAAGATGGGAATCAGATCCTGCCCCTCAAGTTTTAAGAGAGGTTAAGGAATAAACTTTAACGTTTTTGCCAAATCATTAGGCGGTCTGCACACCGCAATGGGGACAGAGTGCAGCGGGCTGAAGAAGGGCTCACAAAACCGCAGTGAATTAAGAAATTTAACCTCCGTAACAACAAGCTTTGGATATCAAAAGGGACAGATTGGAGGGGGTCACTCCTGGGAGCACCATCCTGCTGAAAAAACTGGGGCAGGGAGAAATGAAAAGGGGGCTTCCAAGTGACCTTTAGCAAGCGCTTGCTAGCACTGATAGGACACATCGCATTATATCCAAAAAACAGGGAGGCAAACGAAATGGGGAAGGAGAGTCCTGCTGTTAAAAAAAAAACAAAAAAAGCAACGTGGAGAAATGTGAGTAGAAGAAAGGACTTGAGTGTTTACATGAAAAACGAGTGCTCAATCAAAAGTTGCCAGCAATTCATTTTAGAAAAGATGTTGATCTTCAGTTGCAATTTGTAATTTTTTCCTATCTCCAGTAAACCGATATAAATCATGTAACTGGAAACCAGAGCCTTAAAGCCCAAATATAAACCAGGCACTTACTGGCAAAGGCTTAAAATAACGGACCCCTACGCCATAAAATGATAAAAGGCTATCATAGGTTAAATAGTTAACCAAACGTTCTCCTCCCACCAGTGCTAAACGTAAAAAAAATGACCTTTTATCTACCCCATCATGTTCCTTCAACCACATTTGTTTCGGTTCCCTCCGAGCTCTGCCATAGCTGCAAGTGCTCTGACTGAACATCAGTTTTTTCTTCTCGGTTCAAAATGGCCAAAGGAGATGGGAGGAAAAGGGGATCGCTCACTCCTCCCATCTCTCATTTCTCTCCTTTTTGCAGCAGCAGAAATAGTTGGGGTTTTGAGGAAGGTTAGGCTCCCTTCGACTGAATAAGGGGAAGTTTTGAAAGAGCGGCCCAGGGCGACGCGGGCCGCTGGCACTCCCGGCACGGGCCGCTCGCCTCGGCACGTCCCCGTGTCTGCATTTGCTGCCGCCCAAGGTTAACCGGTGCCCTGCCTCGGGGAGCCGAGACGCCGGCGCCGACGCGCAGGTGGTGGCTCTCCCTCTTTCTCGTAACTTGTCACGCCAAGGAAGTACCGCTGGGGCGAACTGCGCCCCGCGCGGTCCCCTGGCCTTGGCGCTGGGGACGCTCCCAGCTCCCTGGGACGCTGACTGCTCCTCAGGCAAACCCAGAGCTCTGCCGGGCCCTGGGAAAACTCCCAGCTGGCCGGTAACACATTCGCTTGGCCACGTTAACTACGGGAAGGAGTAGGCTTCCCCGTCTTTCTAAATATAGACGCTTGTGAAGTTTTAATTTCTGTAAGCAAATGGCGAGTTCTTTCATGTATTTAGCTAATGTGGTTTCTACGTTCCATTTTTTTTTTCACTCTGTGATGTGTAAGGAAATCTTGTAAAATTTCGTTTAGCCATCCCTTTTCCTGAAAGATGTTCTTGCATTACACAAATGTTGCAGAATTGCAACTAGCAGCTGCAAAAGAAAATCACAGCACGTAACAAAAACACGCCACATTAAAAATGAAGATTCACTACTATACCAAAAGGTTTAGAAAGGAAAAATGAGCCTTTTAAAAGTGTGCATTACTAAGTAAAAAAGCATCCCTTTGGATGTATTGTGTTGCACTGATTTACAGTTTGTTTCGGTTTATCACTCTTCTGCATAAACTGATACGTACCAAGTGTGCTCGGGGCTGGGCAACACAAAGACAAAAACTTGGCTTCGTAGGTCAAGAATCTTCCAATTCAGGAGGAGGACAGGGACAGAACAGGCTGTACTGGGCCATCCAATGTAAAATTCTGTCTTAAGAAGTGAATATATAAAAAATCCAAATCTATAATGGTGGCACTTTTACAGAATCAGAGCTCTGTTGGTGGCCTCTGCAGAAAAGCTGAATTTTGAAGGAGAGGCTTTTTGTGTGTGACCACTACAAAACAGTCTTGTCCCTTTGGGAAAAGACTCCACTCTGGCTGGTTTTCTGACACGTCCCTTCTTGCAAAGTCTGTCATAACATTTTTGCACACACAGTTTGTGCACATCTCACTCTATATCCATACAAAAGAAAGGGATTAAAACATTTTGGGATAGAACTTCTTTCTCATCTGAGCATGCTTGTCCTCCCTTTTCTTCAGTGCTCTCCTCTCTTTCCTCCATGCCGGTGCTGATACCAGGTGACAGGAGCAGCCCCACAGCCGAGCTCGCTCAGTCCCTGCCCTTGATCCAGCTGTGTACACGTCGGCTAAATGCTGCAAGGTCAAGATTGAGAACGAGATTTGAAAATTCGGCGCTAATTACTGCGATTACAACCTGAGTCCCAAACTGCCAAAGCCTCCGGAGCAGTTTAGGAGGGAACTGCTAACGAATTATACGAAACACATACTCGCTAAAATCCGAATCAAGGAGCTGCTGGTCCTGCCTCTGAAACGATAGTGCAGCAGCACAGAACAATTACTCTCACCAAAGCACAGGCAGGTTGGATATTCATAAATGCACAGCGTGAGATAAAGAGAAAATGATGTGGACCTTAAAATTAATTCTGATTTGCATCAAAGTTAAAATAAAATCACACTAAATGTGCTTGAGAATATTTAAATGAAACAAATGAATCAAGCAAAAGAAAAATGAGTATCAATATGCTGGTGCTGTGGACGTCGGAAGACAGAAGAAATCTGCTTGCTCCTTTGCATCTTTCAGAATTTCTCATTTGCTTATTACAAATTTTATCCTTTCTAATTCTTGTTCTGGCTGGGTCAGGGATGTTTTAGAAAATGACGTTTCCTTCATACTTCTGAGAATCCTTTATTAAATAGGCCACATTTTGTGTTGATTTCCAGTTTACGCCGTTCTACACCTAGCCAAACCATAAACAAGGTCTCTGATTCCCATACACTTATTTAGAAATGTATGTAAATTATGCTTCTAAATAAAACATAGACATTTTTATTACTTAAGAAAAACAAAACAATTTTGCAGTCCTCTCTGTACTTTGAGATTGCTTCCGTAAACCCATTCAAGCATGTGTTTAGTCCAGAGAAATCAAAAGGACTAGTCAAACACTTAAAATTAACCATGTGCTTAAGTGCCTCCAGGACAGAGGATCAATTCTGGATTATGAAACTATTCTATTTCCATGTGTTCTTTGGCTATACATAGGGCAACCTGCTACTATTTTCAGTTTTATGCAGAGACTTGTGCAAAACAGATTTAGAATCATACAGATGCAATCCAGTTGGTGAATATGTTTTAAACAAAATAAAGACACTCAGTCTGAGCTGTGGAAAAGCCTGCATGACATCTTTTAGAGTAAACTGAAAAGTAAAAATATGAGTTTTGTTTAGCTGAGCATTTCAGATTGAAGAATTACTTTGTATCCCAATAGACGTATTCAGGATAGCGTCTATGCCAAATAATGGAGCAGTGAAGAACACTTTAACAAGCAATTAGTAAATATGAAACTGCTAAAGAACAGTTCACATAGCTATAAAACTAAAATGCACTGCAATTGCATCAAGAATAAAATATGCTGTAATTACATCAAAGCTGATGTAAGATGGCAGGAAGAAGAATAAACATACAATGCTATTAGTTTGACATCAATTGCAGCTATACTAATTGATAAATAACTGCTCTCTACTTTTGAATACCAGTGTAGTAAAAATTTAAAAACATTTTCTTAACAGACAACAGGGGAGAATGCTTGCAAATACCACAGTGCTTCAGGCAATACTTACTTTAGAAAATGTCTACAGGCAGAAATATTGCATTGCAGTATGGCTCAGGATGGCACAAACAAGCATCTGTGCTTATTTTTTTACTAGTCAGATTTATAAGATCAATGAAATTCCTACATAAGCATTTTATATTGACCTGATATGGACTTACTGTTTTAACCAGCTTTTTAACTAACTCCACAAGTTAATAAAGGCAACTACATGAATCCTTACTGCCTATACATTAAGATAAGAAAAGCATTCATTAAGCAATATCCAGATTGTTTTAATTACAGAAATATCACTCTTATTTGTAGTATAATGTTCATTAAGTACAGTATAACATTTTCTTAAAATGCCCCAGAGGCACTTAAACTCTTGATTAGCTATAAAAAAAAATCTCCCTTAACTTCAATCACAGGAGTTAATGTCTACTGCAATGAAATTCCTGTACTTTTAATCATACAAAAATGTCATATGTAAATCTTACTAACCAGGAAAACATTATAGAAGATCAAATGGATTTTCTACACCTCTATCACTATTCAGTAATGGCAAAATACAAGAATCTTCCTATGACAGTTACAGCAATAAAAATAAAGCCAGCCCTATTTCATTTGGGAAGGAAACCAGCAGAAAAACAGACCTGACTTCATTAATTTAAAAAAATAGCAGAGATGGCTTAAACCCCCTGACTTTTAGATTTTCATGCCTTTAACTACGTCCTTGTTCAATTATCTGACAGGGAACGTACAAAATTAGCAGCAGTGGAGGGATTAAACAACTTTATGGAGACTGCAGAACTTTCTTGATCTCCTTTAAATAAACAGCTGGCAAAGTTTTATTATCCAATTTCTTTCCTTTTTTCCTGTCTTTTTGGTTGGTTACAAGAATTACCATTATTATTGCTTTTGTATAGATGACAATGAAAACCATCACCTGTATTTTCTTCAGCACTTCCCCACCATCTGTGCAGTATTCCATACACCTCTTGAAAAAAACACATTAATTCTTTTATTTGCTAGTGGCACCAAGAATTAAAAAAAAAAAAAAAAAAAAAAACTTGTACAAAGTGACCTCAAATTATGAGGCTGGATTAAAAGTCGTGACATTTTTTAAACACACAATGAAATTTTCTTGTTCTCGAATCCCTGGCTTTGTATTTTCAAGCTCTTCCTTACAACAGTTAAAGCTAGGTATCACCTTTAAAAGTTAAAACAAAAAGAAAAAAAAAAAAGAGATTTTAGGAAGCAGGGCTTAAAGAAAATACCAAAGACTGTGAAACTAATGATAAAAAGCTGTCGATTCATCTTGCTCTTCCAGGTAGTCAGCTGAAGGATATTTTTATTACATAGAAACAGGCATGCTAATCACAGAATCAGAAGCAGCCCTCAAAAATTGTCTCCTTGCCAGTCAGTGCTTGGGGAAACTAAAAATGGAAAATACAGTGCGCGCCGGCCTGCCAGGCCAGCTCCCCGTCCAGCTGCTGAGCTGCCCTCGGTGGGCTGAGAGCCTGGGGACCGAGAGCCTGCTCGGCCCCGAAGCTGCCCGAAGCCACCGTGCCCTGCTGCACCCGCGGGCGACACGGGGTTGGGTGGGATGAAGCCGATCCTCAGAGCGCCCACGGTGGGCGCTTAATCTGGAGGACACATCTCACCGAGGACAAACTCTGGGGTGTGGGCAAGCTTGACGACAGTAAAGATGCCAGCAGGCAATACCTACGCATAACGGAGGAGAACTGCTGGCCAAGGGATGTATTTCAATATTAAACACAGAGGCACGCTATAAGGAGTGGGGGGAAAGATTTTTTTTTCAAAACACTTTTTATCATTTCATTGTCTCTTCATATTTTCAGAGAACCATTTGCACTGGCTTTGCCACATCTTGTGCGACCTAGAAACTGATCCTAAAGACGTGACTCCCAGCTCCTCAGGGCAGATCGCCCACGCAGTAAGTCCCATCCCGCCCGACGGTCAGTCAGTCACTGACAGCAGAACCTTATACAGACTGGAGTCATCCTCATCAATGAGGGAAGAGAGACAGGGTTAAAATCAAGTTCTCTGCAAAACAATATGATTTTATTTTTACAAAAAAAAAAAAAAAAAAAAAAAGTCAAATTAACAGCTAGAAATCCCTTCTGGGGCACTGATAGCCCTTGACGGGCCTTGCTCTGTGCAAGTGCGAGTGCAAGCACTCTTATTACACGCTCTGTGGGAGTTTCTTATCTATATTTCACAGGTGAGATTACTTGTGTGGTTACGGTTGCTACTGTATATATTCACTGTGGTCACCGAGCGCATAAAAACACCAGCTGAAACTCAGGTAAAGCTCAAGAGTCAAAGTTGCCGTCCTCGCCAATGGCCTTGTTTCACGGGATGTCCCTCTCCAACACCACCTCAAATCTGTTCAATGTGGATTTCCTACACTGCTGCACTACAATACACACCACCATCAGCCCCCCTTCCTTAAAAACAGATTTTAGAAAACAACCCTGTCCATCTTTGTTGCTTAATGGGGAGGGAAGAGTTGGATATGGCTAAAAGGGAAGGGTAAAAGAAAGAAAGGACACTGGGTCACCGAGCACACAGCTCACTCGGGGACAGCGCAAAGAAAATTGTTCCAGACTGCCCCAATTTAAGAGTAAGTCTTTTTTTTCCCTCTAAATTCTTGATACAGGGTGTTTGATATTTATTTAAATATAAGCAAACAGGGTAAATTTACTGCCTCAGTTAGAACCTACACAAATAAAATCACTTTCAGCTTAGAGAACTGATACATGATAAGCAAATATTCCGAATTACAGGAAAACAAAATCTATAGGGAGAAACAGGATTAGGTCTATATCCATTTAACATTTTTATGACATTTAAATAAGCAGCTGGAAATGTTTCTCTAAATTGGTATTACAGCATTGAACATCTGTATAAAAAGTGAACAACATACAGACTCTTTGAACTCACTGATAATAAAACCTTGTGGGAAAAACTCCCTGTGAAAATATGTGAAGGCACCACATTGTCTTCCTTTAAAAGTCCTCTTTAATGACCTCTGCTATGAATGTTAATTCAGACTTAAGGTTTTGAGGAAAGAGAAAATAGATAATTAGATAAAACAGTTCTTCTATACTTCACTAAATTATGAGGAAAAAAAAGAAACCATATTTAATTCTTGAATTTGCCTGCTTTTTTGTTTGGGTGTCATTTTAGATATAATTCAGTACAAAAGTGAAATATTAGCATTGAGATATGTTTTAATACTGCAGAGCATATCAGTAATGTGTAATAATATCAAGAAGCAAACAAAGCATGAAGGAGACAGTAAACAGTCCTAAAAATACTGAAATGTGTTTTAGACCAAATTGAAATGCCCTTGAATGGTGCTTCGAAGTTGAGATTATACACACACATAATTTGGAGCGTTTGAAACATTAGTTATAGTCTCGCATTACTCCTAGTTCCTCATCATCTGTTTCCTTGCTGATAGGAGGGATGTCATGAAGGTTTCAATTCTTATCTTCCTCAGTAACATTTTACTTGAGCTAATGTCTCAGTAATTACAAGATTTATTGTTGGAGATTGGCATCAGATGTACAAGAAAAAAATCGTGGCATATCCACTCTTTTCTACAGAACACTTCCAGCAGGCAAATTCTTTCCTTGTTTGTTGGGTCATTTGAGTTTAAAAAGGGAAAATGCAAAATAATAACCTAAGTCTGGGTGCCAGCAAGAAAAAAAATGCTATTTTTAAAAGTCTCTTAGAAACAATACAATACATAATTACAAAAACAATAAACTTAGAAAATACCTTCCTGACAATCTGAGATGCAGAAAGACAGTACAATATCTCCCTGACTTAAAAGTAAGGTTCTGTTGGTTTGTAACCATGACAGTCAGAGGTGAACATTTTTCTATATATGTGTATGTTTATATATTTATCTGCCTGTACAGATATATAAACTCTCAATTTTTTTATTTATTTATGCCTATATAAAAGTATGCATACGGATGCATGTATGCATATAAAAATGCTCAGTATGGCACATAACACGTAACAATGGAAAGAGGCAAAAAAAAATCATCTTCCATAAATCGAAGAAATGATAAAACTGGTCTTTCTTACAATTTTTAAAGTCTCAAATGTTCCTCAGACTTTCCTATAATAAACTGCCTTTTCCTGCATCTCAGGCAATGACATTAGACTGGGAAGTCTCCAGTGACACAGTAAATCTCCGTGGGACACCACCTACACCAGATGATTGAAAATCCTTCCGAAGTTAGCTACCGATGAGAATGGCTTGCTTTCGTGACGCTTGGGCTCTTTGTGTCCGTACACTTTGCGTCCGCACACCGCGGGCACATCCAGGTGTGACCCTGCAGATTTACCACCGCTGTAGGCTGAAGCCCTGTCTCAATGGGCCCGAACTGCCCTGCCTTTGAAGCGACTGCTTCCTGGCTTTGCCAAATCCTTGCTAGAACAAAGCACGCGACCAGGTATTTCAAACAAGTGATGCCCCTTCATTTATGTTTCCACAGAGCCATATTTTTAGCCATAAGAAAGTAAGAAAAAAGTAAAAAAACTCATATCATCCTTTCTTTGTCCCTGCTCAGCACCTCATTTGCTATTTTGGAGGGAAAGCAGGGGAATTTAGGGGCTGTTTGCTCAATACATTAATGGGAAGAAATTTAACTTTTTGGTTAAAATAGCCACTTAGAGTGGTAGCCAAATGCACTAAAATGTGCTATAAAATGGAGTGAACTAATTCATTGCTTTTTTCCCCTTTTGTGAGTAAGGGAACAGCAGGAAAAGAGTTACCATTCCCTTGTCATGACTTGGTCTTCACTCTGTTCCTGAGTCCTGTGCTCAAACCAGACTGTGGCAACCCCATAGATTAGCCCTTAGCACAGAGCTCACCAAAAACCTATGCATGTACATTCAGCCAGAAAGAGATATTAAACCAGCACTTCTAAGAACAGCAGCACATAAACCTCAGTTGTGCCTTATGTGGATTGCACCTTATGTGGGCTTCAGGCAATGAGCACCAAGAAAACAACGGTGCAAGGAGAACTATCTAAACCTAAAGCCCTGCAGCTGAGCTGCCTCCCTTGCCACGGCGCTGGGTATCCCCTTGCACATTGGCCTGAGTACTCTGCATTAAACCATGTCTAAATTTTGCAAAACATACTTTCTGTTCCTTCAAATGAAGAGAGGTAGCTTCCTGGAAAGACTTCCACAGGAAAATCTTGCACATCTATTTTAGACACTTGAACTTAAACGGGTATGTACTTAGAGTATTTTATATGGCTTTGGTATAGCTTAAATTATTTCTTGGTATAGTTTAAATTATTTCTTTTACAACATGCTACAACAATTACTTCTTTAAAAGGAATTTTATTCTGTTGCTGGACATTCTTGAAGCTCTGCAAGTGCTTTACCGCACTCTTAAAAGAAATCTCATACAGTCCGGTCCAAAACACTGTCTTTCCTTTCAACAAATAAGGTTATGTTTTGCAGTCTTCTTAAGATATGTTACTTCTGCTCCTGTCAAAAGCAGTTGTAATGCAAATTGTTTTCCCCTCATGATAACAGTCATGCTTGCTAAATTGAGCATTTCAAGGATTTTCTCAGATTTCTGACCCACAAAAGGGACATTTTAAATATTAGCAGGTTCATTTATTCTTGCCTTAGGAAGTTCTTCTTATATTAGTTTGAAAAATAAATAACCACTAGTTGAGTTTTATGTGATTTCAGATACACTAGCCTTAAAATATTCAATATTTTTATTTTCTAGCCTCTGCAAAAATGTTGCATATTACAAGGAGAGCATATAGAAGACAGGTTCTAAGCCAGAATGCAGCGAAATTATGGAGAGGTGAAGATAGGAGAGTGTGGGTAGACAAATATGCTCTCAGACGGCTGTAGTATGCTGATTATTCTGTAACTCAACTAGACTTGCTTATGTCTCGATTCAAAATGCACTTTTATTATACTGCGCAGCAACAAACCAACATTGAACTCAACACACAGCGTTGTCAGGGAGGCTCTGAATGCAGTGAAGATGAAGGGCTTTTGGAAAGCTGTTCATATTTGAGGGCTATAAAGGAAGAAATTTGAAAAATACCTATAGGAGGCAGAGAATAAAAGGGCAGTTGCGACTGTTGCTGGAGGCATACCAAACATGGGAGGAGACTGCAAGGGGCCAGGTTTAGCAGAGGGGTAAGGTCAGGTAGGCCCAGGACCTGAGCCAGGTGTATATGGTATCTGAAGCCAGCGAAGTGCCACAGGCAGCTCCAGAAGTGGGGCAAAGCAAAAGAGGTGAACCTGGACAGCGAGCACAGAGCGAGGCTGGAGAGCCTAAAGGGCCAGGAGATGGGTGACAAATGCATGGCATCTCGGTGAGGTGGCCCCCAAGACCCAAAGGGAGGGCTGGGTTTTGTGGGGGCTGTGTGGCAGGTGGTGACAAGATGTGACACTACATGAGCCACGAGAGAAGACTGGCAAAGACTATCAGGGAGACGAAGCAAAACAGGAGAAGAGCCCTGAAAACACAGAACCAGATGATCAACTTGAGATGCAAAAGGGAACCACAGCGGGTATTCACTTAGCCAAAAGAAAACAAGGTCAAAAGCAAGATTAAAGTAGAAAGGTGAGGACATAGTGATAAAAAAAAATGAGGACCAAATCAGTGAAGATTTTGGTGAGGGAAGCACCAATGAAAAGCAGGGGACTGAGGAGTCTCTTGATGTGGCATCAGAGACAGAGAAAATATATTAACTCAGGGCAGCGAGCCGAATCACTTAGAGAAATAGTAGTACCCTGGCATAAGTCTTTGAGGATGAAACAGAGGAAGAGAGAGACAAGGCTGGAGAATACAGGGGAGGAGGATGAAGCAAGGAGCCAGCATGATCTTGATTCAGCCAAGTAGTTGAGCACAATATGAAGAGTCTGAGCACTCTAATAATATCACTTGATTAAGTACCTCTCTGAATCAGGGCCTGGTTCAGTAGCTCTGCAGTCAAAGACCAGGGAAGAAGCTGTGTAAATCATGCAGAACAAACGGCAGTTCAGTACTTAGAATGGAAATGAAATGGGAACTCAGATACTGACCCTGGAGGAAGTTCTTCTGAAATCCTGTAACTCTGTAAGCTGTTACCCTACTTTGCAGAGAAAGCAGAAAAATATTTGTACTTGTCACACACTGATTTCTTGCGCACAAACTAGCATTTTAATTTAAACCTCTACATTGCGTTCCTAGCATTTAATGTTGCATAAAAATAAAGTAACTTCATCTCCCTGCAATGCAGTGCAAGTGACTGAATTTCCCTTCACTAGCCAGAACTACATCTATTAAATGTGTGAAATGCTAAAGGTAACAGTGTCCAACAATAGAAAATGAGGCAAAAGAAATTCAGACCATCCTCAGGAACCAGTTTGCCAAAATTTTGGGCGGATGCTAGGGAAAAAGGACAATTAATACAGGGACAGATGGCTAAGCAAAAACAAAAGCCATTATCTGAAAACCTGGCTAGGGAAAGCTTAGCAACTGATTGTAAAACAGAAAAAATTTGAGAACTAGATTAAACACAGTAATGTCAAGAGTTTGGACTTTCTAATGTAGAAGGAAACAGAGAACTTACAGTCATTTATGCTAGTATTTAAAACCTGCTGGGCTCACATTAGATATGGAGGATATATTTTATACGTAATGGGCATTTACTCTCCCTTTTGGAAAGTGGATTAAAAAAATAAAAACAAAAGCTAGGGCAATAATAAAAGCTTCAGCAACTTGTCAAGTCTTAGAAAACCACGACAGGATTCTGCAAACAGTCCGCTGTTCAAAAGAGGCTGCTGAAATACAACGGCCTTTCCCTCCCCTCTTAATTCTGCCCCACCACCACCACCACATACAGGTCAGCAAATCTATCCTGAGCTGAGAGGGTCAGTGCGTTGGCCAGGTCCCCACAGGAGCCAAGAATGACTAGACCGGCAGCAGCACTTTCTGGAATTACTCCACTCGCGAAACCACAATCGACGGCTCTCTGGTTCTTGCCGCCGCGGAGCAAGATTTTGAAGGAAAGCGTGGAAGGCAGCCAAAGCAGCACCACGGAGATGAGCCTGACATGGGCTTAGTGTCATGCCAGGATAAGGACCCTGCAAGCTCTGACAACCCTTAGCAGAGGATGGGTTTTGCATGGGCCAGCCTGGCAGGGAGGCACCACGTCCACGTTCCTGGGTGCCTGGGCGTCCTGCCATGCTCTCGGACACGACGCCGAGGCGCAAGCAGCCGGCGTAAAAATGTGTCGGTGGGAGACAAAACCCTCTCTGCACCGAACGCAGGCACGCTTCTTGCACAGTGAAATCACTCGGCCCCGCACGCTGCCAAAACCCGTCCGCGCGGATGGCTGAATCTCGCTCTCTCCAAGCCCTGCTCTTGCAAGGCAGCACAGCCGCATGAGAAGTTGAGCAAGCGATAAAAGCTTCAATCAGCTTTACACGGCACAAAATGATGGTTAAAACTGCCTGCCAGGACCGGCTCATAGGAACAGTTCGAACCAATAAGCTTTACTCATACGAGCAAGTGATATTTAATTCTTTTTCTGCACTTTCTCAGTACTTTAATTATCTTAGTAACTGACACACACTATTCCAAATCGTTACCAATGCAACCTCTCTCAGTGTTAGCTCCATCAGTTTGCAATAAAAGTTGCTTTAAAATAAGAAACAGCTTAATTTTTTAATTAAAAAGAAGTTAATAATTACAGGAGCACTGGCAGTGTTGCTATAGTTATGACGATATCAGCCTTTCGGTTACAACTCCCTGTTTCAAGGGTCAATAACTCAGTTGTCAAAAATCCCACTGGGCAGAAGCCTGACACACATCTTAGCCACACGTTAAACAAATGCATAAACAAAAATTGGCTGTCTTATACTTTTGAACATTTTAGATTTAAATTGGTGATTCCAGATGATATTTTTGGCAGATTTTTTTTTTCCTTTTCCTTTTAATATAATATTTGGCCGGCTGACCTATTATGTGTACCAGTGCTTTTTGGCTGCTGCCAGGGGGAAGGAAGAAGAGCCCCAGCTTTCCAGCTTTTTTCTCTGGCCATTTCACTCCCTGCCCATTAGAAAGGAAGTAATGCTGTACGTGCCCACTACTCTCCCCACAAAACTTCCTGTGGATTTTTAGGCACAAAAGCTTTATGCGCATGTGCAGCAGCTGGATTACCACAATAGACCATAACGGCCCTAAGCGCGGTTACGGTATATCAAGTGAGTAAACCGAAAACTAAGAAGGATTTACACAATGACCATAGTGGCTCCCTGGGAGCCGTTACGGTCTATCAGGTCAAAAATCCACTTTTTAAAGAGCGCCTAAATATGTGTATACCCAACAGGGCCTTAAGTCTCCGGAGCGACTATCACACACGTTTTCAAAATGAGCCAGGAAAGAGAAAGGAGATTATACCAAGCAACGCTAAGATAGAAATTTTTACAATGAATAAAAGACATATCGTGCAAATCCTAAAGACACATATTTAAAGGGAAAGGAAAATGAATGTTTAGTGGAGAAACTGGACACAATGTGATTTCTTCATTGTCAAAACAGCTCCTTTTAGTTATTATTTTTTTGAAATGAGAATTAAATGAAAAAGGAGATTTCCCACCAAAACCAATTACCTGTTAAATAAAAGTTAGGTTATACAAGATATAAAAATAATAAAATCACAGCTGGGTTCTGAGTTGCTCTACTGCCATTTCAAGTCTCTAGCAACAGCGCAAGTTAGTAATACAGCTCAACTTTGCATTTCTTTACTTCTTTCCCATTGTGTCACAAAACGAACAAGTTATTCAAGACAGTGATTTTCTACATAAAAGCCAACTCTATTTTCCAACAACAAATCTGCAATAAATCATTAGCCTACTTACTTTTTTATTCTTCCCCTTCTTTTACAGGCAATATTTGTTCCTGTAGCAAACCTGTAACAGAACACTTTCTCTCTATGACCTGAGATAACGGTAATGTTGAAAGAATGGCCTCACTTGTCAAAGATTAGAGGGCTGTCTGCAGCCTACACTGCTCTTTACTAGAGCCAAATAGGCCCAATAAATGCTAATACTCAGCATGACGCATTGAGAACGTTAAGCCTCAACATTGACTAAGAAGAAAGTATCACAAATTTACTGAAATTATCTATAGCACAATAGAGAAGAGAAGGAATTAATCAAAGTCTCTCTCTTAATGCAATGCTTGATTGAACTATCCCAATCCCTTTTTAAATAGGATAACCTAGTGGCAAGTGACCCCGATGACACATCCTAGAGAGGTACACAAGTACCACTTGTTCGATTTTTTTTTCTTTTATGACCTCATTAAGAAGGATTTTGAAGATTGTTCCTGAATATGAGAACAAAGTGTCTGAAGATATCTCTAGCTTTTTATGTCTTTAGCCTTTTGCTGTTGAAATGGCTTTTGAATAAGTGTTTATAAACTAAGCACATGCACAAGCAAAAAAATAAATCTTTAAAATCAAATATACTGCAGCTACCTTTTTTTAAATGCAAAGACTAAGTCTCCAAGAAACAAGAAAGTTTTCCCAAGACCAACTCATGATAACTACCCCTCCCATTCCCTCTCTCCTGCTCTCTCCCCTTCCCTGTTATAGACCCCATTAATTAGATTTGGCGGCAGTTTTTGCTTCCTTATCAGGGAAGACATAGCTTGCCAAATCTGCTAGTGTGAAAATACTCCATCGCCAGTAACATTTTCTTTTAAGTGTTTGTTGATTCCACGCTTGGATTTAATATAGAGGATTACATTTTATAACCAGAAACAAACAAACAGATTTATAACTGAAGACTGCAAGGCAAACAAGCGATTAAAAAAAAAAAAAAAAAAAGCAAGCCAAGTACTGAACCTAAACGTAACGGTTTTATTGACTTCTTAGAAACCAAATAACCTGGCATATTAGTGTGTGCATTCTGCAACAGACATTCAGCCCCATTGTACTACTTAGAAGAGAATAAAAAGAAACCCTACTGTTTGAAATCCAGCGGAACATCCCCACAACAGAGCACAACTGTTCCCTCATGCATGAATGGGAAGGAGATGAAAGAAAAGATGGACTTCTGAGGTACAGCAAAAAACAAAGACAACAAAAGTGCTGATCATGAGGGAATGACACAACTCATTGCCGCAAAAAGGATGAGAGAAAGGCGCTCAGACAATGGTGCAGACAGCTAAGTGACATGTAGAAGAATTGAAAAATCTACAGAAGTGTCTTTTCTTTCCGCACTTGACGAGAAACAATTAAATGTTGGTACATCTGTCATAAAAAAGATAATTGAAACCTGTTACCATCATTATAGATGGTAACTTAACTACCAAAACTGTAACTGTCCAATTAAATGTTGCCCTCTCTGTTATCTACACCACTTGCTAAAATGAAAAAAAAAAAACTCAAACTTTAATTTCTGTGATAATTTACCACTGGTATATCTGTTACAAGCCATATAGCAGCACTAGCACATTTTATAAGATACACATTTAGGCTACGATGTGCCTACATATATTTGTACACACACAGATGGGGGAAGCCATGAGCACATGTGCATATGCAGGCTCACATGTGCGAGTGCACACATGCATGCACACGCTCTCACACACTCACCAGTGAGGTCGAATTTTGCAAACAGATGAGGTTTCTGACAAGGAATCCAAAAAACAGAGTAAGTGCCAGGAGCCTCATTAGATGTTTACTCTTCTGAACGTCCACCAGCCTGCAAAAATAGCACCATGCTAAACTAATCCACCGACTGTTGCTACTT
The DNA here is from genome assembly GCF_028389875.1 of Rhea pennata. Classification (NCBI taxonomy): domain Eukaryota; kingdom Metazoa; phylum Chordata; class Aves; order Rheiformes; family Rheidae; genus Rhea; species Rhea pennata. The sequence goes on from NC_084663.1 coordinate 159,627,921, forward strand.
GCTTGATAACACGCAACATCCCACAAAACTGAAAAGCAGTTATTGACCCTGTCAGAATACCTGATTAATGGATAAACGCTGTAATTGATTAGCAGAGAAGTGTGAATTAAAACAGAATACAGCATCAATAATGGGCCCCGGACAAAAGGTAGCTGACATAAAATGTAAAACAATAGCCTGCAGCAATATCTCATCAAAGACATGCAATTCTTAAAAACAGAAGAAAACACCCATCCACCCTCCTCTCCCCTCTCCTCCTCCCCCCCCCCCCCAAAAAAAAAAAGTGCAGCGTCCTGTTCTCTGCATTCTTTAGTCTTTTCTCTTGGTAATGATTAAACCACCAGCAAAATGTTATGGGAACTACTCATGAATCCACCTTCATACATCAAGCGAGGCAGGGCAGTTAAATCACTCCATTATCCTCCTGGCTTCTCTACCCCTTAAAGAAATCGGCTGCTCTCCGTTTTACCACGGCGAGCGGGGATTTCAGAGTACGCCCAGGGCCCCTTCAGCAGGGTGTGCAGGCAGCGCCCCCAGGCCATGGCGGGGGGGGGGACTCTGCACGGGCACGAGGGAGCCCCACAACGGTGCCGGGCAGAGGAAACAACTCAGAGCTACAATCCGCACATTGTTAAACTTGTCCTCCATTCCCGTAAGGACCTTAGGAGGCCAAATGATCCCACTTTTGTTCCTTTTTCTTCCTGATTTAATCCCACTTTAAGGCTCTCCTTTACGGCACACATTGTATCAAATAGATTATATAGATTTTATAGTGCACAGAAACACACACAGATGTGCACACACACAATATTTCGCTGCTACAGGAAAACAGCTTTCATAATGTGGTGTTGGATGCGCCACGTTGCTTCTTCTCCTGGCACCCGGGTTAGTCTTGCTAGTATTTAGGCATGGAGCACTGGGCAAGCAGGCGCACCTAATGTAACGCCATCAGGTCTACCAAGGCTGTCTTAGCAGAGAAGATGAGCTTGGATGGAGCGCCTACTGCCTGAGCTAGCTCATTCATAAGTAAGTAAATCAGGTATTTCTACATCGCATTTCGTTGTACTCAGTACACACAGCCCCTCTTCAAAATAGTTTCTGCCACAGGGTAACTTGATTGTCACATTTCTATTGTGTCCTCCCCCCCCCCCAATCTAAAAAATAAAAGCTGTTATACTGAAGATATCTGCTTGTCCTTTACATATGTAAAATGCAAATAATGAAGTACAAGAATGGTATTGCTAACTTGTAATAATTCTCTCCAAATTGTGCTTAACTGATTTTGTAAAGTTGATGCCTGCTTAACATTCCCATGCAAAACATGCTGTGTTTTGATTAGAGCCTTTGACATGCTCCTGGAAACATATATAAGCAGAGATGTTGTTTTTTAGAAATCCACATCTTTTGGGATCAGTCTTTTTTCATCAACCAGCCATGAGACTTACTCTGATTGATTGCAGAATCATTTTTCTGCTCACCCAGCTGCTTCACGATTACTCCAGCTACCATGGCCTTTTCAGTGGTACCGCTACTTTTTCAGTTTAAATCATGTCCTGATCACCTATTCAGGAGCTTCATTGACCGCACCTAACTTTGGTCATCTAAAACGTTACTTGTGCAGGTGATCTCCACTGTCAACCAAGAGAAACTGACATCTCCAAAGAGCAAGTTATCTAGCAAGCAAGCTTGGTACCTTTGGGTGGGATGAATTGCCCTCCAGATGTGCCTCTACAGACGTTACCCAGCAACCTGCTTTTTAAAGTCTACAGCTACATCCCAAGAATTCTCTCTTAGATATTTGTGATGATTGCAATTAAGAAGGCTTTTAACCTTTTTCACTGTAATGTCCGCATTAGAGATTGATCTTTTTTCCCTTCCAAAAGCAGAAGAAACATCTCTCTTGACTTCTCTGCAGGATCAAATGCAGCTTAATACTTGATTTTCAGCTGAGACAGATAGAAACATGCTCTTTCCCTAATACCTGCCTTCCCTCACCCCCAAGGAACTCCTCCAGCCTAAGCAGCTCCTTACAAGGTCCCAGGCATAGAGAAGTAAAGTGTACTCCACAGGGCCCCAGCCCCATGGCACAACATGTCAAGCCCAGGACAAAGCCCCTCATGTCACACATTTTTTCCTAAAACATAGCTGGGGCAAAAGCAGGGACAGTTCACCGGGTATATGAGGCCCAGGAAAGGGGAGGCCTGGATTCTCCTTATTTCCCGTGTTGCAATAAGCAATCTGGCCTATCAGCTGTTTTGGGGAGGGCTGAAGGGTAGGTACACTTTGGTAAAATAAATAGCTGTTCACATTTGTTTCCTGTTCATCTTCAACAGGAGGAACAGGGGGATCCCGCACTGCCAAAGCAGCAAGTGGCTGGATGACCAGGGCACTTCTTGAGCTGAGTATTAGAACCCCCTGAAGCCACCATCAATCCCGTGACTGAATACAGCTCTCGTTCTTGGGGTAGCACGAGCATATCAGAAAGTGGGTGGGGACCAAAGCACGGCAATTTTAAGAAATAAAAAACAAGACTTGCTGACAGCTCAGCTGTTTCTGGAAATAATAGTCTTACCTGTCCTGCTGGGCCCTGGATCCGGCATGCTGGCTGGGGGATATCTGCCAATGGCCCCAGTACAGACGCTTGCAAACATGAGTGGGAACATTCACACTCTCTGCAGCCGTGCACCAAATACTGTCTTGCTGTAGCTTATTATCAAACCAGCACAGTTTTCCAAAAATGAAATTTCTTTCCTTTCCTTAGGTATTTTTAACGCTGCACTATAAAATATGAAACCTGATTTAACCTGAAAGCATGAAATGTACTTGCAGCAGTCTGAAAAAGTGGCCTACCAAAAAAAAAAAAAAAAGAAAAAAGAAAAAAACATTAAAAAGAGACAAAGTTCCATTGATTTCAGTGGAAGCAGGACTAGGCCTTTTAACATATATATATATATATATTTTTTTTTTTTTTTTTGGAGGGAACAGGAAAGCAGAAAAACCAGTAGCTGGACTTTCAGCTTGATCCCTGGAACTTTTAAAAAAGATGTTCTTATCCAGAGCTATTGTCAGTGCTGGAGACAAAACAAGTGTAGGCCTTTTCAGCTCCTGAACTTAGCCAAAAAGCTATTTGTAACTCCTGCAGAGCTGTGCTTTTATAGGTCAGGGCAAACTTCATGAAGATTTTCTCTCTTTTTCAGTCTCTTTGGGAGGATCTGGTTAGAATCCAGAAACTTATCTCAGAAACAAGAAGAACAAATTACTTCAGACTGTAACAAAACAGTCTTCAGTGGCAGAAGGATCTCTAAGCCTGATGTTTTAACCACAGTCTTCTGATTTGGGATTTTATTTTATTACTTAGCATACACACCTAGAATGGTTGTTGCTTCTTCAGTACTTGCTTTTTATTAATTTCTGTTTTTTCAGGACTTCAGAAAGCTCAATGTATGAGTCAAATAGAAGTCTAGGAAAACTATCTTTTGCTTCTAGTCCCTTAATAGCCAGGACCTGTAATACAGTTTTACCAAAAACATTTTTAACATTGATCTATAGGCACTAAATTTTCCTTCCTAATAAAATTCAACCCAACTGGGCCAGATGAAGGTTCATGGAACTGCAATGAAACACCAAGCCTTGCTCTATTTGTACCTCCAAGTAGTGGGGGCAAAATCAGTGTGCTAGAAGATACGTCCAACTCCACAGTAAGGGCTGCCTAAATGTGCTCAGTCCTACCTAAAATATGCATAGATAAGAGTTACAGTGATATCAGAATCTGGGAAGCAGATCTTAATCTAAAAATAAGTGCTCCCACCCCACAGACATAACTGAAACTATTTACTATGAACAAACAAGCAAGAAAGGGATAAATTCTACATAATGAAACTGTATAAAAGGAAAAGCAGTTGGACAGACAGAAAAAGGAGATTTGAAAAGATTAATGGAAAGTCACCAGAGCCATAGAATATCAGAATAGAAAACAAAACTGCAGACTTAATCAAAGAAGAACATTTTAGAAACCCACATACTAGCCATTGCTGATAAAATAACGTCCTGGTCTCATAAAGAATATTATTTTCCATGACCAGATAGGAAAATAATAAATGTCATTAGCTAACTTCTGGGTATCTATTTAAATACATTTTCCATCTATGAGAACACATTGTAAAATCAGTGATAAACACATTGTTTTCATATGAAGGTATATCCAAAACCTGCTAAAACCAAAGAAAATCTCCTGCATGTTGTATGCATGTTCAATAGTAACATTGGTTAGCAGAGAGAAGGGCTGGCCTATATTCCTGTTTACAGTGATGGTGGATTAAGAGATACCTGAGTGACTTACAAGCTTTCTTGTTTTGCAGGCTGAAGTACATGCTTTGTTTCACCCAAGAAGCATTGCAGCTTTCTAACATGTTATTTTCAAAGTCCTCATCAGATTAGGTTGCTCTACATTTGATACACTGTATAATTTCTTTAAAATACTTTGAGTACTACCTAAAGATGTTGTCTAACATTAATTTACAAAGATGACTGAAGACATGAAAGAAAAGCTCCAGAGATAACGACAAGTCACACTATTTACAGCAGAAGGATGCTTCACAAAATTTCATTTTTTCTCTTTAACATATGCTAGGTAAATTACGGTAGGTAAATCCTGCAAAAAGAGGTCTGCTTCTTTTGAAACATCCGAAGCCCTCAATTCACCAACTGAAGTCAAGCAGAAGTGAAGATGACCTCTTGGAAATAGGATTTTCTGTTTCTGGAAGGTGATTGCGCATGAAATCTTGTCCCCACTTAAGTTAAGTTGCCAACAAAATTCCCATTGCGCTGAGGCAATCATTTGCCAATTTAAGAAGTTGACGCTGTGTGTTCATGAGTTAATCTAAAATCAGGCAAGGATGTTCTATGCCATATTAAGAAAATACATTTTAAAGTAATAGATACAGCTTGAATTTATAAGGCTCAAACTAAACTGGTATGTATGACCTATACTGTTTAATCTTTATATTTTAAACAATTCATGTAATATGGATCATAAGCAATGAGCTTACTACAGCAGTTTCATTTTATTAATCTATACAGTTTTTGAAAGCAGAACACTAATAACGTTGGCCTCACAACTATTGTCGTAAAGGTGAACAGAATGTGTATTTTTTTTAAATGAGATATTTTACTGCAAATCTCAGTCTTTACAAAATCAGTACTGTGTAATCTTAGTAACATCATTGATGTGAAATATTTTTCTAGCATATTCATGCAAAATGGCCACATGCAAAGCTAAGTATGCATCTAGCTAATGAGATAATACTGTATTTTTGAAACCTGAAACCTGTACAATATATGAATTTTTACCTTCAGCTTCACCTCCAATTTCAGAGCAAGTAAACTGGTGCAAGAAAAATGTTTTCTCAATATGTGCATACACAAAAAAATAATGCTCTTGTTTCCACAAACATTAAAAATTTTGATGCAACCCAGAATAATGACCAATATCTTTACATATTTTATATTATACAAATGAGATTAAATTCTGTGCAGTAGGATTTATGGCAAATTTTCATGTTATAATTCCACCCTGGCAAATCTCTTTACTCTGTTACCGACACAAGATGTGCAAAGATAAGAGGTTTGTCGAGTTTCTTCTTTGTTTTTTCAGTACTGTGAGCATTATACTTTTGAACCGTAAGTTTTATATCTGTGTAAAGTTTATTCCCAAAACAAGTATGTAGGAAACCTGATGACTTTGATTTACAGAATAATAATTAAAAAAAAAGTCCAAAAGAGTCTTTCTCATTGGATTACATAGCTCACTGGTATCAAACTCCATTCAGTTTTATTTATTCACTTGCTCAAATCTAAAGAACTGCTTAATTAGAAAAAAAATTTCAGTAAGTTTTATAAGAAATTCCCTATTATTATTCAGTTATTCACAAGTGAATTTGAATGAATTTCATCTTCTGTTTGCAAAACAAAAATTCAAGCCTCTGACGTGAATGGCAAATGTTCAGTCTTGAGTTAAACTCTTCTACAGTCACATAGTTGAGATGAGTATTCTGAATTATATGCTATATACTCCTTAGCTTTTACCCAATTATTACTGGCTTTGAGACAAAATAAAGCAGGCTGCTCTTAGAGTTAGTTGCAAACTAAGAGTCATCTTCTTTATCTCATATCTTCAGGTCAGCATGCTCTCTTTTTTATAACTTGTAGTGATCTAGCTACTTTGCATAATTAATACTGAAGAACTAAATGACTTTCACATGAGCAAGAGAATCCTTTTAATGTTTCTGTAGAGGAAATTAATCACTTAGCACTCCAAATAAAATTTTGCAGATCATTTCTAATTCTTCTGCTTTATAGGCTAAGACATAAAAATATCAAGTTGAAAAGAAATGCAAGATCTTAGTAAAAAGCATAGATTATAGATAAGTTTCCCCTAAAAGGAAGTGGAATTACAGTCTCTTCATCTCTGTAAAAATGGCATATAATAACTTGTGGTAAAGCGCTTAATTTTTCTTTTCTAACTTTCCTCCCTGCTTCTACCCTGAAGTTGCCAGATTATTACTATACACCATATTATTATACGCTGAATTATACCAGACAGCTCTTAATTGCTTCCGAATAGCTTTAGGCACACGTACCACAAATCCTGACACATGCTTACACTATTCCCTTGGGACTGTCGCGCATCTCCAAGGGCCAGAGTCGCTCTCAGAGCAGGCAGGGAGCTGCAGAGGTCAGGACCAGGCACCACGCACTGTCGCTAGGGACGCCACTCACTATTAGCCTTTCCTTCCCATTTCCCCCGAACTCCCTGGTGACAAGCCGAGGATGCGGGCTGACGCATGCATGCAGAAGGAGAGTCAACGGGGCTCCTGGCAGACCGCTGCCAGTGCCAGCCTCTCCCCCTGCCCAGCACGCAGGACCCAACGTGGGTGCAGATCCCAGCTGCCTGCCCCTTAGGGGAGCTGAGAGCACACCCAGGGACAAACCTGGCTCTCCGGCCCTCTTATTTTCTTCTGCGTGTGTGTGTAGATGCCAACGCCAGAATACATAAAAACAGGTTACATCAAACAGACCAACCGCCGTCATCTCCCTGTTATTACTCCTGACACAAGTTCTTACAAAAGGCTGCTGCCAAGGGCTCTGCTGACAGGTTGAACAATAGTGGTGACAAAGGCCTTTTCTGTCTTTGCAGATGACATAAATCTGATGCTATAACGCCGGCGCTACTTTAGCTTGCTTATTTATTTATTTATTTAATAAGCTACTGTCATCCATCTCTGGAAGGTGGCTTCCAAACTCCAAATTAATCAAGCCATTGAATGTGAATTTCCATATTGCTCTGCCAAAGGTCTTCTTCACATCAATTGCTAGGAGAAGGCCCCTGTTGTGCTTTGGTGTATTGTGTGCAGTGCTACTGCTGCTGCTAAAAGCCACTCTGTTTTTAATAAACATGCATTGTTCTTTTTGTAGTAAATCCAGAAAATAACACCCAACTGTGAGTTTTGGTTAAGGCTTTTTCTAATTTAAGAGGAGCAGTGGATGAATTTTTGTGTCTGTTGGTACTTTGATGGCTCCATTTGTTATTGGTTGGAATGTATTTAATTTTTCAAAAGTGTAAATATAAAAAATACTGAAGTAATTCTTTCCAGTTTATCTTATAAAACTGATCCTGAATTTCTGTATTGTTTGTGTTGTTTCATCAAATGTAAGGTTCAGTTCCAAGTACTTTGCACTCAGCCACTTACCTGACTGCGAGTGCAATTTTCAAGAGCACTCTGGATGAATTACCTTAGCACTATCAAATTCAATGAAAAAAATGTCACTGACTGCAACACAGCCAGGATTTTACTAGGTTCCTCTGCAAATCTTGTTCCCTTTGAAACTGATGATAACATTTCCACTGGGTCTGATTTCAACCATGACTGGGAGTTTTATTCCACATGATAAGGTATGTCCGTTTTACATCAAATCTTTGCTAGTGCAGTACCTTTGAGAAGCACCCCACCCAGGAAAAATATGTGTATTCTTTATTGGGGTGATAATTTCCCCTGCTGAAGTTTCAGAAAACAGGGGCCACAGTAACATTTTAAATCTTTACAGTCCAGGGTAGGATTCACTTTAACTAACTTCAGCTGCCTAAAACCCAGGCCTATAGCCTACACTAGCTAACTGTTTCCGTTAAGCCATCAGCAGAGAAAGATGCAGCTACCCACAGCCTGGTTCATCACTCCTGACTTAGATCAGTGTTTTACAGATGGGATGAAATACCTTCCTGAGGAAACTCCTGATTTCTCTCTTTCTAATACATCATTACCTCCCTGTGTTGTACAAGCTATATCACCTTTTCCATTAGCAGAGAGGACAGGAAGCGTGGCAGTCCTAAGAAAGCAGCTGGGAAAAAAAAAAAAAAAAAAAAAAAAAAAAAGACTTAAGGGGAAACGTGGCAACCAGGGGACCTTACTGCATATGCTAATGGATCATGGCCCCCAGAGGCAGTTTTGTTTCACAGTCTGATCACTAGGAAAGTTGTCATCAGTGGCGTAACAGAAAACAAAAACAAGAGGCAGGTCAGTAGCACCACAAGAACAGAAAGGAGATGATACAACTCTTTCATCCACTTGAGCATACATTCAGTACTTCCAAAGTCTTACAGATGTGGGAACCGATTTCATCTCCCCCACAATAACTCACTTCAATTACAAAAGATAGGAGGAAATCTTTCAAAAATTTTTGGTTTAAAAATGTTTACAGGAAGTTTTCACTAAAAACTGTGGTTAAAACTTCACTTTTTTTTCTCCCAACATTGAAATATTTTTGGAATACTAAAGCAAATCACCTGAAAGTCTTTGAACAGTGCAATTAAAAATTCTTTCTTCACTCAGCTAGTCAACTTCCTCTTTTGTCTACAGTTTTAGTACTATTTTCCAGAATAAAAAAAACCTCTGAATAGTTGTATTGCAAGACAAGACAACTGAATACAGATGGCACTCATAATTTGAACAGAGTTTGATGGACAGTAACAAGCACAATAAAATCTATTAGTGAACCAAGAGATAACTGTGTGATCAGAAAACATATTTTCACCATGTTCTAAATGTTCATATCACCTGAAATAGCAAGGCAATTCATCAACCAGATATTTTTACTTGAATAAACTTTTACATAGTTCACTCCAGAAACACCATTTAGAATAGGCTGGAATTGCAAACACTGAGAAAGAACACTAACAGATTGCATGTTTCATATCTCAGTAACATCTCTCTAAAAAAGCAAAGGAAAACATTAAAAAACAGTAAGCTGAGCTTCACAGCGTATCTCCAATGAAGAGGAATGGTTTTCTAATTAGGGTTAATTATTTTCTTTTAAAGGATAGCCACTGAAGAAGCTGCATAACAGCTGCTGCCCTGTCAGCACTACTGCTTGGAGTGAGAAACTGGGGTCCTGCTCCAGTCTCAGGCTGATGAGGCTCAAAGGCACAACCCGCAGGAGAGAGTTTTACAACCCAGCAATAATATACCCAGCAGTAATATAACCCATCGTTATTGCTGCAAACTGGTCACTTGGTTTCCAAGAATGGAAAATATATGGGGGCAGAAATTACAAAGAGGTATGAATTTGTGAAAGTGAGTAGGGCACTAAGCTGGAAGAGGAAACACCTGGGTCCCAACCCATGTTTCCAGGACTGTTTTTGCATTTTATTCTATGACTCTTCCATGGGGGAAAAGCAATCCTCTGTGAAACCTGTGGGAATGGAAACTGCCCGGCAACCTGTGTGATCAGGCAATAAAACGCTGTGGAACAAGCCTGAACGTAGGGTCTGGAGGCAGCATGGCTGGTTTCAAGGCAAATCCATGCAGGATAAAATGTCTGAGCTGGCAGAGCAGATTGCAGGATTTGGATGAGAATAATGAGTGAAATTTTCAATGTGGAGCACCGTTTCTAACTTGAGCAATTGAAATTACAAAGATGCATTGGCTTGCACTTTTTAACGTCATCTGATGGTCTCAGGCTAGATAAATCAAAATGTTAACAATAAGTAACCCCCAAAACACCGCAGCAAAATTGTACAAGAGAAAGATGATGGGTTTTTCAATTTCACTGCCCAACTGTCTTGCTGAGCAATTATTTACTATTCAACTTTTAAAGCATATTGAAACAACCATAAAAATATGTGCTTGAAAACACATTATAAATAGTTCTGTTCTTAAAATAGTAATCTACCAAAATTAAAAAAATAATAATAATTAATACTGCTCACTGTGCTACAGCCTAACTGATGAAGGGAAATGCATTCAGACTCCTAAAATGCCTGTCTAAAAGACCATCAGGGTTAGTTTCTGAGTGGCACGTTTTTAAAACATTTAATCAGTGATCTGAATATGTGTCAACACTTTCTGGTAGTGTGCTATAAAATGTGGACCTTGTCAACAGAAACATAAAAAGGCGACACACTTGGGACACAGAGCTTTTATGCTGACACACTGTAATAATATCATTTTAAAATTTATCATCTGTTTAGCCACAAGCAACAATTAATCTTTTTGACTAATCATACAATGTTTTAAATAACACCTCTGAAAGAGAAAACACGTTACATTTTTACTTTCATTGCCTTCCCAATCTCTCCGCTTTAAAATACTTAAAAAGCAACACACAATAAATTTTGCAATGAGGATAAAAATGTTAGCAAATAATATGTTTCCCCCTCCTCAGTTAATAAAATTACTTAACACCAAGCCTGTAAGTGAAAAGAAAACCCCAGGAGTAATGCAAGCATCAGCAGGTTCATTTCTGTCGCGTTTCTGTCACATTAAATGACATTTTATTCCCAAATCACTTAACCTTTGACTTTTATAACCAAACATACAGACCTTGAATTGTTACCTTGGGGGGGGACCAATAAGCGACGCCACTTCAAGGCACTGAAACCAAACACTGCTCGGTATTTGAGGCTACATGTAAGAAATAATTTGGTTCATGAGAACTGAAGTTTCTATACAAAACTCGTCATCTGGAAAAAGACAGAAAAAGCGACATGCGTGTGCGTGGGGGGGGAGGGGTTAGGGGCTGGTTTCTGCAAAGAGCCTCACTGCTCTCTAGCACGAGACACATCTCGCCTAGGCCCCGCGCTGCCGCCGTCCCCGGTGCAGAGGAGTAATCTGGCAGAGGTGGGAGAGCAATGTTTGGTAACGAACGGACCACGCTGGGACGGCGCAGCGGAGGGGAGCCAAACGCCGCCAGCTCCACAGGGGGCGGCTGCACCCGCCCGTCCACCATCTTGTAGCGGGTGGGGCCTCGTGACAAGATGGCGGCTGGTGGTGCCTCGTGGCAAGATGGCGGCTGGTGGCAGGGTGCAGCCCTGTGCGGAGGTGGTGACCTGAGCTGGCAGCTCGTGGCAGGACGTGGCAACACTACCGCTGGCCACCCGGGCCTTTCGCCACGCCAAGCCCACGCTAAGCCCACGCCAGGTGAGGCGAAACGTATTTGGAAACGGCAAATTTTGAACGCAAAACCAAACAGTGCTTTGCGCCAGCGCTTCCTGGGTGCAAGCAAACAGCAATTTTGTTAAACTTTTATGGGAAGGGGATAAAGGTTTTTTTTTTTTTGGAATCACTTTGGCGGTAGCAGGCTTAAAGCGAGAGCAGCCGACTCTCAAGCTGGCCCTCGGCGCAGCGCGAGGAGGGAGCACCCCGTATGTTGCAGCTCAATTCTCCAAGGGAATTTCTAGAAGCTTCCTTACCTCACACAACGCAGCACACGTGGGTGCAGCCCTCCGTAAGGCATTATTCACTCCTAACCTCCTTTTTTCTTCTTTTCTTTCTTTTCCCCCCCAAGGACTGTAAGACAGCACAGCTGCATGGGATTTACCCAAGCTATACGCCTCTCCTATGCTTTTGGGGGATACAAAAAAGCATCGCTGATCACTGTGCGCAAGGGGAGCAAGAAGGCCTGCACGAACAACCAGCGGAGACGGAGGTGCTCTCTTGGTTTATGCCCAAGGTGCGGCTGCCCACCGCTGGGTGCAGAGGAGTGCGGGGACACCGAACCCCCGGGCTGCGCAAGCACGGCGAGGCCAGAGTTGCATTTCCCTCCCAACAGCGGAGTCATTCGGGTTGCATTTGTAGGATCTAAGCAAGTTTGGGACTGAGATACACAGTCACATAAATCCCTTTCATCTCTCCTATTTTTTTCACAACTCTTGTCCACATGAGAGGCACTACTGGTGTCGACGTGCGTTCTCACGAGAAAAAACACGCTGCAGCCTGACTGCCAAATCCCATAAGGCCTGCAGCCTTTTCAGGCATGGCCTGCTTAGTTTCCAGGCATGGTCATTATAAACTTATCATTAATGATTTTAATTAAAAGGGTGGAAAAATTAAAAACTTGTATGCTAAATATGGACCGGTTTTCACCTTAGTTTGATTTCGAAGGATAGCTTTATTTCCTTCTTGTAAAAGCATAATTGCAAGTATCCATCAACTACAAAACTGTGGAATCCAAACCATCTAAGAAAATTATCCCAAACAATATCTAAGAAAATTATGTAGTAATTATTTATGATGGAGGTCTCTTTAAAGGAGGGACCAATGTCCTGGTTTGTAAACACTGTCCATGGGCTTGCTCTGCAATTAAAAATCCTTTACACTCCAGCAAAAAGCAGGTTAAAATCATATCTTGAATTAACGTCTACTATGGATGTCTATGAACTGGTGAAACAATCCTCAGTTGCACCCATTATTAGAAAAGGTAACAACGGTCAGCCAAAGACGCTTAACTCCTAAAATGTGTTTAATCAGAGGGAGCTTTTCATGGTTTGGAGCTGAGACACAGGCTCTTGCAAAGTAATTTTCACTTTCTAGTATGTTCTTAAATAATTACAGCACCTTTCATGAGATTTGCACTTTAAAAGGTAGAGATATCAGTAAGATAGGCATCATAGAAAATGGAAATGGAAAAGAAAACATGGCAAACATGAACATGATGAATGATACTTTCACAGAACTGTTGTGAGATGGATGGACGGGTGGATGGATGGATGTTTGGTAAATGACATTTTGCCCCCTCATTCATAGCTGAAGCATCAAAATACTACTGCCATCTGTTGTACCGGCAGATACTCTCAACGCTCTCTGCTAGAAAACACAGCGTTCAGTTGCAGCTGCAAAAATATGCATGAGACGTTGACCTTATCTAACAAATAACTTTATGACTGTTGGTCCTAGACCATAGGAAGTATTTGTTCCTCATGCCAGGCTACATCTTCCAGTTTACTTTATAAATTGCAGAACTATGGTAAAACTTCTGCAGAGCAGTGACTAATGTTAAAACAAATATAATTCTACTATGACTAGGAAGGTGTTCACAAACTGCAGGAAGCAGTTTAAAATAAATTGATGTAGGTTTTGAATTGTCCACAAGTTGGGTTTAGCCTCCTTCCATTTACCTTTTACTGCATTAACATTTCTTTTGTGATGGCTGCTGCTGGGAACCTATTGTAAGTTTGGGCAATTAGGATTTTTGTTCCATCTGTCCCTCCCCTCAGTCAATACTGTAGCATCAAAAGAGGCCAATTCAGTGTAGGCTGGCTCTGGTGTTAAAGCCAGCTAAAAGAGATGTTAGAATTCACTACTGCTCTATGTGGAAAGGATGAGAGAAAAAAAAAAAAGCTGTAATCATAAAAATGCTGTTTCAGGCTTGTTGAGTTCTTAAAATAATCTTACTTAAACCTCCTACACAATACTCACAAGTCAGAGCATGGCAATGTACTTCAATGTAGGTTGTCTCTCTCTAAATCCAAACTAAAATAGATGTTAGAAATCATTGCTGCACTATGTCAAATACAGGCTCGGACTGTAATCAGAGGGCTGCGGCTTCAGGTTTCAATGGTTCTTAAAATAAGCAGCCTTAAACCTTCTGCACGAATCAAAGCCTGGTCATTTATATTTTTGTAAGATATTACAAAAGCTAAGGATTCTGAAGCCTTAAGGCTTCTCATCCCTGATAAAAAAGCATTAAAAAAAAAATCTTTGGGATAACTTGCACATGGCAGATATGACCAGGTAGGAAGACAGTGAAAACTCAGTACTTCCTTTTTATCAGAAAGTTAACTCCATGTGGAGATGGGGAATGACCCTCGAGGCAAAACTGAAGTGCCTTGTCTTCACTATGTTTTTACATGAGCACAGCAGATGTATATTAGCGACCTGAATTCAAAATCACTTTGAATAGTATAGGCAATCTCTACAGCACATTACAGAGGACAGTGCTTGGATTTGCTCCTTCCTGAAGTGTGAATTCCTGTTCTATTTTTGTGCATGTAATCCATGAGTTATCTGGTAAAACACAAAACAAAGCAAAACAAGCAGAATTCAGGTTATATATGATGGGGAATTTACTCTTTTGACATTTACCCAAGAACTTCTTGCATATCACCCATTAGTCCTTTCTCTCTCTCTCTAATCCTACCCTGCTTCTGCCTCTATTTACTATAGGTTTTCCATGGATACAGATTATTCAGAGATGTATTTTCAAGTATAAGTACTTCTAACAGGGCACAAGATACCTATGATGCAAATGAAGTGAAAATAAGGTAATCTTCCTATTCTTTTGCAAATGTCCAGGAAAGAATATGCTCGATGTTGTGTAACAACATGTGGACTCGGAGTAGAAGGCATGGGAAGAGACCTTGGATGCTTCTAGCACGCTAACACATTTATTAAAGCTAAATTCATCACTTGAGAAGAAAACAGGTACAAATAAGCATATAATATGGGCACTAGATCATTGTTCAGTATACTATCTGTGCCTTTGGAATTTATCAGATTTATAGTGTGCTGTCTTTTTTTAAGCTTCATTTCTGAGAGTCATAGAACTACGTAACAATTCTTAAAAGCAGGTACATTGCAAGACCTGCTGATTGCAGGGAAATGTGTGGAAATGTGAGAATCCCATAGTTGAAAACCAGACTATTCTTAGCATTATTATTACTACAGATGTTAAAAGCTTGTGTTTTTTACTGTTTCAGGTGGAGATTCATTAATATGCCCTCCAAGAAGCAGACTAACTGATAGCGCCACATAGAGCTAACTTGGCTCCAAACAAATAGGCTACCTGCACTGAGAAGGCAGCCAAATTAACCTCCCCAGGGAGACTCCTTCAGGTACTCCGGATTTCCTGTTTAAAATCAGGTCAGAGTTTCCCCAGGAAACTGCAGTGTGCAGCAGTGATGCACTGGTGGCACACATGCCTCCCTGAGACGCAGCTCTCCTACCTGCAGGCAGGAACATGGAAGGGAGGGAGGGCGAGCCACTGGAAATGGAAAACATAAATAAATAAATAAAGGAATAAAAGAATACAGAAGGTCTCTCAAAGAAATATAAGGATCCGTTTGCCACTGGGGAAGTCCTGCCTATCTTGTGCATGATCTTCCGACAAGGCCAATCACAAAGACTGAAGGCAGAAGACGCCACAGGAAACTGCTACCAGGAAGAAAGTGTGGGCAGCAGCTCCTGGGGAATTTCCAAGCTCCCGAGAGATGGAAGTGGTCAGGACAGGCCCACCAAGTCTTGCAACTGGAAAGGGCTCAGAAAAAATTAACATCATACTTCCTTTGCCCTTAGCAAAGCCACCCACTTGGGACTAACACACTTGCTCTCCCAACCTTTTGCAGCTGCTGCATGCTCCACGTTAACTATTGTATGTATGGAGGAGAAGAAGAGGGCATTAGGGTGAGGTTGTTTATAGCACGGAAATACATTTGCTCTTGGGAAGTCACTGACATAGGAGAAGTGAGCACAGTAGTAGTGGAAGATTTGTGCAGAGCCTCCAGAGGATGCATTTGAGACACCCGAGTTTGCCCATATTTAGGAAGGGCTGCAGGGTTTCCTGCAAGTTTACTGTGCACCTTCAGTGACAGGACAATGCATCCAGATGGAGGTTTTGCAAATGCTTGCAATGGTCCCAGGCTCCCAAGGAAATACACAGCTTATGGGTACCAACCACAAATGGGGCTGTTGCATCAGTGCAGCTGGAAACAGGGAGCCATGGACACAGGGTAGGATGTAAAATGCAGTAACTGTAAATTCAGCTTTGCAGAAAGTTTCAGCAGAGGCCTGTCTCAGGGCAAGCGTGGCCATGGGATAAAGGGTGAAGGACAGTCCGGAGCCAGTTTGTACCACATTAGCTTTAGGCATCACCTCCTGCATCAAGCTTTAGGCTTTGTCTGTTTGAAAGCAAGGGGAAAAAAGCTATTAAATATTTAATTAAAAACAAAAGGTTCTAAACAATACAGAAAAGTAGCCATGGGTTAGTCAAGTGATTTAAAGTACTTCAAGATATCTATGCCCCGTTAATCTTGCACATACATGTTACCTTCTTTCAGAATAACTTAAAACAATATGGTATGCTCATCTTAGTAAGATAAACGGTTTTTTTAAACTTTTCAAAAACTGGAGTTCTTCTGTCTTAAAGAAGCACAGAATGAAACATGCTATGTTAAGTAGCATCCACTCACATAAAACAAGCAGGTCTGTGCTGAAGAAATCATGCCATAAACCTTGGAATTTTACAAGCAACTTTTATATTAATTCTTTAGAAACCCTTTGTGCTTATGGTTGCAGACAGAGTATAAAAGTACCATATAAATATCAGCACAATATAGTGGGCAGCTGTTAGGTACTTTAAACATTCCCTATCAATTATAATAAACAGAACTAGCACACTGAATTGCATCAGAGTGCAATGAAGTAACCTTCCATGTCTGTCTTCTCCTTTGTGCCATATAAAATTAAAGTTACAATAAATTACCTGTAAAATAATAGAATATAGAACATTCTGGAAAGTTTTTGATAGCCTGGGATGGATAAAGAGGCTAAACCCACTCTCTTTGAATGACAAAGAAAATTAACGACATTAAAAAAGAAAAAAAAGACTCTTAATCGACTAAAAGAGCAGTAGAATAAAGCAAAAGATTCTTTTTAAAGCAGAAAGGAACTCAAAATGTTTATGCTATGGAAATTATGGGAAGTAGGGCAAGCAGACAAGATTTGCTTATTTGCCTTAGAACAGCTAGAACAAAAAGCAATACAGCACGCAGGCGACTTCTGAGATTTAACCAGGTGACAACAAAGCCTTCCCTTAAGGCAGGAAATGCGGGCAAAACCTTGTGAAGCAGACAGCACATGCGTACAAAAGGAAGGAAATATAAGAATCCCCTGAAAGACATGCACATGACTTATCAAATAGAAAGTCGCTTCCGAACCAGATAAACATGCTAGCAGTTTCTTACACACAGACATCAACCACCTACCGCCCTTGCTTTGGGACTACCAGCATTTCTACATGTTTAACTTCATACTCCTGGGGGTACTGCTTACTTTCAGTGCCCATAAAGCTAAGTGTGCAGACATCTCAAGATCAGAATAAATAAATGCAACCTCTTTTATGCATTTGTTAAAGGCAATAATGTTTTTATCTATGTATGCAGTGCTATTCCAGCACTTGCAGAATTGTCTAAACTGTGAGAATCACAAGTAATTCTCAGGGTGGTAACTCTGACTCATAGGATTAGATCTGGCTTGATTTTGGATTTAGGTTGATAGGGTCTGCGACCAGGCCGACTCTATGCCAGGGACTGTGAACCCCACAGACCTCGCTGAAGGTATACTCCTATTTACTGTAGGTTGTGAGTTGTGAGCTAGGGAATAGGAAATCTACCAAATTTAGTTTCTAATATTTTTTTTCCCTACTGACAGCTAACACTTATCTTTTTTTCACTTTAAGAGTCACACATCTCCTAAAACTATATATTAATTTGAATTTGAATACTGTCAGCTTGAGCAATTCTACTTAACAACTTATGTTAATTTCTATGTATACGTGAAGTAGTTTCAAAAAGTCTGTTTTCATGCTTCAAAACTCCTAATTTTAAAAAATAACTGGGAGTTCAAGCTGCAAAAATGCAACCAAGCGAAGAACAGTTTGTAGGTATAGTATAACAATTTCACATGAACTTACAGTAAACTGACAAGAAGCCTATTTTTTAAAGATTACATTTGATATTAATACTACCATTTAAAATTATCTGTCTCTTCAAAGAAGGGTATTCCTAGTCTTGGGAATATTTTTACTTCCTATAGTAAGATCTTGAGATGTAGAAAGTAGTAATTCAATATAGATATCATTCTGTATATTGGAGTGCTTTATACTCAGAAGAAAGGAAAACAAGGAAAAAATGGGAAAAAAACCCTTTTCTTACAGCTTCACTCCTGATATAGACTAGCTTTCCTTTAGCACTGCTTTTTGGTTCCTCCTAAGAAGAGGATGCTCTGGCAGAAGAAAAATCAGTAATGCATTGATATGCAAATATATAAAAACTTGACCTTGTGATGATCTTCACTCCAGCCAACAGAGCTGAGGAAAATAAATTTAGAAATAGAGGACAGTACATAACAAAAGGTAAAGGTTAACATAGACTATGATGATCAAAGCACTTTTGGGACCAGGCAATAGAGTGACCACTGGGCCCTTTCTATTTCACCGTGATACAATCAAAGCATGGAAGAGGGTCTGCATGCTCTCTAATACCACTGTGCTAAATGACGGGATGTAAGACAGAATTAAATAATATACAGGACAAAAAAAAAAAAAAAAAAAAAAAGGAAAATTTCCCTGTTTTGTCAGCAAGTCTATCCTCTCCTACAACAACAAAACAGACAAAATCTGCAAGATATACCCATGTTTTGGAGATTTTTTTTCTGACACTGTGAATGATAATGATACAAGCTTGAGGCGAACAAGCCATCCAAACAGATTTTACCACTGAATACTTGTTACATGCTTTTATTTGACACTTGAATTCAGGTTTAAATACTGTGTTCAAAAAATTAATTGTATGTATATTTTGTCCACTCATTCTCTGAAATTTTGATGTGTTCAAATCACATTAGTCTCACATACAGAGTCTACATAATTTACAGAATTAAAGGAAGTGAATTTACCATTAAGTTTTCTCTTTTTCACATAATTTCCTCCCAGAATGTAACAGTATGAATGTCCCTTTCCATTGGCCTTTTTCACACAATGAACAAGGGAAATAAAAATCAACATCAAACATCATTTCATAAGGCAGCTGTAAATGACAGTGACAGTGGAAAGCCTTAAATAACCTGTGCTACTATTTCATTAGTATCTGAGCTGTAACATAAAAGAAACAATGTGTATTTCCAAATTTCCATGAAGGAAGCAATATATTTCAAAATCACAGTGTTTTAATAAAGTTATAAAGTCAAATAGGGAAATAAAAGCCTGAGCTTTATAAACCCCCAAAATGCAATGAAACGCTTTGTTACTTGCAGTGACAAAGAAGCAAGCAAATCCTAAATTGCTAGATTTTACAGTTGACTTCTGGTAATGTGTATAGTCTACAACATACCGATATCTATCTCCAGTACTTCTCGCTTTGTTACCATTTTGCAGCACAAGAACACATACAACCCAAAATACTGCCACAATATACACAGCCAGCCTGTTATTTACATTTTGAAGACAACATGAGACGAAAAGATTCCACAAATAATTTAAAACAGGGAGTAGTAGCATCAGTGGTTTCTAGTTTCAAGTTGCAAATAAAATTTTCTGGGAAAATTTACTTTAAAACAGCCCTAAATGAAAATCTATATAATTAAGGAAAAGACCATTGCTTCAAACAGATTGACCGTCTTCAACAAATTTCTCTCTTTCTAGCTACTCAGATATGCTATATTTCCTAATTATCACCTTTTAAGGGCCATCTGGGCCCCATTCCTCACCATCAGGGGGCAATTCCATTTGCATTGTTCATAGGCTTAGTCATGATCAAGTAGTCTGGTGGTAAAGTTCATTAGAAATTAGAAGAAAAGCATTAAACCTCACACAGTAAACCAAGTATCTGATACCTACATACCCACAGGAGAGAGAAGCATTTAATGCATATTCTCACACGACTTAACAAGTCTTCAATGAGCATTTTTTTTTCAAACTGCTTAAAGAACCATTTAGCCTGGTCCCTGACCAGGTACATAATGAAAATTTGATTCTGTCTCTACACACTTCAAAATATTTCTCAATTAAAGAGGAAAAAATCATAATCTATTTATGTCTTTACATCTGAAAAGTCTAATAAAGCTAATTTAATGATACTATTATTTCTTCCAATATTCATATGCAGTTTGCTACATATTGTAAATCAAGGGCAAGATTTTTTTAGTAATTTAATTAAATATACACATACAGATGCACACACATGTATCATGTTGAGCAAAACTGGATTAACCATATGTGCAAAGTTACTCTCTACTGTCATACAGCAATAAAGAGTATTGTACATTTTCCAACAGGTCAGGATAAACATGCATGAACAGGAAATTTGAGCAAGTACTTGGCCCTGTGCCTGAATCCTACAGTAAAGGTCAGTATTTCAAAATAAGGCTGTTTTAAAAGGTTTGGAAAGAGTACTTAAAAGAAAGCAACTCAGGAAATCTAATTCATATAAATTATGGACCCAAGGAAGTCAACGCTATGACTTCCAAATGCAGCTTGCTGTTTCAAAACAGAAGCGCAGCAAAAGTTCTCTTTGATATGGAATTTTGATCGCAGCGGACTGTGCTTAGGATCATGGTGGAGCATTTTATACGCTGAAATCTGTAGCTTCTGGAAACTATAGGCCCATATTAAAGATGAATTGCCATTACTCTTCTCAGGAAACCCTGCACAGCTCTTGAGCTCCTGGCAAGTTTCACTGAGACTCATAGAAGCAAAATTTGGGGACCAAGGATAGATTAGTCCTGTATGTTATTTAATTCCGATACATTTTCAATCCATTTTCAGTCTGCTTGAGAGAAACTGAAATGATTATGCTAATGACAAAATGCTTGATGCTATAAAACCTGATACACTATAACTTGAACACTATAAATACACTCTCTCGGCCGCATAAAAGTTGCAGCATATCCTGAGGTAATGTGATGCATTATGCACGTGCCACACTTTTTTTTTGTTGTTGTTGTGAAAATATAAATGTCAGCAAGTCATTGGCCATACCTAGAACATAAAAAGCACTTTTACCGAACCAATGCTGTAGTCAGACATTAGTCGCTAGATCTATTTTCCGAGTATTGCAAGCTTCTTAGTGTGTCATGTCAATTAAGAGATGAACTCTAGCTCAAAAATCTGGAGTAATTGATCTTGATTTTTCAGTGCTACCCAGTAAACAGATAGGACAGCTAAAAGGTGATTTCCGCAACCATAACCTTTCATGATAGTACTCCTCATCAGATATCCTACCCGTTTCTTGCTGTTCTAGAGAACTTTTCTGAGAAGCTACGTCTGTGAGCTGATACTCCAAGGGGCAAATATTAGCCAGCACGGCTGTAGGCAGGGCTCTTCCTTCCCCATCCAGGCACGGCAGCCCTGGAGAGGAATGCTGTTAGACAGCTGTCCAATTCATCCCATGGCTACTTGTTGTCTTTGTGAAATGTAAGATTTAGAAGCTTTGAGTCCTTGCTTCTGATTTTGGACAAGATGAATAGCACACCTGACTTTTTATTTTATTTTGCTGTAAATAAAGTTTCATAGACACTTAACATCTTGATTTTGTTGTGACTTTTTCTAGAAGATGTTTAGGTTTGGGGCAAAAGGATGCAAAGGAGACATGCTGATTCCAAAGGTATTTTAAATTGGACAAAGGCCAGTGCGGACAAAGCAAAACTTTGCAAAGATGAATGGAGCTTTGATTCCCACCTCTTCTGAACACTTACTCTTCTTGTTAAGTAGTGGACAAAGGAGAGACGACCTTGTCAGGAAAACACAAAATTAAGTTTTGCTTAAAGAGCATGATGGCAGTACTGTCCAGTTTCTCAAATATTCTTAATATTCCAGTGTACCATCAATTATTTTTAAATGGTCTCTGGTGTATGACAACTCTGCAGATTTCTACATGCAGCTGCAGAGCTAAAAAGCATAAGCATGGGCTTTTCGCTTGGAAAAGGGCAACTGGGTCTTGTAATTTAGGATCAAGCCTCTGTGCAATTCCACTTGTATTTCGGGACATGGCTGAGTGGAGATACCATTGCATTTCCTCCTCCTTCAATACCATATAAATTAGACGTTCCACATTCTTTCAGAAAATTTGATACAGAAACTTCTGTCTTTCAGGAAGAAAATAATTACATGTCTGCAGAAGACAGTATCATTTCACATTCTAGGCTACTTCTCTGGTGTAAATGTGGCTGAACCAGAGGTTTTCTGTAACCAGCAGCTGCCTCAGTCAGACAGACTGCAGAGCTAGAAATTTATCAAGGACAACAAATCCAGAAGAGCTGAAGGGCAGTTAATGAGGATGACCAGTGTCTCCAATTTCATGGGTTGCCTTTGCTAGAAGACACATAGGACAGATTATCATGGCTGACACAGAAGAATGCAACAGGGTTTTTATATGGAGTAGAACTTTTTAATTTGCAGCTGGGTTTGGAGTATAATCAGAAGCTTATATAGAATCTAATATACTGGAGATTTGTGACAGAGCAAACTGGAAACTGTCATGAAATTAAAGTGATGCCACATTACTAAAAAACGGTGACAGTGTCTGATTTATGTTTGAGAACTACCCAGCATAAACCCTCAGCTAAATCACCTGTAGACAAGTTGACTAGAGTTCCCATCCAAAATTTTGTATTCCTGATCCATAGGTGAAATGATATCCAACAGAAACATTTTGCCGCCTTAGAGGTGCCCAGAACCCTGACATAAAAATCATTGTCTTTTTCTGAGGGAAGGTTCAAAGATGTAATGCCCATGCTCATACATTGGCCAAATTTAGAGGTATGAAATAATTTAATAGTGAATTTAGAGGATTGAAAAAAACTCTATTCTCCTTAGACAGGAGCATGACTGAGCTGATAAATCCCCATCATCTACCAGCACTATTAGTTATGGGCTGACAGTATGCAAAGCATTTAGAGGCTTTTGAATAAAAGCTTACAATATGATTGACATACAGGTGATGAACTTGGAGTCTGCAAAACTGATTTTGCCATTTTATATTAAAAATACAAGTAAAGAACCAGCTTTTCAAAACAGTTGTGCCCTTTACTAGAATAGTGTAAACCTGGTTTTGAATATTTTTATTATTTTCACTGAACAGTGAAACTTCAGTAAAAATACAAGCCCTGAATGGATCTATTAAAGCCCGCAAATGCAGTAAAATGTCACTGCCATGTCACAGAATTGCTTTACTACTTAACACTGCACAAGGAGTATGTTTTCATAGTTGCGTTGAGTTTTAGCTACCTGGCTCCTACTGACTTTAATGGGAATCACACAGCTAAAACTCCATGCACCACTTTGATACTTCAAAGTAATTTTTCAGTCCCCTGGAGAAGGTCATAGAAATATTAAAAACCAAAGCGTTCTCCAAGGATCTCAGATTAAAGACTTGCATCAGACTTTATAAAAGTGATTGGTCAAATATATAATGTACTCTTAATGTTCTAGCTCCTGGTTTGTTTTCTTTATAAAGAACCTTTGTGATGCTTTTC
The DNA here is from genome assembly GCF_028389875.1 of Rhea pennata. NCBI lineage: Eukaryota > Metazoa > Chordata > Aves > Rheiformes > Rheidae > Rhea > Rhea pennata. The sequence continues at coordinate 159,651,497 of NC_084663.1, forward strand.
ACAAAAGGCAATATAAGCATAAAGAACAGCACAGCAAGGCATAACATGAACAACAAGACATACAGAAGAGTTACATGATACATTCTTACAGTAGTACAAAATTACTTAATTGTTTGACTATTGTGAGGAAATTCAGGGCAATTCTTAACTTAGACATTGTTATCACTTTAACTATACTATTTGATTACAAGAAGTACTATAACACCAACATTTCTATTCCCCATAATATACAGTTTGGCCTTAAAATTTCATTTTTATATTAATTTTGCAACTCTATTCTCTTAATTTTGTTAGATGCCTAGAGATGTTCAGCGTAACTGCTGTTTCAGATTGAAGTATGCACCTCCTGTCCTCTATAGTTTTGCTACCAGAGATATGCAACCTTCTTGCTTTTCCAAGCTCTGAAATCATCTAGCCACATTGAATACTAGTCATATATAGGAAGGCTTGAAGGGAAGTTCTGGTCCTTACTGTCCGCTATGCAGACCAACACTATGGGCAAAAGAGTTAAAAAAGGAGAAAGTAAACAGGAATTCAGAAAATTTGTATTATATTTATCTTTGGGTTGCGGAGGGCACAGGCAGCTACCACCCTCATGAAATAATTGTCCCTTTGGTGTTAGAAGTGCTGCCGCATTGGAAAGGCTTCCCCTGGCAAGTCAGCTTCTGGCTGGCAACATCTATGAAGACAGCTGAGAAAAAACATTCCTACTGGTGAACATTACTCACCTAGTAATTTGGCCATCTAAATAAAAATAAGGTGCTTCACAGAATGTAAACAGCATAATCTTGCTCAGGTCCCTTGTTTGTACAGGACTAGACACCTCACTAACATATTTAGATTTTAAATCTGGAGAAGCCAAATTAGAAAAAGACAAATGTACATTAAAAAAAAAAAAAAAAAAAAAAACTTTGCAAAACTTAAAACAAGTTCCTGCCACACAGTGTACAAAAGACCTTGAGACTTCTGCCTGAAAGCAAATTGTAAAGCTTGTAGAATAGACAGACCTTCGAATCAGTAGCCATACCAGTTCTCCCAGAATGTTACATCCCACAGGCATCAGGAATAAAGCCGTATTTATTACCAGACAATCCCCGATATAATCTCAAAAAAAAAACCCGTGAATCAAAATAAATATTATATAAGCATGTGTAAATACACATAGACACATAAAAATGCACGGGCATACTGCTCCAACACCTCCAGAAAATTACATACATACATTTAAGCAGAAAAGGCATGTGCATATGTGGAATCAGTTTCTGTAAAATCTGAATTTCTATTTGCATTTTCATTATCCTTACATACAGCTGTCAAGTTACAGAACAATTAAGTTGAAATAACACTCCGGTGAAATCTTAAGCACGAACCAAAGCCCTGGAATGACACAAAGTAAGTGTTACCATCTTAGCCAATTCACATGAAAAATGACTGTGGCAATATCATCACACTAGAGGTATCCTAAAACAAAACAGGGCACATTCTGCTTTTTTTGGCACAGGATGGGCAAATTGATGCATAATTAACAATTGGCGGATGCAAATTCTTTTACATCTTTTAATTGGTGTTAATTAGATTAGAACTAAATTTTCTTTTATCTTGCCATTCTAATGCGAACTAATCTTCTCAGCAGCATGTCAAAGTTTCCTTTTTAATTAAAGTTTTCAGCTGGGAACTCAACAGTGCTGAGACACCAAAATATATAATTTAAAGAGCATGAATTGTGCTCGGTTTTATGAATGGAACATCAAAACTTTAAAGCTATGACTAAAAAGCAGCAACAGAAGGTCAGAAATTTGAAGTTTGTAAACGCAACAGTAAGCTTTTAAAGCTGTTCTGAGAATGTGACTATGGCACTATCCAGCTGCTGTTCCAAATACGAATACATACTTTTACAAAGGAAAATTACCCCAAATGTAAAACATCTTATGTGAATTAACTTCCCCCTTTCATACTGTTTCCCCCAAAATATTGCAGCTCCTCTAAAATTGTTAACGTGCAGAATAAACCACAAAATACATTTAATATCTTTTATGGGAAGTTGACCTGAAATAAAATTTTATGTAGTTAAGGACTTTTGATAGTTCTTCGTCCAACTTTTTTCTCTCTCTATGGGGCAATGGTGATTGAAACCTGATGTCTACTGCACAAAAAGGCCATAAAATGTTTTATGCAGAAGTAAAACAGTAGCCATTAAGTTTTGCTATGATGTTTGAGTAGATATGCAGCATGAAAACATGATAAAACAGCCATAAACTGATTGTGATCAAATGCAATTACAATGACTTGTCTCAAATGAATGACATGTACTAAATACAGTTACAGTTTCTTGCAAAATTACTTTGGGCAAAATACCAAGAGAACACTATATCCTCTTTACTAAAGGCAGTCTGCCAGAGGAATTGCAAACACACAAGCTTTAATATCTATGGCCAAAAAGCACTTGGGAACTCATTATGGAAAGGTTAAAAAGACTCACTTGTGAAAGACAGCTTTTTTTTTTTTTTTTTTTTTTTTTTTCTGATTCGAGCAACATCCTGAAGAGTCCAACATTTGGGGTGTGAGGAGGAAGTATTCCCAGAGGAAAGAGATGGAAGATCTAGTGACTGTGGCTACCCTCTCCGCCTCGGCAGCTTGTGCCTGCCCAACCAAGGGGAGCTGTGGTGAAAAGCAGCTCGCTTCACCGTTTCTTCGTATTAAAGTTTTCAGTAATGCGCGACAGAGAACTGCACCAGGGAAAATGGGACCCCCAGCCTAACAATCTACATGTTGGCACTAAGAAAGTCCTCCAATGCTGGAAGCAATTAAGGAGGAAAAGATAAAAAGATGCAAATTGGATGAAACGGGCGGTTTTGATGGATAGGTAAGACGGATAGGAACTGTGATTCTGCAAGTTTTGTCCTTTGGAGTATGTTTGGGGCTTTTGATAAGCTATCCTGGTTTAACTTTTACTCATCAAAAGGATTCATGTATTTTGCTTAGCCAAATCAAACACCTGGATATCACTCGCGATAGAAACCCACACAAAGATAGCCCCGGCCGCTTTAAGTGTTGAAATGCCTAGAAAGGTGTTAGGTCTTTCCTTAGCTAACAAGATTTAAGAAAGATCATATGGAGATATTCCAAGTAACTTAAGTGCCAAAAAACAAGCATACAATATTAATCCCTCAAGAGCAGTGATTTCCTCCCAGGCGAAACTGCCCTAAAGAACCCTGAAAGTGAAAACAGGCTGGCATCATTTTCTGTGTCTACCTGGAAATAACAGGAACGTGAACTGGGACTTTCCCGTGTCATATAATCCTCTTTCTGCTGTACCTGGGAAAGACAAAACAATCGAAACTACAGAGGTAAGTTTGCATGTATTTAAAAGAGAGTGAAAAAACCTGTCACCTGCATTGTCTAAGAAACTCTGTTTATTACATTGCAGGGGGACCTAAAAGATAGAGAAGTAACTGCGGATGCTTAGTAAAATCATCTAATGGGCTACCAAAATTTAGGAATTATTATATGCAAGAGCAAGCGGAGAAGAGAACCTCCTTAATGAAGCGATAAACTGCCACCGCACTGCTGTGATTCATTTCAATGGAAACTTATGATGCTTGTTATAAATTGCTTATAGAGATGTTACTAAGCAGAATTATTTATCAAAGGAAAAAGGAAAAAAAATGAAATACTAACTAGGATCATTTTAACATCAACAAAGTACGGATGTTATTTTTTGTAGAGAGACTCACATTAGGGTCTTATCATTTCTTTTTATATGCACTTCAGGTTTATAACTTACATAAAAATTAACTGAACACTTCAGTGCTAGAAAACCTGGCATTGTATACACCCCTTATAAAATGCTATAGTACAAACCAGAAAAGACAGATGAAGCCTTCCTAGCTATAGCATTCTTAGCAGGTCCAAAAAATGTCATGCTAGATGCAAGTATCACCAGTAAGAGAGTGCTGAAACAAGCAGTAACTAACTCAAACTCCCTGCCCCAGAAAGCCAATAAATCTCTCCTCCTAAAAACCAGAACCCACTCAGCCTTCTCCAGCCTTATTAAATCATAAAACAAAAGCAAACGTCAAAGCGCTGCCACGATTTCATATAATTACTGACCTCCTAGACTTTGTTATAACTGGGAAGGAAAATTGAGATTTGAAAGAGGTGAACTTCACTGCTTCCAAAACAGTACCAGGAAACCATACTAGGCTACCAGAAAGTCTGGGCTTGGGAAAAAAAACACCTTATGTGAGATTGGTGAGGCATCCCACTTCTCACAGGAGCGTTTTCTCATCCTGTATGTTATCTATTTAATATTAATTATCTATTTTGCAACAACAAGCATGAATCACTAATTACTAAGAGTAATTAAATTCAGCGAAAGTTTAACAAGGGAAATGTCTATTCCAAAAATGTAGTGCTCTCAGCATAAAAACCTCCTACTGCAATCTATTAAATAAAGTCAACTTCAGTATGTATCAAAATGAGAAAATTTCATTTGATTATATGCTCACACATGCTCACATTTATTTATATGGATATAATACACTCATTTTATTATAGCTACAAATTCACTTTGTGTGTGTGAGTGTGAATTTGTGTTTGTGTATGTGTGTGTGTAAACCCAGTATATAAATACTTATATATATAAGCACAGTTTCCAGGAGAGCACATGCTGTCCTGGTGCTAGTTTGAAATTTACCTTCAAGGAAACAATAAAATCTACTAAGTCTTACCACTGTAGGAAGCATTCATTTGATCATTATATTTTGACTATTCCAGTCTTCGAATATTGCTTGTGTTTCATAGATAGCAGATTTTCATTTCAGTAGAAGGTACTTTTAAAACCTTATAGCATACATTATAGCATACGTTCAGCCCTTTGTGTCTGACTTGCTTACCTGATTCCTTGCAGATTCCAGGAAGTTGGAGAATTATTATTATTATTATTATTATTTATTTATTTATTTATTTATTTTGCTTTTCCAGAACTGAAGTTTCTTTTAAAGTGTGTTAATATGGTGAGAAATAGTTCTTAAGGTTCTTCTGGCTTTCAAGGCCTTAAGGGTCTTCAGAAGAACCAAAATTCAGCACGGCTTAAGCTTCTACTTCTCAGGCAAGTGCAAATCAGTCTTGAACAATTTGCGTTTTTTTATTTCACATAAACTGGTCATCGCTGGTGGCATGCGCGCTGGATGAGACACAAAATCCTGGGAGGTGAGTGATCATCGCTGCAGCGAGTCCCGCAGAGAGGCTACCTTGCCTGGTGAGATAAGCACTACACATGGCTTCATCACTTTGAGACTCAGTGGCAGCGGCTACGGAAATCCTTGAGTGTTTAATACTGGGCTGAGCTCATTTAAATAGCCTTACAGGACAAACACCTCCTCACAAACTTTATGTATTAGAGATACAAATTTACTTTTCTCTTAAAGATGCCTAGGCTTTCTACAGCATATACGGCAAGGCAATTTCAGCCTTGGGTAGGAACAAACATCCCTCGCAGAAAGCAATGTCCTTCAGCATAGGCTGGGTACGCTGCTATGTTTAACACTGCGGGTTGCATTTACAGATGGAGCTAGCAACTCAACCAAGATGGTATCGCATATAAAGAACGCATAAAGGAGGGGTGACACAGCCTGCCCCCACCACGTGTCCCACAGCAGTGGAAAGGAATTAGACATTTCCTTTGCTGGCGCTTACATAGCAAAAGCTCTACGATTCCTGTGCAAAGTGGGAGAAAGCCCCAGAAAGCCTGGCTGACTTGAGGCACCACAGAGGAAGCTCCCACTTCTCAGGATTTTTCGGAAACAGCTCCACCAAACCTGTGTGCCCAAAGAAACAATATGCAGTAACATCCCCAAATAACCTTCTGGTGATCGTCTAACAGCGTTTAGTTGAAGGGAATAACAGCAACTCTAGGTTTTTGATGCGCTGTATTGATGCATGCAGTAAAGCTAGGGATACCCACAGGGATCGTGGAGCATCACTTCTTTCCCTCATTTCTATAATACCAATGATTGATAGCAGCATGATGCAAACATGCAGAATAATGCAAGTGTCTGATTCCTAAATAATAATTACATTTAAACTCTTCTGGAAGAATGACTTTAAAAAAAAATGAAGAAAAGAAAAAAAGAATGAAGAGAAACCGCTAGAGAAGCATTTGATTCTAAAGAATAATGGTAATTTGATCATTTCATTCTTGAAACCTCTGGAACAAGCTCTGCTTCTTGAAGAAAAGCCTTCCGTTTTCTCACATTAGCTAGCCATTGAAACCTTGGGCATCTATGTCCAGAAGTAAAATGCTTAAAAGAAAACAGGGATTTTTGTCAGGCATTGCAACCTTTCCTTTTGCTGTAACTCTCTGCACACAGAAGACTGAGACTGAAACTCATGAGGCAGTATTGAAATTCAGACCTAGAAGCTTTAAAAATACCGATGTGCACCGAAATTTTGTTTTACTTACTTGCAGAAACTTTTTGCGAAGCTACTGCTGCCCAAGAAGGAAGCATTGCTGCCCCTAATGTAAGGTACCTTCTGGGGAGTCTCTCTTTGCCCGCTTAGCCCTCACCAAGCTAACTACTCCAAATGAAATGATCTTTGGCACATCCAAGTAAATTACTGCAGCACAGACATATCTGGACAGTAATTAATCACTTAGAATGCTCAACGTGTTTGGATATAAAATTAAAAAAGTAGGGTTGTTAAAAAATGACAGATTTAAGCACCATCTGGGCTCGGTGGTCACAGTGGCGCGAATTCCAAAGGAAGGCTTAACGGAGCATGATCCGAGAATCCCATCTGTTTTAGCTGAAACGAAACAAATAAATAAATAAACCCATTTCCTCGTTTACAAGGTTTTCCTGAGTTTCCCCATTTAGAAATCAACTTGCAACGAGAGAAAAATGCATTATTAAATGTGCTACCTCATCGCCGCACACTTTCCGTACCATGTACCTTATCACTTGCATTGTATCTCCATAGAAATATTTATTTGGAGATATATTTAGATAGATACAACTCTTTGAGCCAACATTTGCTAGTATGAGTGTGCGTTCAGAAGAACACAGTAAAGAATCCATTTACGACTCTGCAATCAACATTTGGGGACGTCCAAATACACTCTTAGATCCCTTGCCGGAGCATCGCTCGCCTACGTTCACCCCGCAGCAGCACCGCTGGGGCAGGAAACCCAATGTCCTTGTCCCACCGGTCCTCTCGCATCACCTCCTTCCAAGGTTAGGAGCCAGTCCAACAAAAGTCACCTGCAGCTCGCTCCCCTTCAGGTTGTTTCCAACGAAACTTCCTCGGCCCGGAATAGATAAGTAAATAAATCATTCGAAACAAACGAATGCCTGTTCATCCAAAATGAACAGCTTCTCCCCACCCCACCTGCTCCTCGCCCAGTTCACCCATGAGAACAGAGCACCAAAAACTGGTGTCTAAGCCATATTCTCCATCTTCCTGCCCCAGAAGAGGAGCAGATGGTGGCCATGCAGAGGTACCATTGATGTCTGTAGGCTTTCTAGAAGGTCTCGTGCCAGCGGGTTCTCAGAGCCGCTTGAACGTGCCTTGTCGCTTGTGCCCGTAGTGACAACCCTTCACCTTTGCTCGCTGGCGTCGCCACTTCAATTGAAACCAAACCTTCATTTCCATGATGTCTACCTCCAATAGCTGGAAAAAGCACCGCAGACCTATCAGCAGGGAATATTTTGGAGTGCTGCATGTCCAAAAAGGGCAAGTTGCTAGTTTTAAGCTTAGATAAAAGACAGTATCATACTGTACAGTATCAACTTCTTTCAAATAGAGATATTTGTATCAAGGCCTCATCCCGAAATGAGTTTTTGCAGTATCTTAACTACGGCTTTAGTAGAACTCTTCACGTTTGTAATACTGAATACGTGTGTGCGTTCTTCTGGACTCACAACCTACCAGTTTTGGCCCTGTGGTGTAATTTTGCTTCAGTTTCAGCTTATGGTCCAATGTACATTTCTATGGGAGAATTATTTGGACTCAAATGCACGAGAAAGTAGGTAATATAACCGAACACTCAGAATTGCTTTTAAATGACTTGTACTCCGCTTGTACTTCCCCTTCCCTTTCCACAGTTTATTTGTAGCTTGTGGGGCTCTCCTTTCGGGAAGCTCCTGCAACTCTTGCCCATGTTGCTGAGAGCTCGCGACAGGAGAACGCATCTAATGCACGGACTGGGAGCTTCACATACAAACCTTCCGTGTGTTGGAAGTATGCAGACCATACCGCTCTCCACAGACTATAAACCTCTAATAGGAGTTGCCTACACAGTTTAAAGAAGTGAAAGAAAATAAAGGGAAATTCCGACCACTCTTAAATCTTCTTTCAGGAGCTACCTAGCAGGAATATAACCCTGCAGGCAAAAGCGCAGGTGAAGGAAGCTGGAAAGCCTCCTGCTGAGGCTGCTTGGGCTCCAGCAGCACAGTCGCAGCATCTCCGGGCAGGTCGCAGCAGCACCTCCACGGGTCCCACCCCACCCCAAAACGCAAGCGGGCAAAGCCCCCGCGCGCGCGCCGTCGCGCTGCCAGCGCCAGCGGGATTTCCCGCGACGAGAAGAGCGATTTAGGGGCCCGAAGGGCAGGGCTGCGCGACGGCCGTGTGGCCCGGCCCCGTCGCAGCCTCCTTCGCTCCTTCCCCGCGCACGTCGCAGGAGCGCTGCTCCCTTGAGACGCCCTCTCTCCGGAAGGTGGCTTGGAAGAAACGTGGCGTATTCACCCCCTAGCTGTAAGCCAGAATTTTCCTGAACCACCAAAATACTTTCTCAGCAGATAAACGCTACTTCTGTTTATGAATTCTCTCATAAACAGGTAAAACATCAACTTCTTCAGTAGTTGTCACATAAAAATGAAAACACTTCTCAAAAACGGGCATTTAATTTTTTATCCATAAATAAAGCAGCACTAGTTCTGAAATGATCTTTGCTCATCGCTTTTACAGAACTTAAAACAAGATGAAAGGATTCCTTTTCTTTCTGTAGCATTTTGAAGTGATATAAAAACTTGGTAGTACGCAAAAAGCGTCAATGACAAGCTCTATTAGTATAAAATTGTTGGCTAGCCTATTAAATATAATACTTTCACAACATGTTGGAGAGAGATACTACAGATAGCGCAGATCTGATCCCTCCATTAAAAAAAAAAAGTGTTTTTCAGCCTGGTTCTTCCACTAGTAAAGAATATCCGTGGGTTAAGCTCAGTAGCGGGTTTTATGTGTGCAAAGCTGGTACAAAAATCCCTTACAAGCGAGTTTTTGTACCAGCGTGGGTAGACGATAAGAAACTGAAGTTAACGCTGATCACTGAGCACCTTCCTCAGGGCAAGATCCTCGGAAAGCTGAAACCTTCCCCACTCGCCCAGCGCAGCGGGCGCCGGCGCCGCTCCCCGTGCACCCGGACGACCCCGAGCGGCCCGCACCACGTCTACGGGCTTCGACCGCTCTGCGTCTTGTTTGATACGGAAAGGGCGCGCAAAATAGATACCCTCCTGATAGAGACGGCTTCAGAAGCGCTACGCTCCGGGAACTGCGCAGCGGAGCGGGCGAGGCGCCTCTTCGGGTGCGGAGGGACGCGTGCAGGAAGGAGGCAGGTGGAAGGAGGGAGAGCGGCGCTTGGCGTACGTCGGTATTTGAGAAGCGTGCACGCAAGGACCGGGACGAGGCCTTCGAGCCTGAACGCGGAGGTACGCTGCACGGCGGGCTAAACGACCTCTCCGGGCTTCGTGCCCTGGGACCAACCCACCCCTTCGCTGCCCCGTTAATGACGAGCCGTCGGGCTTGCAGGACGCGCGCGGGGACGCGCCGCGGCGGCGGTGGCCGGCAGCCCGTGGCCGGTTCTGCCCCCCGGCCCCGAGGGACGCCGCGGGGCCGTGGCGGCTCCCTCCCGCCACTGTCGCGCGCCCCCGGGAGCTGCCTGCTCGTTCGGCACGACTGCAAGGCCGCCGCCGCGACGGTTACCTCGACGGCCCCGCGCCAGGCTGCCGGGAGAAACCCAGGTCGCTTCCGTAACGCAACAGAGCTGCTGGTCACTCCGACAGCCGGCAAAACCCTGCGTGGGTTTCCCCAGTTTGCTGCTTTAACAGAAGTGATCCAGCGGCCGGGGAATTCGCCTGCGAAAGGGGAAGCTTTCCTCTCTCTGCCTTGCAACCGTCTTCGCAGTCCTTGGGCAAACGGCAGCCTCCCCGCGACATGCCAGGTTTTCAGTCTACAAACGGGCTTAAAATGCTTGCCCACTTTTTGCTGCTACTCAGTTTGGTAAGGAGCTATAAATACTTGGAGATTACTGGATGAAAGGACTAAAAATGTAACAGCCGTAGCTAATGCAAAACATATCACCATTTTTCCTTACGGGGAAACGCCTCTCCTTTTAAATAAATCTTATATGCAAACTCATGCAGGACTATTGCAGCCACATGGGAAAAAAGAAAAAAAAAATAGATGTCGTTGAACGTTCGTTTTACAGCGAACGCTGCAATCTGCTGGGTGACATTTCTAAGGATTTCGCCGGTACGGCAAAAAGTAAACGTGAGGGAGTCGAACAAAATAAGAGTCTTTTCTCAGCGCAGATCCCAATCCCGGTATTTGTTAACGTCCGCTCGCAAAGACAAACAAACTACAGAATAGCGGATCCTAGCTTTGATTTTCCAGCCGACGCTAGCTGCGTAAAATCGGGCACAATGCCGTTCCGGCGCCGGGCCGCTAGCGAAACAGCCCGGCCACAAAAAGTTATGAAGATTAATAGAAAACCTCACCCGAAATACATCTTCGATAAACAAAAAAAGCCTTTGTCACCGCCCTGAAAAGGACCATAAAAGTGAACCGCGACAGAGGAAGAGCCTTTTAAACCGACAAAACAGCAAGCCAGAGGTCAGGGAGCCAGGCGGGTCAAAAAAAAAAAAAAAAAAAAGGAAAAAAAAAGGGGAAAAAGGAAAAAGGAGGAAAAATCAAAAAAAAAAAAAAAAAAGGCAAAAAAAAAAAAAAAAAAGGAAAGAGAAGCGCCGGCGGTGGGCGCCGGGGGCCAGGCGCGCCCCCGGCGCGGCGCCCGGGCCGGGCGAGCAGCCGCCCCGCGGCCCCCGCAGCAGCACTTGAACTGCCTTCTGTCTCGGCAAAACTTTAGTTTGCTGATTGGGCCCGAAACAAAAGCGAGACAGCGGGGCGCAGTTTATAAGGGGGCAGGGCGGGCTGCCGCGCTATTGTACTCCAGGGGTAGCCACAAGCTGTTAATTCCATTTTAACATTGTTAATAAGACTGTTAACACATCTGACTTTGTTTCGAGGCTCGGAAAACATCAACAAACTATTAAAGAAAAAAAAAAGGAAAAAAAAAAAAGAAAAAAAAAGAAAAGGAAGAAGAAGAAGCCGTGGTGGCGGAAGTAAAATATGATCTGTTCGGATCGTGGCAAACGTCTGAACGTTATATTCAATCCCTGCACCAGGCAGGAAAAATGACAGGTTTAAGGACAGCTACCAACCTGCTGAATTCTGAATATTGCACTATTTAGATAATCACGTTTCCCAGGCTGAGTTCGAAGTGCTTGGTCCCAGCCTGGCTATTTTTTCTTTTTTTCTTTTCTTTTCTTTTCTTTTCTTTTCTTTTCTTTTCTTTTCTTTTCTTTTCTTTTCTTTTCTTTTCTTTTCTTTTCTTTTCTTTTCTTTTCTTTTCGGAAACCAAGTAAAACTAGCGTTCCCCCTGCACACACCTCCGCCTCTCCTGCTCTCGCTCTTCCCCGCTCGCCCACATGCACACACACAAACGAATGTGCAGATTTAATCAGTGTGGAATGCTTTAAATGAATAATTGGGTCTGACAGATTTATTGCAGTTAATTTTGCAATAGAATGGAAAAATGTTTGGATCTCAGCCTTTAAAGTATTAGGAAAACAATTAATCCATCACATAACGGAAATTCCTGTATTACACCCTCATGTCCAATTAAATAACGTCAAGCAATTTTACATTGCAAAATACTGAAAATTGAAGCTCCAAACATTGGGAGAATGTGTCTAAATTTTTCAGGAACCTCTAAAAAAATTACATTGAGTTAAAATCAGATGCTTCAATAAGAGGTGTTTTATTTTGTTTTGTTTTGAGGAAGAGGTTAGTAAAAAGAAAAATCTGGCAAAGGAAAAAACCCTAGGATTACTCGAAAACATTGATTTCCCTTAGTGTCCAGCTTTTACATCAAGAGCAGCGTCTTAGCAAGGCAAGCTCAAGGAAAACCAGAAGCATTAGGACAAGTGTGCAACTCCGGAAAAGACTTAAAATTAGATCGCAAGTACTTCTATTTTTCATCAAGCAGAGGATCTGATTCCCAAGTACTTACTCAGGCACAATTCTCAGAGACTTTAAGCAGTGTTTTTGCTTGAATAATGCTCCGTAGGATCAAGTCCACAGTTTATGCACAAATGACAGCAAACTTCGGAGACTGAACGCAATCGGGTTTCGTTTGGCTTTGTTTACAGCCAAAAGCTGCTAATGCTGTAAAATTGCTTAATGTCACACTCCATCTCCTTTTTATTAAATGTACGTTAAAAGCGCCTGCAAATCAAATAACTTTCCCAGAATAACAAAAACACTGACTTACAAATGTATTGCCTGCCCCCGAAATCTGAAACTTGGCAAATTCATCCATTTCAGATGTTGCACAAAAGGTTCCTGAAGCGTGTTACGGTACGGACCCACGAATGTTAACAAATATTTTTGCTCTTTCTAAAACCGGGTAGCTGGGGACTGGAGGCTGCAGCTTAATGACTTCCTGAACTAAAGCGAAATCAAAGCAGCCGCAGCAGCAATTTAATATTAACCCGATTTAAGAGGAGCCCGTTCAGCTATTTTTGCTCAGCGACTCCTGACAGTCCCGCAGGAGGCAAGGTAGCAAGCGCAGAGACAAAAAGGGGATTGGAACGTGTGTCGCTATAGAAATACAGCGCGAAGCTATAGGTCCTGAAAAAGGAGCAAATACAGAACATCATGAAGCATCACTGTAGCAATAAGTCAGAGGCAAAACCAACAAACTTAAATCTCAGATCACACTTGAGGGCAATAAATATTGCAGTGCCTTACTTTCACCTTTGTTAAAACCCCATCATCATCATCCCCAGACAGATTAAAATAGGAATTGCTGTACTAATCACAGATGAGGAAAGCAAGACCTGTAATATTTGGCTTCCACTTTTCGATTTTTTTTCCCCCAAATACAATACGGGGCTTATTTTGCTGGCTTCTTGCAATCTTATGGTCTAGATGCACACGTTGCAACCTAACTATTTCAGTTGCCATAACAACATGATAAATTTGCTCTTGGATGTCCTTTTTAATAAAATCATTTTGGAACTCTCCAGCTTCCGAAGCCGGTGCGGTTTCTCGGTTGAGTCAGCTCACACCTTTCCCACAGGAGTCGGTTTGTTTCTGTTGCCCTAAAAAATCTCGTAATTTGAAAACCACGTTCCACCACCTCCTTCTTGACATTGGAAATGGTCCTGGCACTATAAACGGCTTCTCTTGCAGACTTCGGAGAGGATTTTAAGGAAGCCCTCAACCTAAACCAGCCAGTGACCACCTCCTACGGCTTATAAAAAGGAAAAAAGTCCTGTTGTGCCACCCATCACGGGAAACATAGTCAAGTTTTCTCCACATACTCAACTGCAAAGCACCCAGGAACATTTAATATATTAAAATACTATCAAAAATTCCTTGGATGGTAAAATAATGATGCGTACTTGTATTCAGTCACTTCCGAGATCCTAATTCCATACCGAACACAAACACATTCGATAGCTACACCTTGTCCCCTCCAGTATTTTTGTATTGCTGTCCCGCTTTCTCCTATCGTCCCACAAGCACTGGAGAAACTGGCTCCTCACCATCAAATAAATTGGATTCACACCACAACCACCACAACAATGGACAACAGGATGTGACTAACAAATGCCCAGGGAAGAGTCAAGCTGCACTCTCTTAGCATATGCAGCGAAAAAGAAGTCATTGGGGTTTTTGTTGGGTTTTTTTTTTCCTATTTAACATATCTGTGCATTTCAATAAGTGCAGAGAAACAATGACTGGCTTTCAAAAGTTGCAAATGACTGTGAATACATTGCAAAAGGACAAAATGAGGACATGGATAGCCCACAACACTGGAAGACGTTAAAAAGTATTTACCTTTTTCTTAAGGAAAAAGCACAGTGAGAAGGCATAATCCTAGCCAGAAAAGAATCCTGCCTTGGAAAGAAACTGTATACGCTATATATGCAAGAAACTTTGTAGGAAAAATATTGTCCTACTGTATGTTTTTAAAAAGAACAAATATCTATTTATAGCCTTCTCACTTGATGGTCAAAGCCAGGAAATTAATATTATCGCTAATGTTCATTGATGGTATTCGGCTATATGTAAACATTCATTGTCTTCACTGAAGATAACATGAATACACTACACATGCATATGACAGCTGAAGAAAAAAAACCTCAAACTTGTTTTGCCAGTGGCATTTTCATAGTTTTTAAGCACGCATCACCGTAACCTTTCCCTTTTTGGTTTTGCAACACAAGCTTGATGGTACCTGCCACAGGCAGAAAAAGGAAGGTGACACTCCCCCCACGAAGAAAAAAGAAAAAGACACCCCCCTTCCAATAAAACCCCCTTTAAAATCCTCTCCCATGCTTCATGTCCCTCTGCAGAAACAGCTCCTTTTTTTGAAATTGTGTGTACCCCCCCAGAGGCACAGAAGTGAGGGTGGGGAGGAATTCTTCACCTCCCGAACATAAAGCCAGGCAGCCACCACATCAAAAGGCAATCCAGAGGCAGTCCACCTGAAAAATTAATAGACCCCACAGCTCCCCTATAACGAATTCACGGGATTAAAAACAGAGGCTTTAGTGACACCCACTGTTTCGAGAACAAAATGCAGCGGTGGGTTTTGCCTGTGGAAAAGAAGCCCCCAGCCCCACGGCCGGGCACTGCGGGGGGGGGGGAGGGAAGGGGTGCAAGGGGGTGCAAGGGATGGGGGGCAAGCGTGGAGGCAGCGAACGGCGCAGAGCTGCAGGCAGGGGGCAGCTGGGGACGTGGGCAGGGGGCAGGCGGAGGGGCAGGCAGGGGGTGGGCAAGGGGCAGGCGGGGGGCAGGAGCAGCAGGAGGGTCAGCTCGCTAGCGGAGCTGTTGCTATTCCCGGAGAAAAGCGGGAGCAAGCGCGCGTGGGCAGGGAGGCGCGCGCCCTTCCCCGTCTGCTCCCCCCTCCCCGGCAGAGGAGGTGGCGAGCGGCTCTGCCCCCCGGCCGCTGGCGCCCTCGCCCCGCGCGGGAGGCCCCGATCTGCGAGGGCGACTGCGGGCCCCGCGCGCGACGCCCCTGCGCTTGCACACGACCGCCACGCTCGCCTCCGATCTACACGCGGACCTGCTTGCACGGAGGGGATGTTCGTTCGTTTGTTTGTTTTTCAATCCAGAAGCGCTTTAGAGAATGCAAACACCACCAAGCATTAAAAATTGGGAAATCGGGAACTGGGAATTTGCCATTATAATGGGAAAAGTGCGGGCCGGGTCGCGGCTGCTCTGCTGGGACTGAGCGGAGGAAAGGCCGCTTTCGCAGGCAGACGCCAGAGTGATGGTGCTGGTGTCAGGCCAGAGGAGACCGAGATCAGAGACAAGTGTCTCTGCAAGCCGAGGGAGCACGGGGATAGATGGGGACCAGATTTTCCAGGGCGACTCGACATGCTGACGGGCACCTGGTAGGATTTTCCAAAGCAACCGAGCAAGACAGGTACCTAAATCCCACCGATTTCGATGGATATTAGGACGTCTAACCTGCTTAGGCTCTTCTGAAAATCCGATTAAGTGCCAGCTGCATGTTTAGGCACCTCCATACATTTGAAAATTTGCCATAAGGCTCCGGGACGGATCAATTTTAAGAGCCAGGTACTGTTGTGCCAATATCATGAATTAAAAAAAAAATGGAGCCAGGTTTCCTCTCTGCCCCAAAGGTATTTGGGTTATGGAGAGTGGCACTTAAAGAAATAATTTTGCATTTACTTTGTGAGACTTGTGCATTTAGCATTGCTCACGCCTCTCTTTTTGTCCACGGTAAGAAACCAGTCCAAGTGACTAGGGAGCTCAGGTGTAAGAATACCCTTGCAAGGCTCGCGAGCGGCAGCAGCGCCGGGGGCACCGCTGGGCGCTGGCTTGTGAAAGGAGCCAGCGGAGCTGTTTGGAGACGCGGCCGGCAGGCCGATGTGTCCCTGCATGTGCTGGCAGGCGGGGGACAACAGCCGCCGCGTCCGAGCGCAGGTTCTCCACCGCGCTCAGCGCCGGGAGACCCTGCACAACACGCTTTTACTTTCAGCGAGGGCCCCGGGGTACCTCGGGACGGGCAGTCTCTTATTCCGAGGTTGCTATATACCTCGCGTACGCCATAAAGAATTACAACATTAACGACACAGATTATTTTCTCTTTGAACTCAGGCTGGCTATTAAGGTTATTTTGCTAGTGCACATTTTTCCTGCAAGTTTTGATGTCTTCATTTACATTTTTTAGAAAACTGTCAGAGCAGTTTTGCTGAGGGAGTGCCAGACTTTCTCAGAAGTTCACTTTAAATATTTAGATAACAGATGTCTCTTGATCACTGATGAACTTCAAAATCCACAGAAAAAAAAGGTTCTCGATCAACAATATGGTGAAGAGAGGGAGTTTCTGAGAGGTTCTTCAAAAGGCTGTATTTCTAAGGAATTTTAGCACTAACGGCTAAACTGACACAGCAAAACCATTGTGTTTTTCACCAGTCTTGTTTTGCTATATACAGCTGTGTTTTCACAGATGCAAAACCATGTGTCTTCAGCAAAAGGTCTACTTTTCCCTTCAGATGTGAATGAAGATCAAAGGTTCAAACACAGAAATACAAGATCCTTTTCCCTTTGGAACACGTTTTTATTTTTTGCAGCGGCTCTAACCCACAATTTCCATCTGTTGTCCGTATGCAGTGTACAGGTTAACCTTAACAGTGGGGTTTGCAGCGCTGTTATCTCAACTAAGACGTGCGGAGATGAATCACTTTTGCATGTACGCTCTGAACATCTCCCCAAGAAGCGAAAGCAGAGCTGCATCAGACAACAATCAGTCACCGCACGGAGATGATGGTGGAAACAGACTCCCTTCTTCCGTCCTCCCTTCCCAACCAAAAACATAAATTTCCTGAAGATTGCAGGGCTACTGTCACATTTTAAATTCTTCAGCCCCCGTTCTCTTGTTGGAATAAACTGGTGTAATTCTTTTGGATTAAATGGTGCTGTTTCAAATTAGCAGCTCGAGAGAATTAGGCCAACTGCTTTTAGATGGTATTATTTGACATTTTCTCTCTCCTTCTCATCGCGCAGACTGCAACCAGACGCACTGTGCGCTAATGCTTTCACTACAAGTTGTAAAAAGGCAGGCATCTTGACAAAGGTAGCAAAGTTATTTGCCACTACTTAGACGATTGTTTATGCATGATCCATTCATACTTAATTAATCCAAAAAAAGTTTTTTAAAAAAAAAGAAAGGAAAAGAAAAAGCACTCAGGGTAATGACGCCGTGCAAAGCAACCCTAAACACACGGTGCCAGCTCCTTCAATAAAAGCAGGGGAAATCAGCGGCGGGTATCCGCCGAGAGGCGGCGCGAACCCGCGCCGCGCCGACGGCAGCGCAGCGCAGCGCGGCGCAGCGCGCAGCTCCCGCGGCCGCGGCCAGGCGGCTCCGGCGGGCCACGATCGCCACCCAGCGGCCGCCTCCCGCCGCCCCCGGCCCGGCCCCGATGGGACTTCCCTCGCACCTTCTTCTTCTTCCCCCCTCCCTTTTTTCTTTTTCTTTTTTCCTTTGCTTTGTCTTTCTTTTCTTTCTTTTTTTTCACCCCCCAACGTGGGTCTTTGCGCTGCGAAAATTCAAAGCGTCCACAAACCTGCATTTTAAGGCGCCCCGGGGCTCTTTTGGGGAGGTTCGTGCTTCGGCCGCGACGCGGGGCTCCCCCTGGTTCTCGGCCGAGTTTCCCCCAGGTGCTCGGGAGAGCCGGCACAAGGGCCCGTGCGTTCTTTGGAAAGGTCTAACTCACTTTGCGTGGGGCGGCCAAAAAAACGCTGGAGCAGATGGGCAGCTAGTGTAAATCGGCATTGCCTGAACTAGCTCCGCTCCGAGAAGCTAAATGAGGATCATACACTTGAGTTTCGAATATTCCCACGCCAAACAGAGCTTACGAACTCATTATTTACTGCCTCGGCTCTCGAGAGATGCTTGCTTTTGAAAAACCTGCCAATTTTCTCCCGAAGCAGAGCGCCAAAATCTTACACACGGGAAAGAAAGACAGGAGCTGCTTTCTCCATTCGATCCACACCAACGTTATTCCCTCATGGCAATATTTCATTTTCCTTGAGGTGACATCAACCCTATGTTTCTACAGCATGTTTCGCTATTTTTAAGGGCAAATTACATTTCGAGAGCACACTGGTCTGCTCCAGCCGGTGTGACAAAGCGGTTACGCAGTGTGGCAATGCCAGCCCTGGGTGAGGAGTGGCATTTTCGCAGCTCCCAAACGTGCTGTGGATGCTTGCAGAGGCTCCTGCTGAGCCCTGGGCAGCACAGGGGCTCTGCCACCAGTGGAAAAGCACAAGGTCTGCTCTGCCCTCCCTCCAGAAAGCCTGGAGAGAGATGGGCCAACGTGGCTTTACTTGGCTGGGGCACCTTCCCATAAGCTGCTGCAGTGGCAGCATCGCTGCTTGTCTGAGAAAACCACCGTCAGGGCTAGTGGCTGGGAAACAAGCGGCCAGAAGACAGCCCTGAAGTTGAAGGCTGGGTTCAGCCGAGGGCATGCTCTCTGCTGGGAGCCGGGCACCACAGAGGAGCCTCTGTTTCTGCCGGTGCGTGCCCAGGAGGAGTGGGAGATGCTTGGTGCTCCGGAGGAGCGGCAACTGGAAAGGCCACAGCCCGGAGCGGGGCAGCTGGCTGACTCCTGCCCCCGGGCAGCCGTGTAGGAGTTTATAGCACTGCCATGTCCTATTTTGCGCTCCTCCAGACACGAGATTCCTACACCAGCTGCAAGAGGGGATGGCACCGCGGGGATATTGTGGGTGGAGGCGATGGTGAAGCCAGCACCAGCGCCCTTCCCCATCCCCGTGGCAACATGCGGTCCAAGGGGCTCACAACCTGCAGGAGAAAACAAAGCTGCACCCGCGAGGGAGCGTGCTTGCTCCCATGCAATTTATGTGCCATTTCCTGAAGCCGTTGGCAGAAAGTCGCTTGAGCCCTGGTAGCAGGGTAAAACAGCTGGGCTCCTCCGCACGTGAGATGGGCCAGGTAAAAACACGGCCTCATGGAAATCAGTGGCAATGGTCCTGCCATCTTCAGCGGTGCCACGATTTCATCCATTACACAGAGACCTATGTGCACGTGGGCTACACAAAACATAAATGTCAGGGTGTGAGCAAGCGTTGGGCTACACTGAAGAGACGCCGGGGCAAGAGCCGTCCATCCCAAATGGGACCCCAGAAACCAGCCGTGCAGCTCAGGCAGCCCTCAGAGAGGGACAGCGATCGCAATCAGCCCTGTCTCCTCGCTCTTTTTAATGCTCCAGGAGGTAGAAATGCTACCAGGGGATATATATGCCCCAGCCTGCCATGATAGGAATCTTCTCCGAGGAGGGGATCGCTTCCCTTTTTTCCCCCTCAAACGTCCCCGATGTAGCCGAAGCTCTGTCATAGCAGCACACTCACCATACGCCTCTTCCTACAATATGCTTCCCCGAGATCTGCCTGACAAGTGCAAATCTGCACGTTTTATGGGCCTGAATTGAAGCCCCCATAAGGCTTTGGATTAGACTTGCTCAGTGCTTTAATGACTATTAAATTAGCTTCGGCAGCAGCGGAAACCCCTGAAAGCATGCTATGCAAATTGCACTCACTTTGAGAAAAACACACGGCAATGTTATTATTTGGAGAAGCCAGCACAATCGTGGAAGAATAGCTCATCAGTTCAGTAGCTCTTCCATGGGCAAAGTCTCTAACGGGCATAGTATGATTTAATTTGTACTTTGTATTGTAAAAAAAAAAAAAAAAAAAAAAAAAAAAGTTAATAGACTTTAGCTTTGCCAAAGATAATCTCCAAGAATAGCTTTTGTCAAGTTTAACCTTTCTTTTTCCCTCCTGTGTAAGTCCCTCTAAACATGTAGGGCAAATACAGTGCCGCAGTTCCAGAGCGGAGAGAGAGGAAGAAAATAACCATGTAAACTGAAGAATCAAAAATGTACCTGTATTTTTGTAATCAGCTTTTCAAATTTTGATTGGCTCCCTTTAAAAAGATTCTTTTTAAAAAAGGAATGTTTATCGCCATTTGCCAATTATGATCACATCCTAACAAGTCCACCAGAAAAGAGATTGTAAAAGGTATGTTTTTTTCTTGCTCTGTACAGCTTCCATTGCAGTCACCTCTGCTCCTTGCAGAAATAGCAGAAGCTGGCAATAACAGTAATTCCATATTGCACAGGGGGGTACTAATTCAGCACCATGTTTTCACATGACCTCCATGCAAACCAGAAGGACACAAGCCTAAGTTCTGTAGCTACAGGATTTGCTCACTGCTGACTGTTGCTTACAAACAACTGCAAAGAGTACCATGAAGATGGTAACCAGTAGAGCTGATTGCATGTTTTTCTTATTAACAAGGTGTTAATAAAAGCATTTGGCATTTCATAAATTCAATCAGAATTGGAAAGACAAGAGGAAGAGATTGTGTGGAAAGAAAGAAAAACAAAAGAAACTCGGACTTTTTGTTACTTCACCTTTGAGTAACAGAAATATCAACAGCAATCTGTTCCTTTAGAAGAAAAAAGTAGCACCATTTTCCAAGACTGTGGATATTCTCCTTTAAACTTTTCAGCGAGCTCTAACATCACACAGGGCCTTAGTAGAGATATAGCACATAGCACATCCACCTCTAGATGAATACACTCTTCACGGAGAATATGGAAAAATTCACTTGTATTAAAACGATGAGGTATCTGTTGTCATTGAATAAATACATGTGTGGGAAGAAAGCCTATGTAGCCTACGTGGGTAGGGAGAAAGGGAAACGAAGAACAGGAAAAGCGTTCTAGCAAGCTCTGTGTTAAGCAGCAGCCATAAAACTCTGCCAGCAAGACGCCTACTGTGTTCAGTGATTTAAGGCTGCAGGCAGATGTCCTCTTCTGAACGTAACCTGAGACGGGATCAGCCTTGTGTGGTTGGGATCACCCACCAGCCAGATGCAATTGGCTTCGCGGCTCTGCTGATGGAAAGAGGTTGTGTGAGTGCCCCCATACCTATTCCAGGCAAAATGAGCCCCATTAGCCCGTATCGAACGCCTCCAAGGGCTCCATTTGCCGGCAGAGCGCCAGGAGCAATCACCTCTCGTGGAGCAGCAGCAAGACGGTGGAGCGCTGCCTTTCCCACCCAGCACAGCTGCTTCCAAAATGCGCATCTATGACCTTGCTCTAGCTACCAGCTGCTGGTAAGAGCCTACACACAGAGCTGCTTCAGGACCTCAGTTACGTGCTACAGCTAAGCGTTTTACTCCTACATCATGCTTTTGTATAGCCCAACCACAGTTCTGCTTACTGACTCTATACTAACTAAAATTAAACTGTGAAGTCCCTTCCCTCGCACTGATTACTTTTCATTTTAGTGCCAATTAGCACGGGGCTAAACTTTCAGGCTTGTAAAAGGGAAACTGTTGTACAGCTTAGCACCAGAAGAAATTATTCCATTTATTCTATTTCAAACAGAAAGCTTTAATACCTCTTTGCTGTGAGAGCAGCCTACATCAGAGAAGTGACAACTCATCTTCACAAAGACAATAATGTGAGCGCCCACTATCTGAACACAAGGTTGTACTGTAACATGATTAATCAGCCTTTTTGTTGTATAAAGATGTAAACAATTGCTACGATCATGAGACTTGACTTTTCCTGCAATTGCAGATTTCCTGTGTGCTAATTTGCTAGTCCCACACTTCTAGTGTTCCAATAGCAGGGGGTCTGCATTAGCTATGTTGATCTTTTGTTAACAAAAAACTCAGTCCTCCACATTTAGTGAGCTCTGCACCTGAGCTCTGGAGAGAGATCTCTCTCTGCACACAAGGTGCATTCATTCTTCTCTTCTAAATTTTTGGAATTGCACCCTAAGCTGACTGCAAAAGCACGCATTTTTCTCCGTTCACATTACAGAAAGTTCCGTTTCTCCATTAACACAACATCAGACTTCAGGTTGCGCTGAGACAAGTGTGCAAAGTAAGGAATGAGGCGATCAGAACAGATCACTTGCTGTTACCGTCATTGTCATTGTCCTTGTTCACTGGTATTGCCCTTGCACAAGATGGCCAATTAACGAGGAGGTCTTAGACCTCTGGAGACAAACAATCCAGCATGCAAAGACAAGGGGATATGGAGAAAAACACTGCCAGATACTCAGCAAAATATTCTGAGAGAACACTTATGTCTGTGGCTTGCTTGGCTCCACAACACGTGCTGCTGGTACATCGGTGCTTCCAAGTTGGAACCACCACCTGATGTACCTAGCAGCCCAGTGACACCAAAAGGTGTCCTTGCAGGCCAGCACTCCTTTGTAACAGCATGCACTATTAATAACCACATGTATGGTCACTATGAGCTGTTCATGGATTTAAAAAAAAAAAAAAAAAAAAAAGCCAGAAAGAACTGGAAAATCACACTGCAGGGACCACAATGGGTGTTAATCATCTTAATCTGGCCTACCTCCCAGCTTAGGCATTTCAAAGTAAAACAGATCCTACCACTCCTGCTTGGCTGTCCACCTACAGCCAGACATGTGCCTGGAGCCAAGCATGCCAGCCTTTCCCGTGGCTCCAGGGCATCCTAAATATCTGTTTCACAGGATTTCCAGAAGCACCTTGGCCATCAGCAGGACATTGGCTGGTGCCACCCAAAGGTCTGCCCACCTGCACTCATCAAGCAAGGCTAACAGAACAGGCTCTATACAAGGGGGACTGAAGGAGTTGGGCAAAACAGCTAACTGATCAGCAGTTAGTAGCTGCTCGGCACATGGGAAGCGTGGCTAAATCCCTGTTCCAGAGGGGATTCGTATACACATTTCTCCGACGAGGACACAGGCCATGTCACCCTAGGAACACACTGAAGAAGCTCTTCTAGTTAGCATACAGTTACATATTCACTGGGAATAAAGCAGACAATATAAACAACCCAGAGCATGATCGCTGAGGCCAGTCTATAAAGACTGACCCAAAAAATCATTCTCTTACTGTTGCCATTACTTGATTAATATCAAGTGCTTTGATAAATAACTAGAGCAAGGACAGGAACTGGATCTGCCCTCTACCAGGTGAATCCTCTACCTATGCATTTAGAAAGTCACAGTTTACTGCATTTGTGATTAAAGCAATGTCTTGGAAAGAAAGTATAGCCTTGAATCCTCCCACAAGGAGGAAGAACTGATTCCATTGCTTCTTATTACAGAGCAATTTATGAAGTAAGAGGACACACCTGCCACCGTTTTGGTTTCTGTGCTCTTCTTTAGAATTACTGCTTTGGCTATCAAAGTGCAAAAATGGTTTTGGAAGTGAAAGCTTAGATATGTGACTCTAATGAAAGGGCTAAGAGCTCTCAATCACAACTGAAGTACTTTCCTGAAATCCAAAGCGAGGTTCTTAAATCTCGGAAAAGGCTTTGCTTTAAAATATGGTATTTCTGCAGTATTTCTCCTTGTCTAGATTTAGGTGGCTCCCTGCTCACTGTACCTTTTACATATTTCCAGCTTTTCTGAACAGTAATGAACTTGCAGCCATGATGCATTATGGGTCTCTTCAGAAATTCCTGCTTGGCCGAGAATTTAACTTTATTGGATATACAAATTAAAAGGATGCAGGTGAAGAGGACTTGCATGCCCCAAAGCTGCTGTATTTTTTCCCCCAAATAAAAGTTATTAATGAAGTAAAAGATACTCATGCTCCCTACACAGCTCATCTCACTGGCTCTTCTAATACCTGGTGGAAGAAGCCTGTTTGCCTAACCTGGCACTGCTTTTCCACCCTGACGGCAAGGTGCCTCCAAGCTGACTGCTGAAATACAGCTCACTGCCTCTCCAACCCTAGCTGACAACTCCACACCCAAATTTATGGGACGTTCATGACCCTCACCTGCCGGTGCCTCAGCCCCCTCTTCGTAAAGCAGCAGCAATACCCACCCTTTTCATCACGAGGCTTTTCTGAAGATAAATTAATTAATGTTTGCTAGGCATTCAGATATTTATAGCAATAAGTGCCATAGGAAATGCTCATGAGGAAATTAACAATTCTGTCTTCACAGCAGGGTTGCAATAGTGTGCAGTAAATAAGGCCTCGGGCAACGCACTGAAAAATTAGGAGAAAACAAAATATTGAATAACTGCTCATTAACTCAGCGTCGCCTGTCCTGTTCACTAGCTGAAGCCAGGGTCCTGTAGAAAAACCTGTGCATGATCCTGAAATTAAAAGACAATATTAGAACATGAGCGTCTACGGGGGCTGAACTGTGGCGGCACAAGCTACCTTAATCCTCACATTTCCTAACCTCCGAGTATTTTACTTCCCAGCCTTAACAAGGCCGCCTTGAGTTGCCGCAGGTCTTTGCAGAGTTTCTCATTATGAAAAGCATGAGCAGGACGCAGGGCTGAGTGAATGCCAGCGGCGTGAAAGCAAGCAAGGTTAGTAATAAAAAACAAACTCGCTTCAGCAAAATCCTGCTCCAGCCCTCCTTTAAAAAGCAAGGAAATACAAGGGAATCAATTTATATCCTACGGAGATACTACGCAACCAGTAGGAGTTCCCAGAATGGAGCAGGGGCACCGAGTGTATTTATGTGCTTAAGCAAGATGTGCTCACCCAAACCTGCCAACACGGACTGTGGTTCAGCTGCTCTCTCCAGCTCAGCATGCGGACATGCAAGCTGGAAATCAGGCGCCTTGGACAGCATCGATATTAAAAATAAACTGGATTTCTATTTCTCAATTCCTTATCTGTAAAGCTGCATGGGAAAGGGGGATATTTAGGATGTGTAAAGAGTGGAGCAGGAACGTTTGCCTCGGCGCTACAGCAAGGCTACGCAAAACGAGCTGCCTGGAAGTCTACCTCCACAGTGCATTTCCCATGGAAACTGAGAAGGAAGTATAACGGCAAAGAAAAGCAAAGATCAGCCCAGGGCAGACTGGCATCACGCAGCCTTGTCTGTGGTCACAGCAGCACCTAACATGGCAAGGGATTTCTGTGTGACATCTTCGTGGCTAAAATAAATGATTTTTTAATGAATCAAATATATAACCTGAAAAAAATATGGAAATTCAATTTCAAAGGTGATGTATATTCACCTACTTGAAAAGTACGGGGTTTGTTTTTGTCAGCTATTTAATCTCACAATGAGGTATTTGTTCAAAAAGGAAAAGAGATAGTTTAGTGGGAAAAGTGCCACATATAAAAAAATGGAATTCCTTTTAAGTTAAGAAATATCCATCAAAATCTTAGGTGCTGAGCTGCATAAAAAGCATTAGGAAGTAACTCAGCCTAATATCTTGCTGAAAGAAAAATCTGAATTCCCCTCAGCAAACACTAAACAGAAAGTTTCTAGTTACAAAGCCCTGAGAAGAAATGGGAAAAATGGCATTTTGGTGACTCGACAACTAAATTCATCAATGAAGATTTTATATATTTAGTCTACTTTTTCCTTCCACTAAAAACCAGAAGGAAACTGGTGGGGTAGGCAAAGCAGCTACAACTGATGTGACTGTAAAATGTTAGCTTTGCCAGGAACACTTGTTGATTCCTTGAACTGTAGCTATCTAGTTTGAATACAGAAACCTGGGGGGTGGATTTTAAGGTTATTTTTAAACTGTGCAGCAACAAAAACATTTTAACGCTTCTCTGTTGAGAAGGTGCTTCGCAGCGAAAATGTACTAATACACTGAAATAATCGAGAGATTATTTACAATGTTAATTTAAGGCCCCACGTTGTAATTCCTCCTCAAAGAAAAAAAAGAAAATCTGCTCGACTTCGGAGCAAGGAAGTGGATTGCTAAGGATCAGAGGACTGCAATGAAGGATCAAGTGATCCATTTTTCCGTGTGTTGCGCGCGTATTAAACTACCTCTACAGAACTACACTCATTAAAGAGTTAATGAAATGCCCCTTTTCAATTTACAAACATAGCAGCTCCTATTCCTCATTTAGGATTAGCCCTTGGAAGAAGAGAGGTGCTGGACTCCCGGTCACCAAGAGCAGATTCAGAAGGCGGGCTGTCCCGTGCCGCCAAGGGCTCCTCCGCGCGTACGCCGAGCGCCGCTTGCTCACCGAGCGGCCGGCGGGGGAAGATTTCCGTCGCCGTCACCTTTGCGATTTTTGCTGGGCTTACGTGCTTTTTGCAACGTGGCAGGTAACTACGTTTTTCTCGCTCACCAACCTTAGTCAGGCTGCGAAGCTGGAAGGGAAGAAGCCCCCGCGCTGGCTGCGGGCGAGGGCATCTCTGCGCTGCCCGCAGCCGCTGCGCCTTCGCTCCAACGCGTCCTGCTTTAAAATACGCAGCTTCCAGCCACCAGCGCTCGGCTGCTGCGGGAGACAGCGCAGCAAAACCCACGCCGAACGATTTGCTGAGCCAGCCTGCAATCTCAACCCGTGTGGCCGCACCGCTTTTTTTTTTTTTTTTTTTTTTTCCTTTCTTTTTTTTTTTTCTCTCTCTCTTCCTTTACACAAAATTGCACCTGGAAGCAAACGTTCGCCCAAGCCGGCGGCGAGCCCGAGAAGCGGCACCGGCGCAAGGGGCGGTCGCCTCTCGAACGGGCAGGGGCGGCGAAGAAACGCCGCCGGCGGGAGGGCGCGCGACGGGAAGGCTTGACTTGGGAGGCCCCAAGAGGCCCGCGAGCTCGGGCGCGCGCCCGCGACCTGCTCAGCGCTCGGCACATGGACAGACTGAGTAGCATCTGTGCCGGGAGCGGGGGGAGGAATGGGGCAAATAAGTAATTGCTGTTTTCACTAAGTAAAGCAGAAAATTACAGCATATTAACAGCCAAGCGTGTTTGTTGCCTGGGAAGAACCATTTGTGTTCCAGTTTGGGCTTTTTACTCAGTTGAAGTCCGTGCCTCGAAGCGCATTAAAAGCATTTTAATTATTATTACGAGGACGCACCCTTGTAAAGATTTGAAGTCCACAAATATAATTGGGGAGAAAAAAAAATAAATCAACCTCAGCAAATTTTCCTTATTTCCAACAGTGAGATCCAGAGGAAGAAGCAGCTCTAAATTAACACCTTAGAAAGCACGTAGTTCTCTTCAGGGAGCACAAATTTTATTAAAAATCTGCCTTGGTTTACCAGAAAAGTGTGTGGCTATATGGATGTTTTCTTAGCTACATTCAACTCTCTTCAAAAAGACACCCTCTGGAATAGCACTCTTTAGGGACAGTGTTTCAGGCTTGACAAGAACATTAAACCATATTATAATTATCTCTTCAATGAAAACACTGCTTTGTAGTGGAGGCAAGGCATGGCTCTCTAGGCTAGTGTTATTAGGTTGTATGTGTTTTCTTGGAAGGAGATTCATGGAAAGAAAAAAGCTTTATAATTTACTGCAAGGAAGAAAAATAAAAGAGTACATGTCATGCATAGCAAAAGGGATTTTACAAAGAAGGTACTAAGTTGAGTGCCTCACTTATTTTCAAGCATGCTTGCACATAATAAATGTGAGGATCAGTTTAATGTAAGCTACAATGTATGTATATAACACACACATACAATTCTGTGTGACTGTTCACATAGATAACTGCAAAAATATTGTCTGTAAAGTAAGTGCAAAGTAGTTGATTCTTGTGCCATAAATGGACTCTGTACCATGCTTTTGGTATCATCGTTGAACAACGCACATTTTTATCGCAGTTCAAGTAATTAAGCCTGTTAATCAAAATGAATACAAAGACTTTCTAAAGGTTCTTCTACATTTTAAGATACCACTTTCTCATATTAATCTGGCAGTTAGAAAGTGTCAGTCCTGAAACGGTGCGCAAAGTTACAAAAAGATCTTAACACATTTTTAAATGACTGTATGTGTACATATATATATATATACACACACACCCACAGTGTCCATACATACATACTGTGATTCATTTATTTGAATTAAAGAAAGAGTGTTATTGATTTATAAAACTTTCCTATTCCTGCATGATGCAACCCCCTGAACAATCTTAAAATACAAATTATCTTATTATTTGCAAAACTAAGGGTGCAACTTTGTTTTCTTTAGTAAGTTAGTAAACTGGTAGACACATCTCATTTAAATCTTCAAAAGGAATGAACTAGAGAAAGGAAGCAAATGAAATGATGTTAACCAACAGTTTATGTACAGCCTGGACACGGCAAACATCAACAATATTATGAAAAACGTGCACAACATGCTAGTGGAGAATTGCAAAGCCGTGGTGTTTCAGTCGCGTGCACGCAAGTACAGGCACACACACAGCGTAATCACAAAAGACAACATCCCCAATCAACAGCTACCGAAAATACCCAATTGCCCTAATATGAGACACAACAGCCTGAGCATTCTTATTAAAAAAAAAAAAAAAAAAAAAAAAAAAAAAAAAGTCAGAAACTCACCAAATCTCAGTTTTAAAAGCAAGGATAGATATCCAGAGGGAGAGCATTCTGAACAGTCAATTACTTTTGCATTTTGTCCCAGGACTTTAAAAGTTAAAGGCATAGTTCTGCCAATTGTGAGATGCCCCATCCAGCACAGACCACCCACAACTACTGATTTTCCATCTGGTGAACAAAACAGACATCTCCCTAATTATTTTTAAAAAGGTTTTTTTTTCTAACATACTTCCTTTATTTGTCTGTGACCTGGAACTTAATGGAAAACCTGGTAGATGCCAACCTCATTTCTTGTAATGATGCATCTTATTTTCCCTGCTTTAAGCATGCTTATTTACAGGCTGTTTAATAGAAAATTATTACCTAAGCTGATCTTCAATAGAGCCTAAATTACAAAATAGTCTGAAATTAGAACGACTTTATATCTAACCCTAAACATTCTAGTTAAATATTAACCATTAAAAGTTCTTCCCTTAAACTAGTATATTAAAACAGAATGGAAGTAGGTTTACAGCCTCTTATGCTGGGTTCCCATATTGCCAGTGTCAAAATTTATGCCTTTTTTCAGCAATATGGTTGCCATTGCCAGCACTACACTTATAAATGCCAACTGTAATTAAAATCTGGCACCTTATACAAGCATTAAATTCACTTAAAGATTTTTTAAAATTTATTTTAATATACTTCTTGCACTGTGTGCAGACTGGGAAAAAAAAGTTCTTATTCTGCCAGTTTTAAAAACACCACAGAAAAAATGGTCCAAATTATCCTGAAAACTGATATTGAAAAACTTACGTATAGTGCTAATTTTTCAAGGTGGATAAACACGAGAGAGAAATGGCAAAACCTGGTTGCTACTTCAAAAGGACTACACAGAAACTGCATGTGCAAAAAAACAAGGGTGCAAGCAGCTACCGTGTCTAACACAGGGCAGGTAACACAAAGCCTTTAAATCACCGCTGCTCACACTTTGTGTTATTATTTCATGAACATCTAAAGCGTCATCATTCTCATGGGACATCTTACCACCATCGCAGACTCCCGGAGAACAAGGTGACTGCCCATAGGACATGGGAGACAACAGACTGGGGTGGGCATGTAGTATATACACAGTAGTAGTTTTGTTTTGAGGCAAATGCCTTTAATTCTGCTTTTTCACTCTGTATGCACCCTTTCAGCACACACAGCTATGCCAGCAGTGACAACGAGGAGCAGGGTGGGCAGCCCGTTATGAAAGCTCTGCTCTGTGCACATCAGCAGAAAAAAATAAAAGTGATTGGTAGGAGGTTCCCAGAGTCTCATGTCTCTACCAGACACCCAGAGTTAACTCAGGAGATAATAAGGCCAAAAAGGGGGAGTTAGGGATACGTGCCATCGTATCTAGCACAACATCCAACCACATATTTGATTTCTACTTATTAATAAGCCATTCCTGAGTTACACAGCAGGCTCACTGATAGCCACTGAAGAAGAGGAACCCGTGTTCTTCAGAAGCTAAAACTGAAATGCGATCCAAAAAAGTAGAGCAAGGTACTTGGCAGTGTGGGAGCAAAGATAATACCATTAGAGCACGGTAAGGTTTGCTTCTTGGTCTCGCAACACTGTACCTGAAGTTGTCCCTATTCCCTCAGTCAGTAATCGTGGCTAAGGAGACAAGAACTAGCCAGATGACTCTCCTCTTGGTAAGGTGTTGAGAAAGGATTATCTCCCGGAAACTCAGCACCGTGCACAAACTCAGCTTACAGAGGGAACTGGTACAAAGGTGGGCAGCCTAACCCTCATCAATCAATCAGCAACAGAAAACAGTGGGTTTTTTCCAAAGCAATTTGATGAAAGGTTGTGGATTAGCATTTACAGGAACAGCTTTTGGATGTGATGGACAGAAGGAGAGGAAGCACTGCGGCATTTGTTGGAAATTGGAAGCATCATGGACCAAGGAGCAGTAGGACTTGGTGGCTTCAGACTCTCCACCCTGTCCTCCACATCTCATGTTTCTAGAGCCCGGGGCAATTTTTCCCCTCACTACCCTATTGGCAGAGCAGGCAATTAAATTTCATTGTGGGGTGCCCCATATGCCAAATGTTTATGGACAGGGCTGGAAATTTTCTTTTCCAATTTTCTTGATTTCATATTCTTAGCTGAATTTCTGGATCCCCATGTCAAGCTTGTGCTTATGTTTATTCTCACCCACAGGTATCACAGCTACTGATGATTTTAAGTAGGATGAAACCTTTTAAACCACTTTTTAAAATAATGATTTAAATTACCAGGCAGGAAAACTTGAGTTAAATAATTAATTTGAATCTTGTTTCTCCATTTACATATTTTAGTTATTTTCTTGAAGAAAGGTTAATTCTCAGTTTGTAACCACTGAAGTATGTTGCTAAATATAGCTTTTACACTAAATTTGGCACTTCTTATTGCTAGCCATAAGGACGGAGAAGCTCTACTGATACATATTTAAGCTTCTCTAGAGCTCATTATATGTTTTTTTTCCGATTAATTTTATTTTTTGTTAGAAAATTGTGTATGGCACATTTTTACTATCCTTTTGTGTATACTTACAGTTTCTTTGGATGGAAACTGGAATGTAACTTAAAATATAGAGACACGGGTGGTTATATAGCACAGTCTTAAATGGGCTAGTCTTACAAAGAAAAAAAAATATTGAATTGTGATTTGATTTTAAAATTGATCTGTTAAAATAAAGGCAATTTTAGCAAGAATTAGCACATCAGTCTAGTTTCTGGCCATAATATCCCTCAATACTGTATTATTAGAAAATCCAGTCCTCTCATAATTAGCTTTTATTCACAGATTGGTAGAGAAGAACAAGCTTTTCTGCTTTCAACTCCCAACTGGTCAACTTTGAATGAATTAATTATTTAACTGAGCTAATTGAATATACTGAAGAAAATATTCTCTTGGTACTTGCAGGAGAGACTACTGATCTCAAAAGCTGACTCAGTACTTCAATGACTCTGGTTTGTAGAGTTTAGGTATCAACTTCAGGAATTCAGTGGTCTGACTTACAATTTCGGAAGCACAAATGCTTTTTTTCTATTGTATTTGTTACTTTGAATGATTTTAGCAGATTACAGTAAGCTTAGGCATTAGCACCATTTTAACAGAATTATCTTTAATAAGAAAAAGAAATGCAATTAGTATAAATTTTAAAATGCAGTTTTGTTACTTATTTCTTGATCATTAAGCTTGAGCCATCTAATTCATTCAGTGTTCAGCTCCTTGCTGATCATTCAGTTCCCATCAAATTATTCTTGCTTCATTGAGGAAGGTGCCAGCATTAGTGCTACTAGTGGTAGAAAGTAGAAAGTCCTGCATCTCAAATATTTTATAT
Source organism: Rhea pennata (assembly GCF_028389875.1). Lineage (NCBI taxonomy): Eukaryota > Metazoa > Chordata > Aves > Rheiformes > Rheidae > Rhea > Rhea pennata. Next base: position 159,683,525 of record NC_084663.1, read on the forward strand.
GAAGATGCTAGCAGAAAGTATTTTATCAGCTGCAGAACAGGTTAAAAGTGTTCTGGAAAGGAATCTGAAATTTTCTAAGGTAATAAAAGACTAAAAGGATAAAGATAAAAGACTCAAGAAGGTGGTGAATATCTGAGTGTCTGAACTGAAGGCCTCCAAACATCTTGAGGGTCTACAGTAGCCGAAGCGCCCAAACCATTGCTACATTTCCTCAAAAACCATATTTGGCTTAAAAGTATTGCTTCTTGCATCCAGGAAAATAATCAGATTAGATCATGATTAACTTTATCTAGGTCTTTTGTTCTGTTCTCTCATTTTCCCCCCACCCTGTCCCACAGTTTCTCTGCAGAGAAGGAATCATAAGAAATCGGACCAGATTAAATATCTCCTGGAAAAAGGTGTTGGCAGCAAAATTCCTGGCTACTAGCTGGGAAGAAGCATACAAATACCACTTAATTTTGTCATTAGCATTCCATAATGCAAGTGTGATTCTATACAGCCACAAATTCAATGACAAACCCTAAGCCATCATGTCTTTAATTTTCTTTTTTTTTTAGTCAGTTGTGTTTTAAGGCTAACAGATCATTTTCCAAGCCAGAGTGGTCAAAGAGGCTAATGAAAAACTACAGCTGCCCCCCAAAAAGCAGCTCTTTAATACCATTTTCAATCTGTGGTTTCTCCTGTCCTGGAAAGCAGGTGCTGAGTTCCAGTAGGATGACGACGTGCTAACACCATGCATTCTCCTAGATAAGGATCTCTGCATCATTTCAGATATATCCAAAGGAAATCTTTCTTGCCTGCATAAATACAATAGAGGACTCTGATTTTATTTTAGGAATTCAAAACTTGGACATGGCAAATCACCTTGCTTAACAAATCTTTGTGAAAGCAGTTAGTTTTCTTTTCTTTCCTTGATTTCTAGTGTACAGATTTTTTTATCCATTGCAAATATCTCAAATTTTTGAATCTAGACAAGTTTCTCTGCTATTTTCAGATTCCTTGTCAGAAGAACCAAGAAGTCACCACTTTTTGGAGAATTATTTTGTTTCCAAGATTCCTCTGAGCATGGATGATCAAGAAGGTGGGAGCTCAGGACTTGAGAATGCTCACAGGGGAAGGAAGAAGCGCAACTGAACCTGTATTTGTATGTGGGTGGAAGGGAAAGCCTTTGATTTTTTAACTCTAAAAAGCTCTCTAGAGCCCAAATCTCTGACTGTGGTTCTATATCTTTAGACAGAAGTGATCCAACATTATCAAACTTCTGGAGAGCTTCAAGTTTATGTTGACCAGCCTTGCTGGGAAGAAAGAAATCTTCCCTTCAAAAATGAAACTTCTCCTCAGGATGTAGGCAAAAGGCGGAGAAAAAGACCAATTCTACCAATAATCTTCCTGGAGCTCTGTAATTTTCACACTATGATGATCCTTAGGCATTTTTAACTCCCCTGTGTTCCTAAGCACCACTGCGTGTGAAACAGAAGTACAAGAGTAACAAGTATAAACTGGTAAGTAGGTGGCAGAAAGGTCAAATTTTAATTCACAGAGGGAAAAGATGTTGATGTACTTAAGGCATGCCAAAAGTAACAATCACATACCAAAAGAGGGGCTCTTGGTTGCTTCCCCTCACCAGAAAAAAAAAAAAAAGTGAGAAAATGTGGTTAACAAACAGCAAAAGGGGAAGTGGGGGGCACTAAGAGCAGAGAGCAACGTTCTGCTGCACACACTGGAAGGGATATTTGACTGGGGATCTTTGGCATTGGTTTGCCTTTTGCAGAGCCGTGATTGGCATCAACAAAATTTGACCGACCTTCTTCCATATGGCACAGGAATATACCTGCCCAACGGCACTGCTGACAGATAGAGAAAAGTAAGTGAAAGAGAGATTAAGAGAAGAAAAGTCCAGCAAGAGATGAACATTTCCCCTGGAAGATGAGCTTTGCTGATCCAACACCATTAACTTTTATAACTTCATTCAGGAAGTAACTGTAGAAGACTACCATGGTTGTATGGACACTACTGGAATTCAGGAAAAGCATCAACTTAGAAGGAAAACCCATAATTGAGCTCTCTAGTAGGTGTGAAATCTGAACACAATAGGCTAAACTAAATATAACATCTATTACTTCATCCTGAGGCAGCCTGTCTTGCAATAAGCCACCAAAGGAGCTTATTTCTGTAGCTCTAAAAAACAGCAGAGCCATAATGTGCAAGACCTCTCATGAAAAAAAATTATCATATATTTTCATTATTTATGGGTACAATACTATGTGACACATCTGTCTTAGGAAACCCATTAATGTACAGCATGGAAGGAATATACGGTTTTGGAAAATACTCTTGTTCTATATGAAACCTCCAGTGAAGCACTGGAGAAGCTCTGCAGCTTGGATCTGAGGCAGAGCTAACATATCCGATGGAGAAAGCTCCATCTAACACTGAATTGCTTAATATGATGCCATGTCTCTTTTCCTATGAATTACACTAGTCTAGAAATTTCTTCATGTTTTGCACCCTGGATAGAGGAGAGAAGAACTCCAGATCAGCAGTCCATCTCCTAAGCTCCCTCTTTCATTTGGTCACAGATGAGTAGCAGCCGCAAGTTTTTGCCATTCAACAGAGTTTTGCTGGTCACTGCGAAACCACCTGGGCCTTAGGAGCCACAACAGGAAGGTCAAAATCCTGAATGTGCTTTGCAGGTTTACCTGCCATCTCAACTCTGTGATTATTACTTGTCTGCTCTAGGCTGAGACGGGGCTGTTTGGAAAAAATCTTGAATTTCTGTTGTCCCTGAGATAGCTGTGCCATGAGTAAAAAAACTCAGACTTCAAGACTGTCTGTCTGCAGCTTTTCAAAAACTGAAGAGGAACTAAATGCTTCACAACATGCCTCTTTGAAATATATTCAACTTATATTACTACTTTAAAACTGCTTTCATAAGCTTATTCTTGCTCTCACAACACAGCACACCTAGAATGATTAAAATCTGAATACATCTGGTTTGTTATTTTCCATGATTTAGCTGTTTATCTAAAACCACGTGTTCCCTTAGAACAGAGAAATGGCAACATGCTAGATCCTTTCTGCCCAAGCAAAATGCAAACACTAGGTATTATATTACATTATATCCTAAACTTAGGTAGCCAGTATCTCCCTTCAGGAAAAAATGCACATGTTGCCCTCCACCTTTTAAGGGAACACATGGATCCCACTGGCTGTCATTAAGATTCACATTTTAAAACCTGCAGACAAACATACGGTAGAAGTTAAATTATGCAATATTGCTAAACTCGCTGTGCTGACTCCAGGGACGCTATGAAAGAATAGTTGTAACAGTTCAACACTTACACAAACCAAACCACCACCACCACCTCCACAAACAACAGTGGGCATCATTTTGTGATTGATTTTTCTGTCTGCTACATTTTATTTCTCCTTGTTTAACTATATATACTAAGCACATTGTCACAAGCCAAAAATGCAAGTGAATCATGTTTGTGAGATAAATTTTGGGATGCGAACCAACATGAGTCTTTTCTTTACGTCCTGAGAAATAAAGCGTCGGGGGGCAGGGGGAGGAGGGAGCAGGCAGCAAAGTGAGGGGGTGAGAAGGGAACTGGCCGTTAACTTATCAATTCCAGGCCTTGCCTTTCTAATTGACAACCTCAGGGCTACTTTCATCACTTGTCGACTTCAAACCCACACTCAATTTTTCCTTTAGATAATGATGCAACTATAACATAACGGTGTTTCTGACATATTGCAGTGCGTAGCAGTAGGAAGAATTCCTCAATAGCTTAGTTTAACAGGAAAGAAAAAAAAAATGTTAATTTTTTTTGCCCCCACATCTATCAACTTCTTGAAGAAGCAGTTAGTAAGAAAACAGATTTTATAGTTCTGTTCTGGAGTCAAAATTTTGTACTGACCCAGTCTAAAGCATCTTAAATCTTAAATACCATGCTCTTGTTACAGATTTAACAACAAGCTAATGTTTAATGCAATATGCCCCCAAAGCTTAGGATATATAGATATTATATACATTATTAGGCTAACAGGCTATATACAGCCTAAATAAATGAACCCACAAAAGCAGAAATGCACTAAGGACTAGAGAACTGGAGGGAAAAAAAACCACACACACACACAAGAATAGTATTGCTATAAATATGTTGACTGACACCTAGAAATTATATGTTATTCACAGAGAAAATGCAGAACTCCCCGTGCCTGCAAGAATGCTGTTACAGATGCATGCTTGTGGAGAGCGAGGAAAACCTCACTGATGCTCTGGCAGAAGAGGCGGTCTGCAAAAGGCAGCCAGACCATTTGTAAGGGTAGGGTACCATGGTAAGTATGTTTATCACATTCTGACCATAAAGAAAAAAAAAAAATAAATTTTGTCAAGTAACAGCATGTCCACAGGCAACAAAGCACCTGGCTCTGACATAAACAGTCACATAACTGCCTTTTAATAGTGGATATAAAGGTTTGAGTCCTGCAATCAACTCTGCAAAGGCCCTGGGGTCATACTAAACACACTGCAGTATTTGGGGCCCCAAGTCCATCAATCTAGGTGACAAAAGCAGCATAAGAAAACCGAGTAATGCAGATACACTTCTCCATCACAGCCACTTCTTCGGAGTTCACGTGAACTACGTACGGAGGGATAACAGTTTGGATGCTATGCAATATAACCAGTCGCTGCTAAAAATAATGTGACTAAGCATTTGGCTATTAAATTCACGTAGAAGAAGAGGACAAAGATGCTGCAGGCAGACTGGACTTGCCGTCCACTCTATTGTCTTCACTGGAATTTAGGTTCAGATCATGCAAATTGGCATCCAAGCTATTTCAGTCAAGGAGCATTAATGAGGGTGCGACTCGTGCAGCTTTCACCGGCTGAACTAGAAGAGTTCAGCCCCAGCGATTTATAGCATTACAGACATGGATGCCAAGTTTCTTAGCATGGACTTGAGAAGGTTTTAGCCCAACTGAGCAAGCAACAAAAAGAACCAAGCAAAGTCCTCCACTATAACAACGGCGATTTTGAGGCACTAACTCCTGAAATGACTGCTCCAACTCTCACTTGAAGCATGACAGTCAGAGCAAGTAGGGAAAGCTGTGCCTGCCCCGAGAATAAATATTGGAGTTGAACAGAGTGGTAGATAGCCAGCACAGCAAATGTTCGTTCATATAACTAACCATCACAGCTCTAAACAAGCAACACATTCCGCTAAAGAAAGAATATGCTGCCGTTTTATGGATCTGCAGACCCCGAAAGGCACGAGAGCAGTGGCCCAAGGAAATGTTGAAGTCCAAGACTTTTCTCCATTTCAAGTGTTGTGCAGCCTGCTACTGGTTCCCGAACGCTCGGGAGGCGACTGCTTTGCCTGCAAAATGCCTAGCCCACCTTAAGGACTAAGTTCACTGCACTTCAAGGTTGCAAATTATTATTAAAAAGTCAGGAGAAACACTTTATAATCAAATTCACAGCTCAGCAGAACAACAGTCTATAGTGAGAAAGATAATAAGCCCAGCAGCTTGGCATTACAACAACTGATAGGGTTTTTACTAGGATCTTTCCCCATATTTTTTTTTTTTTTTGATGAAGGAGATATCAGCACAAGTGAGAAGTTTGAAAAAAAAGGCTACTACATCAGTTTTCAGAGGCAGATGGTTTTCAATTTAAAAAGAATCAATACCATAAAGCACCTTTGCAATTTTGACAACCTAGGTCTGCAGCCCGCAGTACAAACTGGTTACCTTTCAGAGTTAGGGGTATAAGTTTTACAAGCCTATTTTGCCTTCCTGCAGGCACTTTAAGCTTATAAATGGCACCTTTCAGTGTCCTGAACTATGAAGGGCAGCTAGACCTGAATTCTCCTGTCGCTTAATGATCTCACATAAAATGAGGTCCACAAAACTTTTATTAGCGCTGCAGTTCAAATTCACAGGTGAAGAACCACCAGGGAAAGGATGCGGACATGTCTCTTGCTTTTGCTCTCCTAATTTTCCAGGTGCAAGAAAATTTCCCACTCGGGCTTTAACAATTAGTTAACTCACAAAATGAAGCCTAATCTAAATAAAAGACTATGGTATGTTACCCAGATAATCACAGGAAAAATCAGAAGGGAAAACACTAGAGAATGAGACACACTGGCCTCAGATTAAGGAAAAAAAAAAGATATAAACCAATTTGCCAAAAAAAGGTTATTTAAGCATTTATTTATTGCCTTTTGTTTTCCACTCAATTTTATTCACTTAATTCACTAAGTATATTTAACACTCAATATTTATACAGAGTTGCTTTATTAAAACATGAATTTGTTCGTCCCCTATTCTGGAATTAACAGCTGATGTTTGAAAAAAAATTGTATCACAGCAGTAAGAATAAAAATTTAAAAGAAACTTTCCCCCTCCCCTAAAAAAAAAGGATTTTGTTTGTTACAAATTACTTCTGCATTTATATAAAGATTTAACAATTCATGGCATGCCAAATACAGTGCTAATGAGCTTTGGGTCGTGTTTTCTTTTTTGATTGATTTTCTTTTTCCTGCTAAAAACAATTACTAGAGGCCATTCAAATGCCACTGCATAAACCAGGAAAGCTAGTAAAACTGTAGGTAAAATTGGCATTTTGTTTCAAGCATGGCTCAGGAGTCCAATTTGCTTGTTGGCGAACTGCATATGTCAAATAGCACATGCATCTCCTCCAGAAAGGAAGAAGGGTAAGGTGCTTTAGAAAAAACATTTTACAACATTGTTTAATTTTTAAAAAGGGGAAGAGGGGCAAAATCTCACCATTTAATGCCAGCATTCCAGGTGTGAAGCATCCTAGCCTTTCTGCATCTTCTCTACCTTTTATTGAAAGATAGATAATTTAGCAGAAATATAAGCCCTTCTTTCTCAATGCCTCTGTATGGGATACATGTACCCATAAGAGCTTAAAAACCTATCGGAGAGCATTATTAATCCTGCTTCTAACACTGTATAATTTTTAAAGCCTATTAAAGCACTGTCTGTTCATAACAGCACAAACCTTGCATTTTCTTGACCTTGTTTCAAGAAACAAACTGAAGGAAAAAATTATCAGTGGAAGTTGTACACAATCAGTTTTTACTGTTCAGTTACACAAATCACTCTCTATCTCAACTACTAAACAGAAAATAAGTATATACATTCTACAACAAACAAGCATTACTATCTATCACAAGTTGATGCTTCAGCCTCATGGAAGTCCTAGGTTTCCCCTGCTTTGCTCAGCTCCTCTATCTCTGCCCACACGTCTAATCACACCCTCAAAAAACCTACAAATAATTCAAACCTCATTTTGCACTGGGTGCGCTATTCCTGCCTGGCTGCAGTGAAACTGCTACCTATTTACACCACCACAAGTAAAGTCACAATCAATCCCCTGGACTTCAATCTTCCCGGTCACATATGCATTACTCCAAAGGCTTTCAGATGACTTTTTAACTGAAAACATCCAGGATGTTGTGGGTTTTAACAAATCATCGCAGCTATTTCCTAGCAGCTGATAAGACTAATGTTAATTATCATCACCAGGAAATAGAAATATTTCTGTGATGAGGTAGTCCTGTTATTATTCAATATTTTCAATATTGCAATTTCTCTGAGTAGCATTCCACTAACTAAAAAAACCTAACCAACAAACAAGCAAAAAACATATGGAGCAAATGAAAGATATTTGCACCAGCCATCTCTGCTTTCAACTTCACCCCCAAAAAGTCCCATTGACAATTTCAAGAACGGGGAATCAAAACTCGTTATTAGCAAGTCCGCACCAGATAAAGCGGTAATTGTAGTTATACAGTATTGGAAGTGTAGCTACAACATAGCGTGACAGCTTGTTAGTGTTGAAAATATATAAGCTCTTTGTAATTGTGCCTTTGGAATGCCATCTGTCTTGAATTAACATCCACCTGGGATCATGTTTCGATGACCAATATGGACAGATTACTGGAACTTTAAAACCTCGCTTTCTTTGTAATTGACATTTAAACTGTTTGAAGTTTCTCATTAAGTCCTTTTTTACAAATTAGGTGCAGATGTATAAAGCTCAATGTACAGTACTAAGGGAAATTAGGTCACCTGAAAGCTCAATGTAAAATGTATCTATTAACTGTTTAAATGCAATGAGTACATTAAAATTTAGAGATCAGCTTTATGCCCCAAATGTCTTAAAGTTTCATCATTTCCCTTTCATCGCTGCAGAGCCACTGATGCCAACCAGTTTTAACTAAAAATGGCAGAGGAGAAAGCAGGTTTGGCTGCTCGGCCCAAGACAACAGTCAATCCTGGCCTGTGAAGGGGTGGAGAAGGGCAGGCGGGCAGCCCCCCGCTCCCTGCCACGGGGACTGGCGACTCCCGTTTCCACCAACGATGCATGAAGAGCACACAGAGAATTGAGGGGTGAACACAGCAAAGACAAGGGAAAAAAGGGAAAAACTGAAGAGGGAACTTGTTCCAGTTTTACAACATGCAGCTCGATGACAACAAAGCTGTCTTCCACATCCATTTGCGACTGAAGTTCTGCAAGCTTGCAGTGCTCCACAACCTTGTGGGATGGAAGAGGACCATTTGAAGACCATTTATTGAGGACTGCTCCCCACCTAAGGGAGCAGCATTTGGAGAAAGACTGCCATGGACAGCCCAACTGACAAAATACCACTGGTGAATCAAGTATTTCATTGCTCCAAACGACAAGGCTCAGAGCTCCAGATAGGGTGAGAAAGAGGAGCTGAGTCCACCAAGAGTCCAAGAGATCATGACCAGGAGCCCACCTGAAAATCAGAATGGGTTAATATGTGACAGACGGGAGTATACACCATACTGTAAGAGTTCAGAAAAGCCACCAGTTCTTCAGCAGAAAACCCAGAAATTAGGAGCAGAAAAAAAGCTCCTAATCTCAAAATAGCAAGAAAAGGCTGCAGAGCCATATGAAAGCTCAGTCTTGCACTGTGCCAAGCACCCCGGCCAAGGGAACAAGTGGGTTCTTTTCCCATGAAGGACCACGAAGCCGAGAATGCTTTGTGCCTTGAAGAAAGCATTCAGCAGTTTGCAGCATTTAAACTCAACATGGTCAAGTACATTCGATCTAAGGTCCATTAACCCTCTCTGCTAGTCAAAAGTCTCTCAGGATAAATTAAGACATAGCCTACATAAAATGCACAACTGCAAATCCTTTCAGCATCATGACCAGCACACACTTTTCTGAAATTATGCCAAGAGGCATTACCTGGCTCCCTGCTCATAAATACGGAGATGTGATGGAAGAAACTGTCTTCCTTTAAAAGCCAGTAAAACAGATGAATACAGTGTGAACCAGATCATTTTTGTGTGCCTGGACAGAACTATGTCCTCTTAAACATACTGTCCTCAGTACCTAACTATTACAATGATTTTAAGAACTTTTCTGCTCTCATCCCCTTATTACTGTATTCTGGTAAACTACTAAAACTTTTGTTGCAAAAGAAATGGAAACTTTGAGCAGGCTACAATGCTGCTGCTTCCAATAAACCACCAAGAAACGACAGGCTTTTCTGTAGAATTGGCTGTGTTGTGTGTGAGGTGAGTGAGTGTAGGTCAAACAATGCCAGAATATTGACAGCAACTGATTCTAGGTTTTTTTGTTTGTTTTTATACACAGGTTCTTTTTCCTTTCTCCTCCACATCTTTTTGTCCATGTGGGAATTCAGAGAAGAGTGATGCATATTTTTAAGAGAAATAAAAGCTAGTCCAGTTATATGTAAGCAGACTGCAATACCTGAGCAAGAACACAAATTTACCAATAAAATAGAGCAAGGTAGCAACCCTTTCCAGGAGCGACAGCACAACAATTCATTTGAAAGGGGGAAAGAGAAAAAGGAGTAACTAATTTTCTCACACAAGGAGAAAGACATCTCGCGGAAGTGTATTTGTACTGCATTTGTTCTGCTAGGACACCTCACAAATACTGGCATCATTTTGCTAACAGATCCACGCAGGCAGATACAGCACCGAGTAGCATCATCCAGAAGAACTGAGTTAGCGCTAAGCAAACTAGTTTGGGTGCCAGTGGTGACTAGCTGTACAAGCTCAGCTTTGCACCCTGCTTCTCATTAGCATTAACCAGCCTGTGTCATACTTCTGCTGCTGCCAGTATGAAAACTGGCTCAAACACAGGTTTCACAATCCTGTGAATACTGAATACTGGAGCTCATAACACGTAGTTTACATCAGCTCTGTAGCTCTCCACAAGTGAGAGTGGAGACCTGGTTCGGCATAAAGCAAGAAAGCAGTGTGGACAGGTAAGACCCACATTTGGCATAAACCTGCCAATATAATTTTAACTTGCCAAAAATGCTTGCATAAATTTGAATCAGCAGAGCAAACGTTCAACTCTGTAATGTGCTTCATCTGACCTAATGGCAGCTACTGAAAAGGCCACATGCATCCTCCCTTCTGTGTGGCTGGTGACAGCAGTCGCGAGGTAAGATGAAGCTTCCTGAGGTAGCCAAAAAAAAGCCTGCAGAGCCAAAGGCCCCCCAAACTATCAGGCTCCAGATGGATCATTTTGCTGATCCCATTCATCAACTTAAGATCTAATGCACAAGCAGCAACGGGAAGGTGCAGAGGAGAATGGGGAAGATGGACCACTCGTTTTGAAAGTCAGGTTGGAGCAAGTGCAGTAAGACACAAGAGCCGGAGTTCAGACTGGATCAGCCCTTTGATTCACGTGCCTGTGGCATCAGAAGCCCGAATGCCAGATTTACACCACTGCCAAACCACAGCTTACTAGAGCTGGCATAGTTACCTTTAAACACATTCAGTTACAACATACCCAGCCTAGGCCTTGATTTCAAGGAGGTCCATCAGGTTCCTCCACATTTGGAGGATCATAACACCAGGACCTCGATTAGCAGCATTCAGAGCATCCTCTCCCTCCCTCTCCAGTGTGAGACAGTATCAGGTTCTCACCTCCTCAGCTACGTGACAACACTGGTTTAAGTGAACCAAAATAACCTTGTAGAAAAGCAGATTCTGCAGATACTTCTCAACTTTCTGCCAGATAAAATGTTTTTATCACTAGAAAGTCACACTTTCAAACACAATTCACCCCAATGCCATAATCTTGAAAGAAACACTGTGTAGAACAGAGTGAGTGATTTTTTGATAATGGTTCAGGAAAGAAATCCCTTACAGACTTAGCACTTTATTGATATTCTTGGTTATAGTTCTACACACACTGAACAAGATCAGCTACTGGTAAGGATCATAATTCATGTCTTTCCATTTAAATGTTGCAGCAAAAAATAAAACTAAACTAACAAAGGGGAACCCTTTAATTTCTTAGAACAATTTCAGCTTTCATTGCATTAGCACCCTCCAGTGTCCAATCTTTGAAAAACAACGTTGTAATGACTAATTTGCCAAGTAGCCACAAACTTGTATTGCGAAACAAAAGATAAAGAAGCAGCGAGTTCCTGGGGGAGATGACAATCAGACATAACAGAAGAAACCCTTAATGCTTTGAATATTTTTTATTCCAAGTGTAGAAATTTTAGATGATGTATGCGCAGTCCCTCCACAAGATCTGAAATGGAATTATTATTTAATCCTGTATTATCTTTCACACAGATATTCAGCAAGCCTCACCGTGCCACGAAAAGGCTTTATGCCCATTTTAGCGATACAGCAAAGGAAGCAGAGCTCTGCCAGCAGCACTTCGGAGCTTCCTTTGTTTGTAACTGGTGTGCCTGCATCTTCACGTTTGATGCAACACATGGTATGTGCCTATAGAATATAGTCTATATTCTGCAGCACTTGGCTGATATGCGAGCTTAACAACAATGCTTATGATTGATTTGGTATTGGCATATGGGTATACCTCTGCCCAGAAGATGCCACATGAAGAAATACAGGTGAAAAAAAAACCTCCTATGCATGCTTGAAGCTGATATACACTCAGCTGGCTGAGGACAAGCAGGTTTCATGTTGGTAAGCAGGTGATCACATTTGTAACATTCCTCTTTTGCACCATGCTCATCACAGAATGATTAAGCTTGAAAGGGACCTCTGGAGATCATCTAGCCCAATTCTCCTGCTCGAGCAGGGTCACCTAGAGCACGTTGCCTAGGATTGCATCCAGGCAGGTTTTGAACACCTCTAGTGAAGGAGACTCCACAACCTCTCTAGACAACCTGTTCCAGTGCTCAGTCACTCTCACAGTAGTTTTTCCTCATATTCAGGTGGAACTTCTTGTGTTTCAGTTTGTGCCCTTTGCTTCTTGTTCTGTCGATGGGCACCATTGAAAATAGTCTGACCTCATCCTCTTGACACTCTCCCTGAAGATATTCATATACATTGATAAGATCTCCTCTCATTCTTCTCTTCTCCCGGCTAAATAGGCCTAGCTTTCTCAGCCTTTCCTTCCAGTGGAGATGCTTCAGTCCTAATCATCTTCGTAGCCCTACACTGGACTCTCGTCCAGTAGCTCCGTGTTTCTCTTGCACTGAGGAGCCCAGAACTGGGCCCAGGAATGTGGCCTCACCAGGGCTGAGTAGAGGGGCAGGATCACCTCCCTCAACCTGCTGGCAACACTCTAACTCATGCAGCCCAGGAGACCATTGGCCTTCTTGGCCACAAGGGCACATTGTTGACTCATGGTCAACTTGCTGTCCACCAGCAGGAAGAACCCTTCAAGAAGATCTGCAATCAAGGCAGATTTCATAGTCAGTGTATTTTTACTGCAATAGTGTCTTTAAAAGCACACTTAAAGTCTTTTAACAACAACAAAAGAACAGCTCCAATTTTTATTCAAAAGCGGTTGTGGACTTTTTTGAACGTCTCCCAATAAGCCAAAAATCCTCCTCAGACAAGAAAAGTCCATCAGGCTCTGAAACATCACAAGTGAGCAAAAACAGATTAAAACTGTTTTGACTACCGCAGGTGTCATCTGCCTGCTAACGATACCAGTACCTTGCCCACACTCCCGTGGCGGCATTGAGCAGCAGCTTTGCAGGGGCAGTAACGTCCTCATGAATAACAAATTGCAGCAGTTGGATCGGAGGTACATGTTGTAAATTGGGGTCCAGGATGCTGCCAGTCTCACATCACAGAAATGAGCACTGCGGGACCTGTGTGACCAAGCTCACACCCAGTGACACTAAGCATTCCAACAGGCACCTACCATCATTTCCATACCTGCAAAAACTTCTGCTAGGCAAAGACCAGGAAGCTGCAAATTAAATCCAACCAACACGTGCCTTAGTTGCCCAAGTTTGAAGTTGTCCCTTTATTTCTCTCCCTGTTGCACACAACTATGTGGATGTTCAGCTCAGAGGTGAGTGAGGACTCCTCATTCCCCTTTTGCGTGGGTCTCTGACCAGTAGGTTGCCCCAAATTCAGGTCTTGGGAGGCAGCTTGCAGTCTGTAGTTTCACACCCTGCATCTCCACCTGCACAGCTTCTCTGGCTTCAGAGCAGCACCACTAACAAGGCACAGAAAACTCCTGCAGATGGGAGGCCGTAAAGTCTCCTGGGATCAAGTGAGGGGGCCGTAGTGCTTTGCAGCCATATCTCAGCCTGGCTGCAGCGCTAACCAATGTGCTGCTTTCTGACCATGGCTGGCAGAGAGCAGCTCTGCCAAAGGCAGGCAGGCAGTCTCCTTTCCCAACCCTGGATGTGCGTTATGCATACGTAAATGTGATCATCTGCTTGCCCTCAGCTGCATGTAGTGTCAACTCCTCACCTCCCTGCAGTATAAATATTCAGAATTCCTCACAACTAGAAACTGCGAGGCTTGGCATTTATAATTCTGCACTAATGTGAAAAAAAAAAGAAATGAAAAAGGCATTTACATGCACCTGGAAATAGGGTATAAAAATGAGATGAAGGAGGTAGGCTGGAAAATGACCTTGTACTATAGAGGACACTGTGACAGTGGGCATAAAGGACAGATTTGGATTTTATAGGCGTCTTGCATAGCACAAACAAGTCTAATCATCCCTAAAGTTCCTCAAGACCATTAGAATCAATATTGCATGCTCATAGTAACATCTAGATTACAGTTATTACAGACTGCATACTCTTTTGCTAATCAACTATAAAATATTTACAGCATCATGATCTCAGCACAGACTGCAAGAATTTATAGCTTTAAATATTAAAATGAACTAACACACTTGACTGCCTGCTGAACGCCAGTACTTAAAACTTGCTTTCCCCTCTGGAAGTATTGTTCAATACCTTATTTAAATGAGCACAAAAAAAACCCAAAAAACAAAAACAAAAACCAACCATCTGAGTAAGTAAAGGCTGTTTCAGCCTGCAGGTAGTATGCACCTGCAGGCAGAAAGCTAACACTGCTGATGGCAGCCTGCTATCAGAACCATGCAGATCTCCAGCAGGAAGGTGCTGTCAAGGCCTCTTTATAGCATGTGTCATTTAGCACCTGATTCTGCAAGCTGATCTACATGGAGATTTTCATATCTATTTACAGCGGAAGGTTTCATATACTCCTGCCCAAAGAGCATCATCTGGCAGCTATCTGGCCACTTGTGTGAAAACGCCTGTGATCTCAGGCCAGCTACAAGGGGACATATGGCTCCTACACAACCTTCATCAACCAGCGCCCACCAAAGCATGGGAATGGAGATGAACCCTCCTGACTCACAAGGGCAAGGCCAAAGGATGCCGGTGGGAGAGCTTCTCGCCCATGCCATAACTTGCACGTCATTTTGAGAAGGAAAGCAGAACAACTGTTTCTCACACCTCTGACTCAATTTCCCTCATCCATACTGGGCCTCAGCTCCTAGACTGCCAAGGGGACAACATTCACAAGTGCTGCATGCAGATTAATCACAAAAGCCCAAACTACTTTGACAGCAGAATGAAACTACAGATAAGCTGGATGTCCATACAAAGTCAAGGCGAGACAGGCCAAACAATAATAGAAAATACCTCAAATTCACACCCAGCTCAGTAAGCCCCTGAATGGAAAATAGCTGGATGCCAAAGAAGCACTATGGTGGGTATGGTGCTTGCCCTGCTCCTACTCTTCCACATGGCTTTGACTCAAGCTCGAAGTTGTTACGGTTGGATGAGTCCTTGGTGAAACCCAGCATGGCCATTTGCATGTTCTTGTCCAGCACTTAGCTTGACACAGAGTGGCTCATGCATGGAGAAGGTAACACAGTGTTTTCTTAGCAAGAAGAAAACCCATGGTACTGATCCCATGCCTTTTACCATCACTTGTTTTATTCTGTAATAGACTGGGCACAGTGGGCTGTAACAAGCTTGCTAGGTCAGAAACTCTGGCGCCACAAATAGAAAAGACCCGGTCACTCTTTCTAATTTAGTAGCTGTATCAGTTCAAAGCAGACAACCAGGCAAGGGTAATTTTGTGGTAATTGGAAGAAACTAATTTATGTTTTCACTTTCCTTTTGTGCCTAACTGTCATACATTATAAATGTCCCTTACAGAAAGAAATAGAGCAGAAATAGGCAATTGTTTCAGGGTGGGAAGAAAAGGCAGGAGCTTGTCCTTGAGACTTGGAGAGCCTTCTCTGACTGCTCCACATCTGCTGTCTGAAGGGACTGAGTGCCCGGCTAAGCTGGAGAAGGAAGCAGCAGACCAGGAGAGGCACCATTTCTCCTCCGTTAGTGCACGACGGACGCGCGTCTCCCAGCGCGGCCCTGCTCGGCACCTGGCTGCTGCTCCAGCCGCTGCGGCACAGGCCCGTGAAATTTCCTGGGAAGCAGGGCGAGCATCCAGGCGGCCTCACCCCAACAGTTACAGGTAAAACGGGGGCAGCCAACACGCCCCGCCAGCGTGGACCTTCATACCCCCCCCCCCGGGCTCCTCCTGCTTGCGTACCAACCTCTGGCTGAGCGGCAGGTGAGCAGTTTGAAGCCTACGGTGCCCGCTCCACCGCGCCCCTGGCGCCCCCCTCAAACAACAGCGAAGCTGAGACAGTTCCCCACTGCTCACGGCGCCCTGAACGGCCGCGGTGAGAAAGGGCCAAAATGCAGCTAGCCGGGCCAGAACCGACACGCAAAACCCTGAGGTCAAGCAGCAAACTTCCAGGGTTGCCCTGATTTAACTCGCAACGTTTAGCTGAGCAGCAGAAGAGTCTAGAAACTTAAAAAAAACAAAAACAAACAAAAAAAACCCAAAATATATTATGAAGAAACTGTGCTGGGTGCTTCTGCTGACGGGACACACAGCAGGGAGCAGCGTTTCGGGTGCCGCTCGCCGCGGGCTTATTTTATTTAAGCAGCAGCTCCACGGCCTGGCAATCCCCCCTCCCCCCCCGGCCCGCTGCGAATAACCACGCGGTGGGGAGGAGAGGCCAAAAAAACCCTCATTTCCCCCAAACCCGAGGGCGGTTTCCCGCCCGCGGAGCGCCGCGCGGGGGGTGGGGGAGGGGTGCTGCGGGGGAGGGGAGCGGGGGGGGCGCCCCGCGGGGAGGGGCGGGGCGGGGCGGGGCAGGGTGCGGCGCCCACGAGCCCCCACGAGCCCCGCCCCTCCCCGCGCCGCTGCCGCGTCACTCACAGTCTCCGCCCCCCCAGGCCCGGCCCGGCCCGCCACAGCGCCAGCGCCGCCGCCGCCGCCGCCATCATCATCACCGCGTCGGCCCCGCCTCTCCCCGCTGCCCATTGGCTCCGCCGGCGGCGTTCCCAGCCGCGACGTTGCGCTCCTCCGCCTCACGGCGCCCATTGGCCGGGGGGGAGGGAGGGGGGAGAGGGGCGGAGCCGTCGCCACCACGTGGGGTGGGGGGCGGTGTCCTCCGCCCGCGTGTGGTAACCGTCTCGTGCCCAGGGGGGCGGGGCGGGGCTGGGAGGATCCCGCGCGTCACCAACGGCGCAGTCGTTAGTGGCCGTTAACCGGGCAGCGGGGGCGCTATGTTCCCTCCGTCCTGTGAGCTGCCTCCTCCCGTGCTCTTCAGGAAACCCGCTGCTCCCGGCAGAAGGGCGCAGCCCACCGGGCCCACGGGGCGAGCTGGGGGTGCTTAAATAGTGTGCTGAGCGCTGACCGGGTTGGGTCTGATGCAGATGGGTCAGGGATGGTGGTGTGAGTGGGGCTGCTGGTGGGTGCACAGTGTGGAGCTGTTGAGCAGCTACAGGCCCTGACCTCTGCTGAAATCATACCTGCCTACCACCTTAGGCCTCTGTCGTGAGCACTTGCTCACCTTCATGGGCAACAGTAACGATGCCAATATAGCCATCTTTCTAATGTAACCACTGCATCCAGTTATGTGCTAGTATATGCCTTGATATATTGGCATAGCAGAAGCTGTACAGTTTGGGGGTACATTTGTGGCAAGGCTCTTAAAGTTAGCATATACCTAGAGAAGTGCTGACAGCGCTTGACACAAGTGACTAACTTCGAGGTTAAATTCGGGCTCAGATACTTTTGCTCCACACATCTCAGTCCAGAAATAACTGTAACAAGTGGAAATAGTTTGTTTTTGAAGAGGAGAATGAAGAGGTGAGATCAAAGGTGAAATACAAAGTTGTACCGGGGGGGAAAGGAAGCCAAATTGAGAAGGAAGGGATCCTGAAAATAGCGCAGTGCTTCTGTTGATCTGTTTCTTCCATTTTCTGTCAGGCAGAACTTAAAATGTATTTGCCTTGCCATTCTGCTCTAATGTACTAGACTTGCGATGAAACATACTTTCAACAAGCTCATCCGTCCATAAGTATGGGTATTTTTGGCCTAGTTTCCTAAGGTCAGGAATCTTGGATCATGCTCCCTATCTGTCTATCATTCCCATCATCCTGCAACTATTGAACCCATTGCCCATTATGGACCAAACCTGGCCTTGGGAGAGAGATTCGCAATATGCTCAGTTTCAAGAGCTTTTATGGAAACAAGACCAGGATGGGGAAGGAAGACCAGACCAATTCCCCCACTCCTTAGGGTGCTTTGGCCCAGGCTACCGGGGCTGCCTGGCACAGCAGCCCAGGCACTCTCCCATCAGTGAGCCCCCCATGCAGTCCACGCTGCCTCCTGCTCATCAGGACACACAGGGGGTCTGTGGGAAGATGGTAGAAGGTGTAGGGGGGGAGGAGGAAGGACAGAGTGTTTTGTAATAGAGTTGGTAGGCATGGACATGCCAGACACAACAAATCAAGCTGCAGTCCTTGTGGAACCTTTTCTTTACTTTCTAGCATTGTTTTGTTTTGCCAAGAAACCTTGTTTTTTCCCTCACACCCATCTTGCTTTTCTCTGTTAGAAGGCTATGCATAATTTTCCCATTCAGTTTAGCATCACTTCACTGGGGAAGCAATGTCAGTGAGTATAAATTTCCAGTCCTGGCAAAATGAAGTATGCTGTTTTCAAGAATTGTACTGAAGCATGAAAGTGACTTGTGTTCAGCTTCCATGCCCTTGGTAATCTTGCGTGCTAGTGAGGGGTGACACCACTTAAATCTGACATAATGGCAAATAATGTTCTATGGTAGCCCCAGAAGCATGATAGTGTTAACACTTTTCTGCACAGGGTCAGAAGAGGTCCAGTGAACTATGTGTGGCAGAGGATCTTTCTTCCTCCTTCCCTTCACTAACACTTCCCTCCTTTCTCACTCCAGCCTCTAGCCAATCTTATCTCCTTCAGGAACTTTTCCTAATAATGGATAATATAGCACAAGGTGGTAGAGGAGAACCTGGGGACTTGCCTTTTGCACCTCTCTGTAGGGATACAAGATTTCTATCTCACACCTCTCATTGGTGCCCAATTTCTACCCTGACTCCTCTCTCATCTTTTCCCTTTCCAGTTCCAAGATCCCACATGTGTTAAATGCTCTCCTCCAGCACTCTGCAGTGAAAAAGCCAGATAGCAGTGAGGAGGAGAAGAGGTGTGCCACCCCTGCCAGACCCTCTCAGCCTTTATATCTTTGTGGCTTCCAGTGCCAGCACAGAGCGAGGCAAAGGAAGCAGAGGCACAGCCAGCCTGGGTGGCTGGAAGCACAACCCGGCATAAGGTGAGGATCTCCCATGCACCAAATATTATTTAGTGCTGCAATGTCATTTGGAGGCAGGATATAATTGTGGCGGCAGCAGAGCAGCCATCACTCCGTGAAGAGGCACTTGCAGGTTTAGATGGAAGTTCAAACTGCAGCACTAGTCAGTGTGCATAGGCTTTGCAGAAAGCAGTTTCAGAAAGCCTGAGGGAGCCCCTGGCTTGCTCATTTCAAAATGATGTTTGCCTGTTAGACTTGCAAATGGTCATAGGGACATAGAAAAGTCAATTTTCCCTTCTGTAACATTGGAATAATACTATTCATCTCACTCACCCTTTTAGGAAGCCTTT
Source organism: Rhea pennata (assembly GCF_028389875.1). NCBI lineage: Eukaryota > Metazoa > Chordata > Aves > Rheiformes > Rheidae > Rhea > Rhea pennata. The sequence goes on from NC_084663.1 coordinate 159,702,836, forward strand.
TAAAGATGCTCTATTTTTATGAGTTAGATTATGACACTTTTAACATTTTCAGAGATGCTCAGAACATATTATGAGCCTAATTCCCATTGAAGTCCTTGAGAATTAGGCATCTAAGTACTTATGAAGATAGGAAGGTTATAATAGGGGCTAAGTTTGTCTTTGGGGCTAAGTTTGGGAAAGGCACTGTGGTTGTATGTATAGGACAAATATGTGGAGAAAAGAGTCCTTGAGCTCAGCTGAGGTTGGTAATTATCATACTTTTTTCAGTGCTGTTGTTACTTGGCCTATATGAGGCAAAACCTCATATGCACGAAGGGTCCTAGTATCCCTCTTTCAGTTGAAACATGATAACTATAAAGGGAAATTAATCAGAGGAGCAATCCTGCAACTTTCAGATGGAAAAAAATATGAAAATGGAATGATTGACAGAATGCGTAGTTGAAAATCATTTAGCAATTTTAATGGACTGGGCAAAATAGGCTAAAAAAGATAAATGATGCTTGCTGCCTACTAAGCTTGCTTCTCTTAATTCAGTAAAGCATCATGGCAACCACAGTGCTAGTCTTACAACACAAATTTCAGATACGATGTCTTTTCAACTGTATTTCAAACAGCTTTTCAATGATAATGACATAATTTCTTCTGAAGCGTTGAAAGCATAAAGTTGCTATGAAAGAGAAAAACTGAAATGTTCTGGGAGAAGACATGATGGTTGTTTTGCACTCATTTTCTAATTTATTAATGATTTTTCTAATTTATTAATTATATCTTAATAGTATGATTAATAACTAAAGCAGGTATTTCTGATAAGCTAGGTAAAAAGTAGTAGTGTAGAACTATTAATGAGTCTTAATGCTAAAAATTAACAATATTTATTGGAGTCTGTGATATTAGTAATAAAAAAAAAAAAGACTTGCTTTGCTGCTGGAAGCTTTTGCACATCAGTGTCTTCTTGATACTCATTTACTTTGATTTTCAAGAGAAAAATGAGCATAACAGTCAAGGAATGATGTGCCTTCCTCTTAATTTTATGAACACAAAGGAATGTTCTTCTCAGCTCATTGTGGAAAAATGGGAAATAAGCGTCGACACCAATCTGGTTGAGATTTGTGTACCTCTTTCCGACAGGAAATCACTTTCGATGGCCAGCAGTGTTAAAATGCCTCTATGGTGAAAATGCTACTTTGGACCTGATCTCGTAACTGGCCAAGTACTTGTGAGATTTTCAAGGCACCTTTGCTGCCTCCTGCCTCACTGGAGGTGACAGCACATGCCGCCTGGCAAGAGTCTTTGACTGACAGTGCCTTCTGCATCATGAAGCAGCTTGCAGCTTTCACTCAGTTTACAAATACTTTAATTTTTAAGTACTAGCTTAACAGCAACAATGCAAATGAAGAGGCATTGTTAGTCTTTTATTCAGGCTCTGGCTCAGACCAATATATTATTTATTCTCCCTTGCAAACTGCATTTGTTTTTCTAGGCTTTCATAAGAGAGGCACACAGAGAAGATGCTAAACTTTTGCTTCATCATGCAAGTACCCCAGGAAGCCCCGCGCTGTCCTTTTGCCTGTCTTGCGCCAAGTGTATCGACACAGCGCTGCCAACACCAACACACACCACCACTAGACGTGCAAGACCCAGCCCCTTTTGCAGGGCACACTGACCCCTCTTTGCAAGCTGCTGTACCAGAACTCTCAAGTTGCCAGGTTTGGGGAAGGGCAGGGCCACAGAGCAGCTCCTTAGGACCAGAGCCTAGGAGGGCTCTGTCACCGTTGTGGGCTGCAAACATGGCATACTTGACCTGAGCTCCCACTCATTTGGTGTGGGAGCTTGGCAGGTGGAAGATTTTTCTTGTTGTTGATGGCCCTGGGGGGGGGGGGGGGGCAGAGGAGCCCTCAAGGTCGTCCTAGTGATGAGCTTTGCAGTCTTTACAGGTCTTACACCCACTTTGCCTCCTGGCTGCCAAAAACTGCACAGACAGCTGATGCAGGGGAGCTCTGGCCTGTGGCTGACAATGCAGGCGTTAGCCAGAGCAGGCCACCAGCAAAACCCTGCCATGGGTCTTCTGCAAGAGTGGGGTGGATGTGCTCTCCTCCTGACCCTCCCACATGATCATCCCAGGAGCCAGCCAAGGGAATGGCAGTCTCAGCAGGGCACTTTCATCAGAAGATACCTTTAAATTTCTGTAACAGGAGCACACCTGCTAGGCCATCTCTCACCCCCTCATCCAGTGGGGGTCCTGACTCTTCAAGACCACTGCCTTCAATTTTAGGTGGCTCTCTTGTACCCAGCAGTAGTCAGGATGTTAGCATCTTCATAGCACTGCCATGGATCATCCGGCCACTGAGGCATTTTCTTTGACCTCACAGCACAGCAACCAGCAATGACATCTCCTAAGGTACCTTAGTTGTGCCTCACCGGCTTCTCTAAAGTGAATTGAAGGGAAGTGAAGGGATTGCTTTTACCAAAGCAGAAAATAGCAGTTAAATAAGGAGATAACAAAAAAAAAAAGGTGATAAAAGAAATAGGTGGCTAAGCAAGAGCAAGGTAAGGAAGGAAAAGGACTTTGAACCAGAAAAGAAGGTGCATTGATGAGGAAGGAACAGTGGAGTCACAAAGTGCTGAGGGCAAGCGGTCAAAGGCTAGTAGGGAGGCACATTTGGACTTTATATAATACAATAACTAATTCAAGATTCAGGCATTCCTGATGGTACAAGACCCCATCTCCTGTTGGCACATCTGTGTTAGGAGACCTCTTGATGGTGCAGGTTACCCCCAGCCTTGGATCCTGGTACACTCAGCAGGCACTGGAGCATAGATTCTGGTTTAATTTCCTCCAAAAGACGTCCAGTTCCTGAAGCTTGCAGCTGCTTTGGGAACCAATCCAACTCACAATGTGTGGCACCAGTGACGGATTTCACTTTGAAACTACACTACTGCTTTACACCTTGTATAGCTTCAGCCTGAGACAACAAAATTCCATGGGCCCAGGTTACAGTAAGTAAATCCTGGTCCTCACACAAGGTGTGGCACACCTAGGGGGCTCAATCCAATTATTTAAACATAAACCCCTAGTGCCTCTGGGATATCTGCACCAGACAGCAGCTGTGTCACAGGATTCTGACCTATCTTGAATTGCAGCATCTGCTCTAGATGCACCATGGAGCATCTCAGGAGGCAAGAGACACCTACGAGCAGGCAGCTGAATGGAGTCCATGGCACATCCATCCTCCTTGCCCGCAACCTCTTGTTACTGTTTTTCTGGAAAGCTGAGCTGAACTCTGCAATTCTTGTGCCAGGCAGGAGACCCGTGCTCCTAAGCAGGGAGCAGCTGCCATGCACTGCTGAAGTTGTGATGGTGACAGTAGCACCTGGTTCCCCAGCAGAGCAGGAGACAGGACCTGGCACTCGCTGTGGTTCCTAGCCAAAGTGGAGGCATGCAGTGACTGGAGAGCTGGCCCCAGCACATTGCTCTGCACTGAGCCGACAGTGTGCCCCCATGCAATGATGCAGCTGAAGCCTAGAGCTGCCAGGACAGTTTTTTCTGTAGGAGGAGTGACCAAGAAGGATCTGTCATCCAGAAATCTTGGGAAACTCCCCCAAAGCTTTCTTGGTATAAGAATAGAAATAAAGCTAATAAACACAAAATAGATGTCACAGGTGAAAAATGAATTTTCCAATGTCTGTTCATTGCATCATTATATTTAACAGAACTGTAGAGGGTATCAAATCCCAGCAGTGCAGAGTGTTTTAATTTACCATAGAACCAGGTGTAGTACATTGTCCAGAGCCTATGCATATAACATGATGGAAAACAGACTTTGATGAAAATGAATTGAATAGCCCTGATATATAGAGTCAGGACTATTTTATATTAAAAAATAAAATGCTCTCTCTACAGTCTACAAAGGCCTGAAGCATCCCAGCTTTCCTCTTTCAACAATCTCAAAAACACAACTCAGACAGCAGCTTTCTCCTCTTGAGAAGGGAGAGTGGCCCACCCTACCACAGGAACCCAGGGAAATCCACAACCTTATACATGTGGGTCTTACCCACATCACAGGAAACTCCTAAGAAGAGATAAATACCTCTTGCCTGTCCCAGCCTTCTCTCCAGAAAACTGATTAAGCATCATTTTCCTTAGAGCAAGGCAACTCACCTGATTTCTCTTCAGGAGTTGCTATTGGGCCCCCTGGGCACTCACAGACAAGCTGTTCCTTGTTTGTGACATGATTTTATGTTTTTTATGCTTCTTCAAGGCTCCATAAGCCAAATCTCAAACCAGGCAGGTTGAACAATACCATAGGGTTACGAATAAAATGCCAGATTTTAACAGCAGAAGAGAGTATATGTTGGTCAGTCTTTAGAGGTTGCTTTTCTAAAAGTCTTGTTCGCTGTCTTTGAAATAAAACCTTCTCTTCCCTAGATGAATTATATTCCAAGGCCAAGGAACCTTCTGCCCAAAACCCGTACATGTAACCACTATAAAAACACGCTGTTCTCCTGCCAACCCCAGAGATATAGTAAGACTCGCAGTCTGTGTGCTACACCATAGCATGGCTTAGTTCAAGGTGCTCTTACTCACTTCTGTGGCATTTTACCAAGGAAGCTATATCACCACCTCCAGCTAATTGATTTAAATTTATTTTCCGCAGAGCAGCATGGCCCATCTTCCCATTGGGGTTGTCTGTGCACACCCAGAAATGCTGGTCCCTGCCTGTGTGACTGTGTAGCTCAGACATGTTCCTCAGTATCCGTGCCTTGTCGGGAGTATGATATTACCTGTTAGTCTGTTTATTGGGAGCTCACAGCTGCCCTGTCTATCTGTGGGGTGTTTCCTTACTTGCCTCACAATCCACATGAAGGGGGGTTTTGTCTCTGCAAACAGGTACTGCCAAATAGCTCGTTTAGAGAGCAGGAAGGATCACTTAGGAATAGCTCAAGCTACAGAACAAATGATGAGGGATACCGATATGTTTCATTATGTCAGGAACAGGCACTGTGACTTGCCAGTAAATGCCAAAGTAACAAAATTTGCAGTACCTGTTTTGAAAGACTGTAGAATGAAGAGATTCTTGGAGAGGCACTAAGGGAAGTGATGGGAATCGAATCAGAGGATGGCAGGTCACCAACAGATGGAACAGGAAAACTCAAAACAGTCTTTTTGACAGAGAAACGTCTGCAAGAATTGAATGGCCAGTAGGTGAGGGGAAGCTGTGAGGAGTAGAGACTACTAAAACAAATCCTGCAATAAATCTAATAAAATACTAGACAAATGATACTGTGTGAGAGGCCTATTTTTAACCATGAAGAAGATACTACACTGAATGCTTCCTGCCACCCAATTAAGATAATATGCACCACGCAACTTTCGGGGAAGATTACCAAAAAGCATCTGCATGGAACCACTGAAATAGGAAAAGTCAATATATTTTCATACTGGGAAGTGGCACACATCCTATGTGCTCTGTACACTGGGAGAAATTGCAGTGAGGGGCCAAACAAAACAACTGGGACACAGAGTTTATAAGAGAGTTTGAACTGGAGAGATGTGCTTGCCAGTACTCCAGGCAGGAGCATATAATATTTTTTAGAAAAGTAGTGTGGTTTTGGTATTATTTTTCTTCTCTGTTTCTTATAAATCCCAATATTTTATTTGCTGCTATACATTGAGCATACTTTTTCATTGGCCCTGAGTAGGTTTGTTTCCTGAGCTTTAACTGTTCATTTAGTGATGAGCAATGCACATGAGTGGTTCAAGATGCTCTTTCTTACGTGTATTACTTTGCGCTTGCTAACACCATGTTTACCCCACCACTGAGAAGAGTGCTCCCCCAAGCCAGGGCCTGCCAGTGCTATCGCCATTGCACCTCGATGGCGAGGCACCCGTTGCAGACCCTGACCTCAGCCCACTGAGCCTAATCCTCTTCGGCACCTTTTATAGTCAAAAAACGAGGGCAATTCAGAGCAACTATGACTCCTTCCTGAATTGCCACCCTCAGGAGTGTATCCTTCCCCTAATTAGACATGGAGCTTGGAAAAAAATAACTGTCCCATTTAAACATTTAGCTCGGGTCCCCCACTGAAGGTGGGTGCTGTGGACACCTCCCTGTATCACATGGTGCACCAGAGCCTTTGCCACACGAGCACTGGTGGGTTTACTTAAGAAGAGGCAGACGGTGGGGCAAAAGGAATCCCTTTTTGGGGGATTTTGCTGCTACCAGGGTTGACTGCAGAATTGGGTTGGTTATGCTGCATGCCGTTCCTGTTCAGAAATAAAACAAAAAACAGACCTATTTGGAGCAAACACTTTTTTTTTTATCTACCATGATGAGTTTTTCTACTTGAAATGGTGTCAAGCTATGAGATGTGAGAGTGAGATGAGGCTGCTAGGAAAGAAGTGGGATGTGTGTGTGGATGAGGAGGGGGGGCAAGAAAGGGGGCTCCCTTTTTTAACGTTGTTACTTTGACAGATTTTAAAACTTGAAACATTCTGTGTGCCTTATAGCAGATTATACAGAAATGCTCACTGATATTTATATACCCTCTAATTTTATTTCAAAGTCCTCCCTCCCAGTACATTTTACAGTGTTTCCACCTTTAGGGAGGCCCATTAAATTTGATTTGCTGCTGCGTGCTTTGAAATCCAATAGATAATCTGTAGGCTGTTGACACCATAATACTGTGATGGTTTGTACGCCATAAAAATGAATCACAGAAATGTTCCTCTATGGATCCTTAACTCAATATATTGTGTCAATATACAGTATAGATGCCATAATCCATAGACTATCATTAAAATAGTGGATTAAGGAGTTCTTTGGGATCAGAGCATGCTGTATATGCACCAAAACAGTTTAGCTGGGATTAGTATTTATTACTCAACACAAAAATTGATTGGACTATTCCAGCAAGGATTTGTAGATGTTGGTAATATGACAGTTTGTGAGACACTGGCTAATGTATTTGAGTACTGTCTTTTTGCTGTATGAGTTCCTGTTAAGGTCTGAAAATATTTACTTTGTGTGAAAATGTAAAAACAAAGAAACTGAAGTAAATCCATATTGGTTGTTAAAATATTTTTGACTTCACACTAATATAAAACATGATAGATGGATAGTTTAATATATTTTGCATGAGAATGTGCATGGAAAGGATATTCAGACTTCTGAAAAAATAACTTTAAAAATGTTTGTTTAAAAGAGTTGACAAGAGGTTGTAGAGATCAGAGTCAATTTACTCTAACCCAAAGTGAACTGGAAAACAAGTATTTTTCCATACAATTCTTTTCTGTCAACAGTCTTTTTGAATTTGTCAGAAAGAGAAGTTTTATTCAACCATGTGCTAAAGTTTAACTGACTAAGGTAGTCGCAGTTTTACAGAATTATCTTTAATGCAACAGAAGGTTGTCAACAAGCCTTTTCAGTGACATCTCCACATTAGCATGGCAAGCAGATGATTTGAGGATTACCAGGCTGTTGGACAGGTCATCTGGGATCTTAAAAATCTCTTCTATAAAGGACCAAATCTGCAGCCAGAAGCTGTTTACTGGATGGAAGGGGGAGGGAAATGGGTTTTGTGTAAAAGGCAAAGTCCCTTGGTTTTGTTTATGTGCCTGCCACAGAGCATTGTCTTTAAAGCTCTCTCTGTATAGGGCACAGCTGAACTCTGGTTGACACTTGTTTTCATTGAACTAGTAGGCAAAGGAAAATTTCAGTATTAAAGTGCCAAGATGAAAAGAATTGTTTATAGAAAAAATGTGGGATGGTTCCTAGAATGTAAGCAGAACAGAGACTTTTTTTCCCAAGGTGGGGTGTGTTAGTACCCAATTTCAGTTATACTGAAAATCCTATCTTTAAAAAATTGTTTCTCAGTCCAGTGTAGTATTTTTTTTGAAAATCCTGTTGCTGATAGCTCAGGTCCCTATTATTTTCAGTAGAGTTTAGATATTTCTGAACTGAGCTTCAGATACTTCTACATCAAGCAATAAAACTCTTTCTGCAAGTGTATCTGCGCTGGAGATTTCTTTTCTAGTGGTAGATATTGCAGCTGATCAGATCTGCTGGTTTTCAGGTCCACTTCCTACATCTTTAGAGCCCTTGGTCATATGATGTTATGATTCCTAAGAAGCTTATGGAACCCCATGCAGAAGAGCACAACCCAGTGACAGTGGCATAAGGCATGCATGAAGCAGTACTCCAGGTGTCAGCACCTCAAGCAATGCTTGAGGAAGACCATTGTGATACTTGTGTGCAGTGACACTTGTGCTCTGGTAGTACTGCTGGGAACAGGAAACCTCCCTGTTCTGAAAAGCATTGCTTGAATCAAAGAGGACACTGAAAAGGAGGAAACATGTCTGAGGGCCTTTCAGTGCAGCTCTGAGAGGTATTTCTAGCTACTGCATTTTTGTTTGAAGAACTGAGCAATCAGCACTAGAAGACTTGAGGGGAGAAATCATCTTGAAAAAGACTGGTGAGCTTTGACAAATTCATTTCCCTTACACAGGTCTCTGCAAGGAGACTTTTTATGTAATTCTACTCTTAAAACTTGTAAACATTAGTTTTCACTTGTCACTATTTTTTGAAGTCTTTAAATTTAAATTTATCCCTGTGGTACTAGCAGTTTGGAACAGGTTGCTGCTAGTTTCAGAAATTATGCTCCATTTTGACATAATGACAAATGAAAGAAACATTTAAAGAAGTGTCAGGAAAAATAAATCTTAGAATACTTACCACTCTAACAGACTGAAGAAGAGGGGGAAAAAGAGAAAAAGAAAACCAGAAAATAGAGCTTTGACTGATTTCTAGTAAAATTTTATGAACCAGTAAATTTGCCAAGATAAAGAAGGTAGGAACACATGCTCTGAGTATAGCCACTCTGAAACTCAGTTTAGGTGCTATTATCTTCAGTCATGGCAGAGAGCAGCACATCTCAAACTAAAATAGTTTTTTTTAAAGACCATTAAACATCTAAAGGCTGAAGTCTCACACCACTTTAATGAAGTCATGTTCTCATTTTTATAAAGAAAATAAAAGGATTTTGCAAATATGATAAGATTTCATGAATGATTTCAATTATGAGGAACCTCAAGTGAAATGATTTAGTTTTCATCAAATAACCCATGTACCTGTGTGTCCCAGCAAGAAATGGAAACTCTTACATCAGATGTAGGAAATCAATAACATTATACCCCTATCCTTAAGTACAGTCCGTTACCACTGGCAGCAAAACCCCCTCAGACTCCACACAGGTCCTAAAGTAGGCTCCAGCTGCTGGAAAAAATCATAAGTCCCTTACAAACTAACAAATGCTCTGCATGGGATGTTTGGGCTTTTAAATGGGATGTTAGGATTTTAAATACTAAATTTTCCTGTCTTCTCTTTGCATAAATTAGAACTGGCTTTTTATGTTCATTTTCTTGGCAGAAGAGATAGAAGTATCATATAAGGCCTTTGTTTGTTCACTGCTGATTCAGGCTACTTTTGGATTAGCCAAGGACTAAAAAACATCATATCTTAGGGGTATCCTGCTGCTGAAGAGTAATCTACCATTAAAGAGATGTAAGAGTGCTAGAAGATACAGAAACATGGCAGATAGTCATCTTCCCAAATCTCAGATCTTCCTCACAGTGAAAACAGAATCCTGCTTTAACAAAACCAATGTAGAGACTCACTTTCAGGTGGATTCACACATCATGAATGATCTACAACTGCAGCAGTTCCTGAACCACTGCCCATGGGCTTGAGAGAAAGGATCATATCGTTGCTCCTAAGGTTTGTAGCGAAAACCAGCTGCTTTAAAGCTATGAGATCTTGGCTAACCCTGCATGTTTTAACTGAAATGAGTTAGGGGTGTTCTCATGAATGTTTTAGTCCACAGATCTCACAGGAAAATAATCTCCGATTTACACCTTTTGGGAATGCTGCTCCTCAGCCTGGATGAAAACCTCCTCCCAGGACACATCCAGATCTGGAAGAGAACACCAAATTCATAGTCCAAGTAAAGCAGCATTGGTTTTATCAGTGTCACAAATGGTTAAATATTTTCAAAGGGAGGTATTGGACTAAAAAGGGACTGACAGACTCATATTTATATTTGTGCTAATAATTCAACAGAATAGAAAGGAAACTTAGCTAAACAAGTGCATCACGCTCACAGAATAAGATCACAGACCAGCAATGCTTGACAAAAATACTTTTGACAAGGCAGCGTAATTCATTGTTTAGAGTCACTGAAATGTATTTTATAACTGTTATTCTCTGGTAGTCCTGGTGGAGAAGATACGCTGTTTTATCAGGCCACTGCTGAAGTAATAGAAAATCCACCATAAATATAGAAGGGCTAAGCATAAGATATGAGCATTTTTGTCATACGCTTATATCAGTCAAGAGTTCCCTATATACACCACATTAGCCTGGTATTTCCTATTTATATTTTTAGTTTCACTTTCCTAATTTCAATCCATTCATGTAACTCCATCTCAGACCTTGTTTTCCTTTGAAAACCCAATGCCATATGGAGGAAACATTAAAATTATTGGATCCAAAGTAAAAACAAAAGCAGCTTAGTGCTGGTGCAAGAGGCTTAAATCGAGACAATTAAACCTAAGTTAAACTGAAAGTAAAAATTACAAATAATTGTGGCTGGTAAACATGTACCACATATCGTATGGAAAACCATTATTGCTGATGGTAGAAGCACACGTTCCTCAAAAAAGAGGATTATTGTTGGAAACAGTGATATAAACTCCAAGAGAAATCTGTGCACTAAACGTATTCAAGAAGAACATCCAGCAGCCGTATTTTTGCAAAGAGGCTGCCTTCTAGGGTTTCACCAAGGAGATGTGCAATGCTACGCAACTACATGTTTTTCTCTGAGTACTGTTTCACGAAGAAGATCACGCGGCGCTTTCAGTACGGCAGCACAGCTGCAGCACAGCCTTCCTCTGCTGCTTGTGGTTTCAATGCTGTGATTTACAGTTAGCATTGCTGTGAGTGACAGCTACTCCACAGCCACCTGTACATCTCACAGCACCGCCTGATTAACCAGCCTGGCACTGGGATGTTTAGGAATGGTGTTTAGTTGCTCAGTTTTAATTAAAATAGTTGCAAATGAGGCTGCTAGGCTTGGTTCTTCTAGGATGAGTTCAAACTCTTCCACATGTAAAAATCATGGCAGTGTTTGTCCACAAGAATAAACCTTGCACCTCCAAAATGCCAAAGGGTAATTGAATAACGCCAGTCTGTGCCCCTTTCCTACGCGCAGCCTACACTGCGGACCCCAAGGAGCACGCTGCGTGCCAAAGCTCTCGGAGTGATAATCGCTAGCCCTAACCTCGGTGGCTGCAGTTTATAACAAAAACTTTGGGGGGCAGCTCTGGGAGTCTGCGACAGTGAAGAACAGCTACTGGGGAGAAAAAGAAAAGTGCTGGCAGGTGAGAACTGCTGGCCAGGCAGGAGTGAAAAGGTGCAGCCGATAGCCAAAAATTGTGAGGAAAGGACTGGGTTACAATTACTGTTCTCTAATTTGTTAGTCCTGTAGCTGCCCAAAGTCACCAACATCTACCCCTGCTGTGGACACTGCCACTGCCAGCAAGATGTGTTTCCTCACATGACTCCACTGAGCAAAATGCAGTTACTGCCCAGAAACTGCATGAAAGCATACAAGGGAGAAATATAAAAAATATGTATTTATTCATACACAAATGTGAAGGGCTGGAATAGAGCTGGACCAAAATGTGATCTTTTCCTTACACTATTGCAGCCTTTCCCAAGGCGTACTACACTTGAGCCAGCCACTCGGTGCTTTCTACTTTGCAGAGAGCTATCGCCTGCCAAGGATGTAGTTTGGGAATCTGTTAACCTCAATTGTTTGGCATTAAAAAGTCCCAGAAATTAAAATAATGTTTCTATACATCCTAGCAGAAACACACCTAATAGATGCATCAAGCTCAGCAGGGTGGTGTTTGCAAATCTTAGCGAGCGCCACAATGAATGAAGCTCTCTAAGATGCTGAGGGTGTTGAGAATGGGAAATTAGCTGTCATTGCACCCAAGGAGGGATTGAAAGAGAGAAAAGACCAAAAAGGTCCTGCAAGTCTGAAATATTATCAGATTACAGATTCACAGAAGAGAAAGGCTTGGTGGGGTGGAGGGGTGATCTCAGGCTTTCCATCATCTTCAAGGATCTGTATGTAATTCAAGGAGGCAACAGAGCAGTGCAGAAGCACACACACCTCTGACTGCACGTGCTAGAGGGTGACCACTGCATACAAGGTGGTCCTGCCCAGGCTGGGTTACGACAGTGGTCTTCCTCTTCTTATACCCTGTCCTATATTTTCAGTCTCATTAACAAACTTGCTTAACATCAGTTTCTGTACCATCACTTCTTAAAAATGCCCAATTCTTTCATATTCCCAACAAATTTACCAAAAAGAACCAATAAAAGCATTCAATAAATTCTTGGCACCAAGGGAATTTTTTCTTTTAAGAGTTAAAACTTTGCATCATCTTACATTTCCAAATTATCACATTTACTTTTCCCTATCATCCCACTGATGAGAAGCTGAACTATTAGTAGTAGTCACCACAGGCATAGACTATTGATATTAAAAAGAGCTAGAAATAAGATTTCAGTTTGACCTACACAAGTCATTTTCCTTTGGAGCTTGGCTTCTGCTAATAGAGCACTTTTTTTGACTAGTGTAAGCTAAGTACAAATTTATTTGTCACTCTTAATTTTTTCAGTGTTATGGCTTGCCATGAGTTCAATAGATTTCTTTTGTGTACTAGTATCATGACTGAGTAGTGGTTCCATCTTCACTGTATTTGCTAAGGCTGCAAGAGTCAGAGTTGTTTAAAAGGTCAAGAAGGAATATTCATCTTTGTTGTGATCTCTTTGTAGCCCTAGCACCCTTAAAATTTTCCACACAGCCTCTATTTTTTACTTCTCTCTCTTTTCTTTGGCAGTGGTTTGATTGAGGACTCAAGGTCCTGCACAGAGATGCTCAGTCAGACTGTCTGTACTGGCTTCTGCTGGATATTTCTGTCTTTGCACATTGTGTATCAGGACTCACCTTACAACATACAGAAGCATATTTCTGCAGCAAATTACTTGGAGAACAGATGGTTTGCACAGGTTACTTTACCTGAATCCCTCCTGTTAGTTATGAGTTGGGCAGGAGATGGTTTCCTGTCCAACAAAACAGACTCCAAATTCTTTCCCATTCTAAGTTCTATAGGAACTTAAAAAAATGCAAACAAAAACTCCATAAACCTATTTAAAAAGACAGAATGAGAGACATATTAACCCTAAAATAATCTAGCGGTCAAGAAAATCTCTGGGGATTTAGAGTCATGTTCCTAATCTGCATAAATTTGCCTGCCTGTGGTGCTTTCTTCAGAAATTCTATTCTGGAGCCAAGAACTGTCTTCTGTCAAAAATCCCTGCTTGAAACTCATACACTCCGACTGAAAAGACTATGCCTTACTAAACCAGCATTTTCTCAGCAAAGTAATCAGTTCCTTTGGGCTTCATCCCCTCGTTCTGGATATTGTCGTTCTTGAAGGAAAGAACCTCTTTCCTCCTCTCTGCAGTTTTTGCGTGCAGCAACTACTGTCACCTTGTTTTCTGGGACAAGCAGTTAATGTAAGGCCACCTGCAGCTTCCCTTTGCCTTGCGCTCCAGCTGCCTCAAGGCTACTCTGCTCACATGCTGTACAGCAGGAGAACATATATAATTGTGTAATGTAACTCTACTGCTGTCACTGCACCCAGAAAAAGGGAGACAGAATAAAACACCCATTTCTTCTCAGCTGTCTCGCTAGCCTTGCTGCAACGAGCAGAGACAAGCCATTTCCAGAGGGCGAGGTAAAAGGCAGAGCACAGATAGGGGTCTTTGGGAGACCCTGGGGGAAAAACTAGGAAGCAGGCCTGGCCGTCTGTCTGTTGCTGTTGGTAGCTCCCAAGAGAGGCTGGAGAAGGAACATCACGACTCTGATGCTGCTTGCGTCCCTAGGACAGGGAGGGAGAGAACAGGCGTCCCCACTGACCTCCTCAACAATATCCCAAAGCTGCTCAACCCTAGCGTGTGTAGTAGGCAGAGGCAGCACACAGCTTGCCCCCCTTCACACCCTACAGTGAAGGAGGAACTTGCTTCTCCCTCTGCTTTTTCACCAAAGTGAAGGATGAGTGGTGGCTGAACCATGTAAGTGCGTGGGACTACCCCACCGGCAGATCACCACCTTTTATCACAATAGTCATAGCTGAGTTTGTTCCATGATTTTAAGCACCTCAGCTGAATAGGCAACTCTCGGTAAACCGAAATAAATATTTCAAAATAGTCATTGGAAAGATGGGAAAAAATATTTTCTCTAACTTTATATAGACTTTCCCCACAAATATAGAACAAAATTAAAAATAAATCTATCTTCTTGACTTGCCATGATCAAAGAAAAGGGGAAAAAAAACCCCACAGCCCAAAGTCTTGTGTCAGCCGTAGTAAAACTACAGTCATGCTGAACTGTTCAGAAATCAGGACATGACACTACTGCAAGTATGCAACTGAGAAACAGTGTATGCAGCATTCAACCAGCCTCACAGCCCAGGCTGGCAAGACTTTTATGACATGGTGCAAGGCTACCTCTAAAGCATCCCTTTTACTGTGAACTTAGAAAACCTGTTTGAAGTTACCAGTGTAGCTATCTTAGTTAATAGCACAATTAATCCTTACAAAGCAAGACTGCATATCTGAAAAACGCTTAACTTTAAAGGACCCTTGTCTAGTTGAATGCCCATACTAGACAAAGGAGCCAAACAGATTTCTAACAACTTCACAGCTAAAATATCTGTACAATCATCAGTATTATCCTGTACCCTGATTTTTGGCTACCTACCTCCAGGAACTTGAAGTTACCATACATAATAGAAGACATAATGTCAAGGACAAAAAAAGGAAAAAAAAGAAAAAAAAAAAAAGAAATCCTCCTTTTATTAGTAGAGTACTTTGGTAAGACTCTTCCTATCATACCCTTAACTCTGCTCCTGCAGTTTGAAAGTTCATACTTGCTCTGGCCAGCAGGTGATGCTAAAATATCTCTGAGGGAAGGAAGAGTTTAAATTGCACTTCATTGAAAGTGCTGGTATCCTGGGAAGCTGCAAGACTATACTGTCATCCAAACACAACAAGTTTCATTTGTAATCTTCTGGCATATTTGATTTACAAGCAGTTAAACTACCCTCCTCTCATCATCAATGAGGTCCAGATGTTTCAAATAAAAGGAAAGAAAACCTATGGTGGCAGCCATACAATAATCAACCGATAAATTACATTTCACAGTAGTCCCTGCAGGTTTATGCTTTAGTCTGAAGTGTCATAGAGTTGTGTATGCACAGCACACAAAATAAGAGATAACAGAAGCAACACTTCAGGAGTCAGCTTTATGCAGATATATAACTGGGTTACTATTAGCTGTCTAGTAGAAAGAGAAACAGCAGGACACTGAGAATAAAAGTGAAATCAGAGATGAATTGTAGGAAACAGTCTATTTAGGTGAAGACCAAAACATCTCTGCACAAATAATCTTCCTTACTGTAAGAAAGGACTTAGTTGTAAAGTGCTCCAAAAGCAAGGGTCAGGAGTATCATCGAAAATGAAAGCTGCTTTCAGAGGAATAGTAATTGAAAGGAGGAAAGGGATGTAAAAGCCGAGATGAAATTGCTCTTTGCACAACGTAACACATTCTCTAAGTGATGTGTGGTAATTAGTGCAAGGGAGCAAGCAGGGATTTGAGAGAACTAACTTGGATGAACATACCATTTTGGGAGCAAGAACTTAATGAAAATTTATGAAGAAGAGGTACAGCTGCTCCCAGGAATGAAGCTATCAGCCAAAATAGTAAAATGCAGGAAGAGGACAGCATTTAGCTTCATAGCATAAAGTCAGGTCACGTGCATCCTGCACCAGTTCAGTTTATCAAAGTTCTACCTCATAAAATTAAACATTTGGGGTAGCTGGAGTAGGGAAATTAAATCCAAATTGGAAGTAACTTTAAATTATATCCTCCTCCCCCCACCCCCCAAAAAAAAAGAGAGAGAGAAATGAGGTGTTCAGAACAATAGTTAGCAACCACTGAAAACAAAACTTTCACCAGCTATTAAGGATTTATTGTACTTTCCATTGTATGGTCACATGCAAATTATTCCTCACCCGTAAAACACTCAAGAGCTCTATCAGCTGAATAACTACAATTCACTGAGCAACCTCTGTTTGTTTGTCACACACTGCTAACATAGCCAGAATTGGTAACACGTCCCGTTGGCTACTGCAATCCTTCCCCAGCAATCCCACAAAGCTTAGTAGAATTACTTGGCTACAACCTCAGACTCTACTGGCCAGAGTCAAAGCCTCACAAAAGCCTCATAATTCCAGGAAAAAAAAAGGGAGGGGGGAATCTTTCCACCTTCACTACTCTCCAGCCCTGCTTGAAGTACCAATGTTGCCTGGCCCATTTTTCTTAACTCAAGACTTGGTAATTTTGCCTTCACTACTATTAGTAAAACAGTGTTTCTCATCTTTCAATATTTGATATGTATCATGTCAGCTCAGACTGAAAAAGGGACTTTTGTTTCCTGTTGATTCAAACAGCTTACTGAGATTAGTGTAATTGTGAGAGCCTCACGGTTCACAGGCGCCTGCCTGAATTCCATCCTATTCTACCTTCTCTTCCTCACTTCTCTTCAAGTCTTCAAGACTTTTTTTCAGGAAAAGAAAAAAGAAAAAAAAAAGTGCAGCCACCACCCACATCAGGGCTAAAGTACTCCCTCAAAGAATTTTTCAATCAGTCACAGAGAAGACATAGCTACCTCCCTTCTAGCTCACTATCCAACAACCAGACAGCCCACCTACCTCTTCCTAAGACCCCACACAGGACAGGCTTTCTCCTCCAACCACAAATACTGATGGCTTTAATTAGTGCTGTCCATCCTGGAGTTCTGCGTGACACCACTGTTCAAAATGTCTTGAGCCCCAGAATGACAGTAAGGGGTGTTCCAGAAACACGTGAACATACCTACAACCTCAACAGCGTGGTCCAGTGCCTTTGCTTTGTGCCCACTGCTACATCTACGTCGTACCTGTAACCACACGCACGTATTCTGAATAGCTGGGTTTTCAAATACAAAAGCATTGCGCTGTTTGCAAGTGCTAGGCAGGGTAGTCAGTAATTTGCGTTCACAGGAAAGGCAGAGGGAAGAAACCTAAGGGAATCTGCTTTCAAGCAACCCTGAGCAAAACAGCAAGATTTTAGAAACAGCACATAAACCATCAGGATACTGTCTGTGACTGTCTCACAGTCACCCGACGTCTGTGATAAGGACTCCAGTAAAGTGGCAGAGCGCACATGCAAACTGTTCGTAGCCTTGGACCTGTACTGCGGCGAAAACCTAAGGACCATTGTGTGTATTCACACACAGCTGAGCATTTCAATTAGAAGTGAAGCTCTTAGACAAAAGATGGACAAGGTAGCATCATCTTTTTGCATCTTCTTTAGATTTGAGGATGGACACTTACATATTTACATCAAAGTTGTGATTTTTTTTTTTTTTTTTTTTTTTGTTGGAGGCCTTGGGGGAACAACTCCCATAACATGGTTTCAAAAGCAGGTCTGGACTGAAGATTTGACAAAGAACATCAGTTTCATTTACCCCTAAAGAAACAGTCTGTAAAATGATTTGCCAGCCACCAAAAAAAGGATACTGCTGAAATATTTTTGTCCACATTTGCTCTGCCTTCATGCAGCTCAACAGTTGGTTCCTACCTCTTAAACCTTCTACTGGATTACATCTTCTCAGAAATCTGTGCAGTGAGGACATTTTAAGAAAATGCCCAATAGCATAGAAAAATTTCAGAAGAAGCCATTATTTTTAAAGTTTAAACAAAAACTCCAGCCCTCCCAAGAGATCTGAAGTTCAGATGTGTTAACAGTAGAATATTTGATCCTCTAACACACAACAGAAGTTGAAAATCATCGAAGGTGTAAGTGTTATCCCAAGTAACACCAAAGTCTGACCATTTCAAATTCATACAGTAACTCAATACAGTTACAGTATTACAAGCAAGGCTGCTTGGAAAAATGCGTATGCAGGAGGTTTAGATTCCAGAAGATGATCATACTGTTCACAGAGCACATTTAAAGGTGAAAATAACATACTTAAGCAGTCATAACTTGTGAACTAGTCTGTAAGAAAAAAGGGAAATACACTGATCAGCTTCAAATCCATACACATACTCTAATGATGATGCTACTTATATTAAACAGCTTCTTAAACAGCAATTGTAAATATCTCAAAAGAATCTGTTTTCAGATCCCTACACTGAAATTAAGTAGCTATTACATTTGTATTTCAATTATGCACATTTCTCAAACTACACCTTCACATTTGAATGAGTAACTGTTGATGATTTTGAGCTGTGGATGTACTTATGGCAGGTGCTCACAAGAACAGGGATATTGAGAATGCTGAATTTTATACTGTTCAAAATTTAAGTCAGGAGTTCACAACACAGCTCTTACACTATTAGCAAAGAACAATCGTCTAACCACACTCGCCCCTTTCCTGTTTTGAACGTAAAACATGGAAGACGTATTTGAAATCAGCATTTCCTAGCGAGTGCGCGTGGGGAGGGGCATGAGAACAGTCTCACTCGCAACCTCCGAGCACGACTGTGGTTGGAAGAGGTGGAGCGTGCGAGAGGGGTGGTTCACCTCGCAGGGGCTGTGCGGCGCAGCACTTTGGGAAATGCCACCTGGGGTTTTCTTACATACCGACTTCTAAGCAGGGTTAAGAATGACAAGTTACCTTAACCAAAGATATTTTTATTGGATTCAATATTCAAGCATCATTAGGTTAAGGTCTTTTAGAAAAGTAAACCAATAAAGAGAAAAATAAAAAAGGCCTTATGAATAACAACCGGTACATGCAGTTTAATTTTAAATAAAATTATTCTGGGCTTGTGAAAACATGCCAAAAGTCAAATAGAAACTAAATTACTAAACAAGATATGAACAAATCACTCCATTTTCAGAAGAAGTGAATATAGATTTTACTCTAGTCATCTGAAATTGACGTTAGTCTCTTAATATAAGGCAAAAATAGTAATCTCTTACTTTTGTTTTTCTAACCTGTTATCCACAATTAGCAATAATTGCCATTTTTATATGCATCATGAAGATCTTCTAAAAGCACAATCAGCAGTGAATGCTGACTCATGCACTAAGATCCTCTCAACATATTAACAATTCCACATTGGTATCTCAGAAAGTAAGTATCTGGGCAAAGTGCTGCAGAATGTTTTTGTGAAGGGTGTTACGATTTCATTCTCATGCGCCACAAACACATTTTAGTGTTATAGTCATGTAGCACAAATAACTGTATTTCTTGCAGATTTAAAGGTGTGTCAATATACATTAAACTACAGAAAATGCCATAAAATACTTTACGCAGTCTTTAAACATCCCTCATCATTATAATTTACAGATTTTTATGAACTTCTAATATTTAATGACCCACCAAGACATTTTTACAATATTTATTAGATTATGAATTTATAAATTCAAGGACTCAGAGGCACATAGTTTAAAAGGCCAAGAACACTGAAACTAATGAATTCACAGAAATCAGAATATTTGTGGACATAATACCGGTAAAAAATAAAAATCACATCCAAACTAAAAGCAACACTTCTTAAAGAGTCATCCTTCAAAGTTAGCATAATAAAAAGTCTCATTTCCCTCAAAGAAAAATAATTCATCCCATCTACCAAGCTAGAAAATCCTATTTACAGTTGTACTTTAATCAGAAGTATCATTAAGTTTTGTAATACAGCCACTTCTATTCTGCCATTTGAATGTAATGTTTCTTTTAAAGTATAGTTGTATTTACAGATGCATAAATATCCTAACTCTGATCTTCATTAAGATCTGAATGAAAACAGGTTGTTAAGTCACAATACAAACATGTTAGTGGAAAAAGTTTTTGGGGCAGCTGCATATTCAGTATCATTCTCAAAGAACAGGAAGCCAATACTTCTGATAAAGCTCAAGTTCATCAACTAGACCAGGTCTTTAAGTTAGGTTAATGAAGATTAAACCTCTTCTCTGTTAATTCTTTATGTTGGTTTCTTCAGTCAACTTTTACCACGCTGTATATTTTCGTTACAAACCAAAAGCATGCAAAGAATCCAATTGTCCCTTAAAAAAAAAAAAAAAAAAAAAAGTTATGTTGGGACAGTGTACATAGGTGACATCCTCAATTTCTATTTATAGTTTGTAAATTAGGACACATGCACACACAACCTCCTTCCTTTGGTTCTCAATACATTCAACAGATCAGATAATAGAAATTTACAGACAGAACACAGTCTTTGTAGACTTCAACAACTATGTAAAGTATCTCATTATTTTCACAGTCATTGAGCTTATCCTGTGGAAGACACCGTTGTTTCTCTTCCTTTTTTTTTTTTCTTTGTTGCTTTCATTATTCCCCAGTCCAGCTCTTTCATACAGCTCCACTTCACCCCTCTTCACTGACTAGTTACAGACACTAACTGACCTGCTTAACTGGTCGGAATAGCATTGTACACTTAATAATCCAACTAGGTTAACAGCATTGAAAGGGTTTCATATTTCTTAGTTTGTGTGTCAAGATCTTGGGTACTACACAGTACTGCACTTATTCCTGCTTAAATTAAATTAATACGATATTCAGAACATGGTGAAGTCATGATGGAGTTTGTAATCTCCTGCTGAACACATTTGTGTTACATACCTCAAAATAAGCACTTCTAAATACTTACGAGTCAAAAAGTATAAGCAAACTTGAACTGAAATTAAAGGGTGAAGCTTGTTTCCCTGATTCATTACAAGCCTTTTAACTAAAACAGTTAGCTGCATCCTTTTTCTTAGTGAAGATCCAACAGACGCAAGTTTTTAAACAGAATACTCTTTCAAATGCAGAGTAATTAATACAGTTGGGTTTTGTCATTCTAACTGTATTCTCTCACAATGCAGCCTCAGTCAGAAAGATAATGGACTTGAAAGCAGTTCAGACACTTGTTAGGGGAACCTTTACTTCCCACAAAAACTAGGAGCGAAAGAAAGCCTTGAAAATGATCTGATTTTGCTTGAGCACCTCTAGTAAATCACAGCCTTAGCTTATGCAAGAGATGCTCTTAAAACAAAACAGCCCCCTCCACACCTTTTAATTTACTATTTGAGAAGAACCACAATGAAAAGTTGCATGCCAATTCATTCACTATAAAAGGCTGCAAGGAACCATGAATGATATCACAGTAATTTTTTTTTCACGCTTGCTAAACTACTGATGTTTAACTGACTCATTTACTATGATACATAGTTTTGGTCCCAGCTGTGAATCAAAGATTTGTCATGTAGCTCCCGGTATTTTGCCTGCTGAGTGTGATCAATGACCTGGAATGCAGTATGGAAGCAAGTGCCTGAAGCATGTGTTACACTGACATAGCAGCAGGGCACCATCAAAATCCTTCCTGATACTGACAATTTTTAACAGATGAGTAAGCAGCAGTAGAATAGTTTTGATACAACAATTATGATTTTCTCTTTTTAGCTTCTTTATCATTTTGACAGAGGAAGTCAGTTGCCTTTAGGAACAGTTTTTGCTAAATTGCTAGTGTGCTATTTCACTTAAGGACCGAGAACTGCCTACTACTTTCTGCAAAGCCTCATCTCGAAGCACTTCAACAAATCTCAGAGAGAAACCAATGTACTGGCCTGTGAATTTAGCATTCCAAGCCAAATGGACAAAATTATTCAAGTCTAAAGAAACATGAATATTCCTCAAATTAAAGAACCATTTGCACTTAAACAGAAGGGAATCCTACGATGTCTCATAAAGCATATGTCATCTCAAAAGTTTTGACCTTAAGGTTGACTTCGTATGTATCCTCACCTGATTTCAACACTGAAACTGAATTTTTACAAGAACCAAAGCATAAGACTGTAGAAGGTTAGTTTGAGTTGCACAGCATAACTTGTCTGTCCATTGCTCCAGTTACACACAAATGACTACCACAGAAAGCATCTGAGAAGTCTTGAGATAAATCACCTGCCCCTTGCATCCTTTTGAACCCACCCTGAAAAGAACTCCTCAGATTTGATGGCAGACACTGCACAACTAATTCCTGATGGCCAGCTGGAAGTGAACATGAGAGCAAAGGAAAAGAGGATGCACTGGACACATCTTAATGCCCTCAGACGATGTCACATGACATAACTGACTTGAAAGATTAAAGGCAAACGAAAGATGGAAAATGAATGGTGCCTTAGGTGCAGAAAGGCACCTAAGCCAAGCCTCGGCACGGAAGGATTACTGCATAGTCCCCCTCACCTTACAAGTGCACAGTCCAGAATTACTGCCTATGTCCAAAGAAGAACAGACTATGAATAAAGTAGATGGGGTAAACACTTCTGGTTTTGGTCAAAATGATCTACTACTAATGGCAGAGATGCCCAATATTTATTAGAAAAACTAGTTAAACTAAATTAACTGATCTTACTCATAGGCCTGATATTTTTTCACACCATGTTACAAATTTGCACCACATTTAAAATTGATCTGCATCCTGCAGTACACTTCCTTACTTGCCCAAACAACCATGCATTCTTGAATTCTTTAGTACAATGAGATTATTAATAACCCAATAAGAAATCAAGGTTTAAAAACAAAACCAAAAAAAAACCAAGGCAGTGAGAAATAAAAGAGAGCGAATAAGGAAGGCAGAATCTCAGACCTACATGTTTAGAACAGCTTGTTTATCAGTATATAAAATATAAATAACAGTAAAGAAGTGCTGTAACTGTGAGCTGTAACTCACAAAACATTTGCAAACAATGCAAAAGACATTAGATTAAATTTTTAAAAGAAAACTAACCACTTTTAGAACATATTTTGATCACTTTTTAAAGGGATTACATAACCTCCTCCAGTCCAGTTCCCCCTTAAAAAAAAAAAAAAAAAAAAAAAAAAAAAAAAAAAAAAAAAAGCAGTGACCAAAATTCGTTTGAATTCCTTGTTCCTGGATCATCATCACCTGCAATCTGTTGTGACATATAAACTGCTTCAGTATGTCCTAGGTTGAAGTGGCAAGGCCTTTGAAATTAATATTCTGTTACTCTTTTCTGATTCTCCTTTATATTACGCAGAACTGAAAACACTATTTATAGTGAGTCCTGTACTAAAATCTCTGATGGCAAGCCATACGAGTTCTGGGACGGCTCAAAATGCAGCCTTTATAGGTATATTTATAATCCATACTAGAGTCTCAGGAAATATTAAGGCTCATCATAAAGGTGAAGTTTTAAATCATTTAAAGCAACTCTCAGTTCAAAATAGTTTTAAAAAGACTGCTCTGTATGCTGAAGTCCACAAAGACTGATTATATATTTTGCTGGAATGCAATACAATATTTTCAAGGTTTTTGAGGAGTTGCTAGTTAGTACCAAACAAGGGGGCATTTTTATCACATGTCTGACTGAAGATTCCTTTTTAGTATTAAGGATGACAAAGGGAAGATTTTGTCACCTCATCTCACTTATTGAAGAAGAAATTGAAGTGCAGCACATAATATGGGTGCTTTTTCAGGATCTGACAATGAAGATAATCATTTTCTGATATAGCCGTATCAGAACTCTGCTTAAGTATTTCTGTTCCCCTTCTCCTGTCACTTCCTCAGTGCAACTGGGAAAGAAGGTAAAAAGTTCCAGAAGAGAGAACACAGAAAAGTCTTCACTGTCTACTTTTACTCATCTTTTATCTCTTCCTCTATCCCACAAAAGTTGCCATTTCTTTTTTAACTGCCACTGTAACTTTAGACCTGATGACGTTTCTGAAGGGTTTTTCAGTCAAAGACAACTAACTTAAAAATGGAGTTTGTCATATGGTTAATACAGGAATGAAATCTGGCAAACTATTTATCTTATTCAAAGATGTCATGTTTGAAAATATAATTGTAGGCAACTCCTCAGACAGGCAGTCCAATTCTGTTTTCTCCCCATTTCATCTCTGTATTTAGATTTTGTCATCAGAGAGTTGAAAAATGCAACAGAACTAGCTCAGCAGAAATCAAAGACTATGTACCAATTTGTGATGCTTCATCAAGATAACTTTTTCCAAGGGTTCTCCTGAGCAAAGCTAAAATTTAGACTCAACATCTAGCCAAGGTTCAATGTACTTACCTGTGAAAAGGAAGAAAATCAAAACCATAATCATGGTATAACCGAAGTACAAAATGGTACTAGCTGTTCCTGTGATTTGCAGTTTAGAAAAAAAATAATGTATTGCATATATTAAGAAATAAACTGCAGTGAAACCACTAGTGAGAAATGAACGCCACTGCCAGTGATAGTCCTAGAAGCAGGTTGGGAAAAAAAGAAAGAAAGAAATGTGTGAGTAATATTTCATATACCTCTAACACACTGACCATCTTACCAAATACAGAACTACAAGCAAACTTCGTTATCACTCTATCCAAAAGTCAGTTTTCCTAACGTCTGTCTACATACAAAAGCTAATCATCACTGCTTTAACTAGACTATTCACTATTAGAGATATGAAAGCTAAAGATCAGTATCAAATAGGCAAAAATCTGAAAACCCAAATAATCAACATAAACCAGGCCTACTACTGCTAGCTACAGACTTTTTTGCAGGTTGAACACATGCAAAAATGCACATTCATTAATCAAAATTAATGGATTAGTTTAACACCTTCAGAAGACAGGGATTTAGACACTGAAGATGAGCTATCTGACTTAAAGGTAATCAGTGCAAGGTTTTAATATTTATTTTAAAAGTTTTGTCAGAAGTAACCTGAATTTGCTTTACTTTTAAAATACACACTTCCAAGACATTTAGTAAATATATTTATGTTAAATCTTGTAATACTTATTTCCAACTACAAAGGCCTAAAAATTATGTGGAAATCTCTTTAAAACAGTATTAAACATGAACACTGAGGAATATTTCTTACCTCTGCACATAGATGGAAGTAGCAGAGCAGTATTGTGGCTTCAGAACATGTAATAACCAAAATAATGAACACCAGAAACAGGAAGCCAAACATGTAATACATCTGGTGAGACCTGTAAACGGATTTCCAAAAAAACACTACTTAAAATGGACAATATTCTAATATTGTTTCTTCATATGCAGTAATATCACTGTCTTACTGATATTTCCTTTCCTACTGAGGTACTATCACTGGTGTAGTCATATAGTTGGCTAATTTGCTTTCTATGAAGAATATGACCCTCAGCAGCTATAGCCTGAAAACGGTGAGAAAGCAAGTCCAAAGTATGCCCCAGGTATTTGGGGTTTTAGGAATGAACTAGCTGGATATAAAGAGTGAAGTTAGGGTTCCAGGGAAGTCAGTATCACCTTTTCCACTGACTTCAGCAGAACTTGGACTTCACCTCACATTTCAATCAAAGGGGCAGAGTTGCAAAATAATAAAACATGTCAAATGCTGTAGAAGTGTACGCTGAATACAGGCACCTATTCAAGGTTCAGAAACAGTTTAAAGAGATCCAATAACTACATTGTGCCAGAAGGAAGGCAAATTCCACACAGTAGATTAGTTTGTCAGTATTCTATGAGCTCACATCAGAATTCACTCGCACTGAACTAGTCTTCAGTGGGTTACTCTTCATGTTTAAAAGAACTACCCCCTGGTGCCTTTCTAAAGATTTAGGAAAAGCTTTTGGTGTTTTATTTTCCTCCATGTAGCAATAAGACTTCTCTAGGCCAACAAAAGCCAGTCAATTTTAATATACTTACTATTCTCAAGTTATATGCCATATGTCAGCTTCAGAGCCACTTCTGCATGAAGTCAGAGAAGTAGTGTGAGAAACCTAACTATTTGAATATTGTAAGTCAGCTGTAGATTGCTATGGATATCACAGCCACTTCTCTGCACACCTGGACAAGCAACACAGGCACCGAATACCTTCTAACCCACAAAATAATAAGATGATGCATTCAGATTTTTACCTGTATTCTGGTAACTCTGCAGTCCCCAAAAAGTCAATCAAAACATCCTGAACACAGACTTTCAAATAGAAATTACAACTTTATGTGTTAGAGAAAGTTCAAATAGATTGTAGTAAACTTACCAAATACTATTAAGTATAAAGAACAACTGTATGAAGATACACCCAAAAGGCAGAATCCCTCCCATGATAATACCAGGTAATGGCTTTGTATAGAATGATTGTTCAGGGATCTGACGAGGAATTTGATTTGTGCGAACAGGGTGTTCAATAGCCTTTAAATGAGAATAAGAGATTGTTACATAAATAACAAGTCAAAGTACATCATCACCTTTTTGCCTTCTTTTGGAACAAAAGTCTACTTCTGGCAAGTCTATTACTATTTGTTTTGCACATACATTCATCTAACACTGTATGTCTACCAACAACCAGTATTGCCACCAACATCTGCAGAACAAACCACTTAAAAGAGACTTCTTGCAGAAAACAGAGTAAAAAATATTTTGAACTTCCTTCTTCACAATTAATGATCAGTGATCTGTTACAGAGCCTGAGCTCTCTTTCTACTTTTCAGCTTGGGGATGGTGGTGATGCAGACTGATTTCTCCTTCTAAAAACCGCCCTTGTATGTTACTCTTGAGGACATATTTCAAGAATCACATTAGGGTAAACTTAAAAAGTGAGAGGATTAAATCTGGCATTAATTTAAGCTGCATGTATAGACCAGCATGGTGGGAACTAAAAATTAAGGCAGATAAATCAGCACTTTCTCATGTTTCTCCTTTCTTAAAGACTGTATCAAGAGCACCAACACGTTTGGCCAGGTGCTTCTTTTCTTGTTTCAATTTTAACATATTTATGACATATTTATATTGCCTTGCAGCTTATCAAATCCTCATTTTAAGAAGTAACTGTTATTGCACAAGGCAGAGTTTTTTGATGGAATTTCAACCGGACTATTGGAAAAATAAAGTTCTGAATTACAGTTAAGACAAATAAGACAACTACAATTGATCTAAAAGTACTCTTCGGATACTTCAGTTTTCTCAGAAGGCATTTCTTGAGAGTTAGAGAGCTGGAACTCTGGCTTCCTATATATGAAATAAACTCAAAATCTATTAATTCTGATATTTTTAGTTTGTGAGGCACAGTAAAGCACTTTTTAAGCAAAAAGGAAGCATCAATTTCACTATTTAAGAAGGCTTTGGTCACTCATGTCATTAAGAGTCCTTGTATCAGCACGTAATATCAGTCAGTTTAGGAGGACGTCCCATCTAATTTAGTCAGCGGCTGCCAAACAGTGATACCATTTTTTTGAACACACAAATTAAGAGAAGTCTAGCGATCAGAAAATATCCTTCCTAAGACTCAGTGTGGATGTAGGCAAGAAACAAACAAACAAACAAAAAAAAAAAAAAAAGGGGGGGGGGGAACCCCAGAAATCTGTAAGTGAATTTCCTTATTTTTGTCTAGGTCTAGTAATGAAAGAGATGCTAATTAAAATAAAGAATGCCCAGATCATCACTTTATCTTGAGCGGCCATTCAGTTAAATACAATAACTAATCATCTTTGAGATATATCACCACAGCTAAAGACTAACTGAAATCTGAAAACTTGGAATTGCAAGATCAAGTGTCTAATACAATTCTAAAGTAACTGAACAGGACTGCAGCTGACTCAGGCATTACTTCAATCATAGTCTATAGAGCATGCATACATATATGTAAAATATATACTATATACACCCACACACACTCTTACAAAACAATCTCTCTTAAGAAAGACACTTACATTTTTCTTAAAACCAAAATAGGCACCAATAAAGGTCAGTGGTACAGATATGCAAAACCAGAGCGCCAAAATAGCAACCAGAGTACCAAATGGAATAGCAGCTGAAGAGCCTTCTCCCCAGAGAATGAGGTTCATGATAAAGAAATCTGCAAATACAATTCTGAAAAATACATAACATACTTAAAGCACAGAAATACTCAAAATTTAATAATGTTAGCAATAGCACTGTGTTAAAATTTTACTGTAAAATCCGTTAAAACCAAGTGACATATACAAAATATTAAAAAGAAGAGGTCAAGCTAGTCCTTCTTTTTTAATCTGGTTGGACTGAACTCCAGCAGGAGCTGACGTTCCAGCTAAGCAGTTTCAAATATATGCTTGTCTTAACTACACTTCAGGGTAAGACTGCTTGCTGTGATTAAGTAGGAAAATTTAGCACAATGGTTATACAGTATATGACACCACATAAGATCAACTACAGTGTGGTCAGAGAAACAAGAGGAACCAATGAAAAGGTGTGCCTGTCTAAAACTTCCTATCATGTTGCTCTTTCTTAATCAACCTTTTCATGCATCAAGAATAAACAAAAAGCTTACAGGAAAAAAAAAAGACATCTAAGGATGATGTGCCATTAACATTTATCTTTGTCAACTGCACCTTGGTGTTCTCATAGCTTCTGGAACAAAGGGATGATGTAATAAGATTTACTTGTATAGCTGAAGCTTAAAATTAGCTATGCTTGTCAGAAAAGCAATTTAATTCTTTTAATTACGGCTATATTCTGACTTACCCAGGACAAAGGAATGATGTCAGCAGGACATTTGTTTTCCATTTCTCACCTCCAAATGCTATATTAAAATATTTGACAGTCATCAAAACATGCATTAAGCTCAAAACTATTAATTTTCCAGTCCATTTAGCTGTTATACTTAGCTTGCAACAACTCAAATGATTTGCTATCGTGCCCAAGTTCAAAACAGTATGCTACATCTTTAGTTAGGAAAATGAATTTCCCTCATCATATTGCTTAATCATAGAGCTTCAAAGCAAAGAAAACTTCAAATTAAGGTCAGGAAAGGTATCTGAATAAATAAGTTGGGTCTCTGACGACTTTATCTTTCTATGTTAAAAGACAGAAATAGATTTGCAGTGTTCGCTTAAGCCTTTATAAACAGCATAAACCTTGAGTCCTTAAGGATTTTAAGCTTTCCAACATCTGACTGCAGGTTTGAGTAGAAAAATATAAATATGGGAAAAGCAAGCTTAAAAGTATCTTCAAATATTTATTGTGTAAGAATCTTACAAGAAAGTCAGGACTAACATGCTTACAGGGAACAGTAATGTTCTGTTAGTCTTAAAAGCATTAAGGGTGGTGCTATCACAAGACCAAGTATAGCTTTATTAAAAACAATCTTTATGAATTTGTTCTACACTGATAAGAATTCTAGTCAGCACACTTTCAAAATTAAAATATCCTGCCGGAATTCAGATGAAATTGTCAGCTTCACTGAGCAGTGTCATAATGATATGCTTTTTTATTTCAAGAGTCAGAAGTGATTATGATTAGAGTGATTTTAATTGGGTTTTTTTCCCTTCATAAAATCTTCGTTGAACTCTGCACTGGTTATTAAGATTAACCATTTATTTTTAATCAGGCTTCAGTTTAAATGTCATGTTAACAAAAAAATATAAAAGCTAAATATGTGTTTCACTTGTATTTTGTTTCGTATATCTTACAGTATTTTTTTCTGTATAACATAAGGAGAAACATTCACATTTACATTCTCTATACCATCTATGACTGCCAATTGTCATGGATGACAGGCATATCTTTGGAGCACTGTCTGTTTCACTAAATAGAATATCCAAATATCAACTAAATTCTCAATACAATATGAAACACTATTACTAGCCACCTCTTCACCAAAGATACAGAATCAGTTTACCATGAACATACTTCAAAATATTTTCAAAATACAAAACATCCAGCATCACGTAAAGAGTACTTCCGTTTTCAGCTATGCTTTCAGTCCTGAAGTGTCATTCCACTGAAGTCTGATTGGTTTGAAGAACAGGACAAGGGAATAGTTTACTACCTCATCACCACCACTGTAGAAAAATTCCCTGCAAATACTAACCCTCTTTCCCCAGTGGTTTTCCCTAAATAAAAGTTGCATAATGGTTAGGAGAAATTGAAGGATCTCAACATCTACAGCCATGTTACAGTTCAGAAATAAATTCCTTTCATAGCTCAGTCAAAAGTAATTCAGTCCAAAAGATCTAGCTCAAAGTCATAAACAGTCTTGTAGCTTAAATATGTAAAACAAGCTGTTAGTGGAATGGCATGCTTCACTTAAACCAAAGAGTTGAGAAACAAAACATTTAAGGTTGGTAGGCCTTGAAATGAAAGCTAACTGGGATCAACTGAAGAAAATGTTATCAAGTAATGTAAGGGGCTCAAATACCACCGGGTGGATTTCCACACTAGAGAACTCCTAGTAACCTTCATTGTTTTCTTCAGTCTGACCAGCACCAGTCTCCCAAACAGCTAGGATCAAGCTAATACAGACAGGTGACCAAAAATCTCAGGCAAGGAAGTACAGAGGTTCATGATTTAGGGAAAAAAAAAAGAGGGGGGGTGAAAAAGTAACATCTGTGGCTCAAACTGAAAGTAAGTTAAGGATTTACCCCTCCCCCCAACTGTAGGATAACAGAAGTACAAAACTGTCAGAAGTAATGAGCTTAGTATTAATAAAATGGAATTTGTTTCCTCCTCCCATAAATGCATAGCTGTGAGCAATTCAGGGTCTTTAGGTGTGATCACATCAAAAACAATTTAACTTTGTCATTTAACTATGACATAAGAATTTAACCGTTTTGTATTTGTTTTCTGTTGTTAAGTACATTTCTCCATGTTACCCTGAGGGAAACTATAAACAGTAGCACAAAATAAAAATTAGTTCTGTGATGATAATTTAGTCTAATGAACTTAAGCCCTGTCATTTTAAATAACTTTTACTTACATTTGTAGAATCTGGCAGCAACATAACCTGCTGGAGTTCCAAGCAGTACCCACAAGACTACAGCACAGGTCATCAGAGCTCCCCGGTTAGCAGGTGACAAAAATCCGAGGCAAGCAAAAACTATGAAGCAGATATACACAATTTTAGAACTTAATTATACATTTGATTTAAAGTCAATATATCAATTATTTTCTTAAGATCTACGTATATTAAGCTGTATATCTACTGTTTCAGCTCAGCTGTTCTAATCTTAGTCTTTTAAAAAAATATTCTAGTTAAAAAAGAAATTACCATTTTTATTAGTGCTACACAACAAGTAATAAGAGACTCTTTGTACTCAACTATCTCTTGCCCAACCGTATTACTTACATAGGGTAACAAAAGTCATTATTAAGATCTGTGTGCCAGAGCCTAGAAAAACAGACAGTAGCATTCCTTTTCTTGGGGGCCTGAAAATATCACCATGAACCAGTTTCCAGCCAAATTCTTCCTGAGCATCTTCCTGTAAAGCAAATACAGTATTTTAATATAATGGATCACCTTTTAAATAGCCTGCTACAGAGAAATATTTAGCTGAAAACAAATGAACTCCAAATATATTTTAGGAGGTACATTCCAGACTTACAGTGGAATCCATCTGATTGTATCTTGCAATGTCTTTATGCAGTGTCCTCAACATAATCATAGCTACCATTCCAGACAGAAAAAGAACAATCACTAGGGAATTCATGATACTATTTTAAGGGAAAAAAAAAAAATCACCATTAAAATTCCAATGTGAAAATTCTTCAGGACAGAACACTTGAATACAAGCATTTTTATTCTCACCTAAACCACTGAATGTGTGTGTGAGGCATGGATTCCAAAATATAGTCCCATCTTGATGCCCATCTTATATTTTTTTCTTCCTGAAAGAGTAAATGTCTCAGTCTCAGACATTGCCAGTCTCCAACTTAAATTTACAAGTTATTATTCAAGTAAAGCAACCTTCAACCATATGACAAATTAAAACTTTCATTTTACAAGGCTTAGAGTGAATAGTTTAATAGTGATTGCCTAAAACAAACTTAAGATTTGACCACAATCTAAAAGAAAATATTTTCCAAATACTATCGAGCACCTGTATTTTCAGGACATAAAGCCATACAAAATTAACTGTGCTTCCTCCCTTCAAGTATTACATCAATTCATCTGGAATTCAAATGACCATCAACTGTGCTTCCTCCCTTCAAGTATTACATCAATTCATCTGAAATTCAAATGACCATCAACTCTAATATTAAAAAATATTAGGGTTTTTTTTTTTTAGCAAATCTAAGTCAGTATCACAAACATTGAGAGACCAAGTACTGCAACAGAAAGAGTACCAAGCAGAGCTTTCCATTTTTTCTAGTAGTGTCCTGCCCAAATTATCCTTTTCTTTAGTACAACTTTGTTTCAACATCAAATTTTATTTACCAACTACCATTCCAATTATAGTCAGCTTATACTGCAAGACAGGTGCGGAGACAGTAGTAAAATGTCTATGTTGTCAGCAAAGGAAAAGAAATTATTCCTTTTTGTATTTCAACTCATTATACAGACTGAATATTCATTGACCAGAAATGCTTCAGAGAAAATTTTTTTGTTTTGCTTTTCAGAGTAGACGTGAAAAATGGAATAAATAGCACTGATCAGCATGAAGATTACTACTAAACAAACCATAAATACTAAAATCAATTAATAAAAATAGTTAGGTGTTATGCTGACAAGGTGTTATTTTAATGAGTTGTAAAACACAAGAGCTTGCTTCCCTGTAAATCCAATTTATAAAAACATAAAAGCCAGTGGGTTAGATAATTTAGCAAGATCAAATATCCAGGTCATTGCAAAAACTACATTTCAATGCAAGTAACAAGTTTCTAAACTACATCAATGGCTTTAGGATAAAATGACATTTTCCCCTATACCTACACTGGCTCTTTTCTCTCTTCCTGAGATGATCTGATGTGCCAATCTGATGAAATGTCAGAGAAAGATCTTCAAAAGACATGATATTGTGCACAGGACAGTAAAACACACAGCTGGATATATCATTTTTATAAGAGAAACAATGTGATAGCTAAGTGCAAAGCGAAGTTCACTCCTTAATTATTAACTTCTCACAGGTTTCCAAAGATGTACTCACTTTTTAGTATACAAATCAATTTCAACATTGTGACTGATGCAACCTCTCTAAATGTAACAACTGTCATACATAATATTACTCCTTTTAAGTATTTTTCTAAAATTATTTATTGCATTTTGCACTTTGCCATGCAATCCAGTACATTACTATGGTCAAGAACTACCATGGTAAATGTCAAAACACTAAAACAGTTTATGAAAGAAAAAAAAATGGCTCATGGCTGAGAAAGTGCGGAGATGGACTGACATTACCAGAGCACTGCTTTACTGTATACTTAAAATGGTGGCAGTAGTTTCCACACAAACTCAGCGCTACTTTCCAACTAACATTTTGTCTCCATTTCACCTTAGTTGAACTGAATCCTATAGCAAGCTCTAAGTCTAGAAGTAGGGAATATATGCAACCAGTCTTTATCTGGCAATGGCCTATCATTCAGAAAGATGTCGCTGATCTTGCAATAAGCACAAGAAAACTGTTAGAATAGCCAAACAAAATTAAAAGGTGCCCTATTGATATTTTTCATATCTTAATTGCCATGATTCTGATGAAAATCTGTAACAAGATAAAAAAAGGTAAGAAGTAGACTCCTTTATCCTCAGAAGGATTACAGAATCATTGAGGATGGAAGTAAGAATAGCTGTGATAGCTATGTGCAAGCTGTCCCTTCAACACATATACAGGGAGTCAACAAGTCCAGTTAGTTACAGCCTTCCTCTTGTTAGCTCCCCATTTGCATTTTTGAAGTCTTAGACTAATACTTTACAAAACAGTTTTTCAGAAAATTCCATTAAATCCCCCATCTGTCTAGCCTGTCATTAGAATGAGACACATTCAAATACTGCTCCCTGCAGTCGCCTAATATAGTGCTCCTCAGCTTTTAAATAGAGAGCAAAGGAACAAAGAATACCAGCTTCCTAGTCTCTGGCAGAATTCCAGGGGAGGAAGACACTGGAGGAAATACAGAAAAAAAAAAAAAAAACCAAAAATCTTTATAGCAGGAGAGCAGAAAACGACGAGCTTCCACCTGCCTACCACACTAATTTGCTGAAACCTGTAATTTCTCAAGTTAAAAGCCTGGATTGGGAACTAATCTACCAGACAACCTAGGTAGCCATGGAAAGTATAATTCTTCTAAAAACCATACAGGATCTGTAAGTTTAGGAAGGAGGGGAATATGCAAAATTCAAGTCATGCAGTTAAACCCCATGTCATATTTGACAATCTAGTTCAAATAAGAAGAGTTTTTGAATGACAAACTAGCTATTCTGAAATAGTTTTAGTTATCCACCTCTTATAGTCAAGATTATTAATGTAAGTGATTTCCTATTAAGGGATAGCTAACACAGAAAAGCTGAATACTCACATGAAAAGTAACTGAGTACGTGTAAGCTATTTTGACTTCTCCATTAGCTTTATTACTTATATCCATAGGTATTCCTGAGCAGTCAGGGTTGTCTGGATGAGTATGCTTGTAACTGTCAGAAGAAAAAACACAAGATGAAAGCTGTTTGACTGATAACACTATTAAGATTGACTAATAACACTATTAAGAATGTATTTAAACAAGTTCACACAAGTATCAGTCTCATGCAGGTCTCTTCCTTTAAATACAAAAATTGTTCCTAACAGTTATTGTTTCAGAACTCGCAAGGAACATATCACAAAAGTGCAGAAATTTTTGCCATCAGAGCTTTTTGGACACAAGCTGTGTCTTCTAAAATACCCTATAGAACACAGTTTCAAAAACAGAGAACCAAAACTAAAGATGTGTGAGTATTCTTAAGAATCCCCGAACAAAACGTCACAATACAATGGAATTACTGACTTCTGTCAAAACAGCTAGGTGGCAGAAAAAATGTATTTTGATCATGATACTGCAGCAACAATGCAACAAGCTCAGTTATACTAAGAATACAACAGAAAAGAAAGCTAAGATTCCAGTAAGTGATAAAACAGGCATCAGTTGTAGAAAAGTCATACAGACATCAGAACAACATTGTGAAATCTTTCTAGTAAAATCTTCATTGCTGAAGACATCAAATGTTGCACTTTGATAACCTGTGCTTCAGATACTGAATTCGGTTGCAAGGTAAAATGTTCCCCAGTTGAGAAATGAGGGTTGCTTCACTGAATGTATAGGACCTCCAGGTTTCATTTTATCTTTTCTTGTCCAGAATAGGAAATAGTGCAGAAGGATCTATGGACTTCAGAACAAAACTATGTTGGATGTCCTACGTGACATTACATAACCTTTGGGAAAGCTAACCTACCAGTTACATATCTAAAAGCATTTCTGACTAGCAAAAGAACCCAGAACTGAAGCAAGTATCCTGGGATGGACCACTGTTTGATGGCAAGATACTCCTGAACACTAACCTTTTTGGTTCAAGTTTAGCAGCAACAAGTCTTGCTCCCAGAGCTTCATTTTCCACAGTATGGTAATATATTTTTATGTCAACATGGTTGAAGATATAGAATGTATCCTTTTCATGAAATTCTGACTGCAATGACAAAGAAAAGAAAAGAAGAAAGAGTCAATCAGGGAGATAAAGACATCCAAAGCCTTGGGCAGAAGTTTATAAAATGGATTTTAAAACAGTTTTCTTGTCAGGAAAGTCCCCTACAAGATGAACATGGGATTCTGGGAACACAGTGAAGTGCTTCCTTGCATTTAAAAGACAAACTAGAAAATTAATAGTAAAAACTGTTTACTATAGTTGAAAAGTAGACAAACTTTACCTGATATGTTTCAATAACTGAAGATGTTCCATTTTACCTAATGGAAGTAGAAGCCGAATAGGACAAGTCATGTGACAACCCCATACAAGTATTTCATAAACAATTCACTATCTTAAAACATTGTGTATTTTTCTAATAGATTAAATGGAATCTTACAGGAATGCAAGTAACTGTCCACTGTGACAGAATCGCCTTCATACTTCAAACCAAAGACACACATGGAAGAACTGCAAGCAGCAGCTAAGAATGCTGAATACAGATCTCAGGTGAAGGGATGCATCAGCTTGGAATTTAGACAGTTAAACAAGAAGTTAAGTCACAAAAAACATGTCTACTGAATTTCAGTTAGTACTTCATTTCTTCAGGGTTCTATCCCCCCACATCACTTTCTTCAAATGGCCCTATCTGTAAGGGTGATTATATAAACAAAGTGTTCTACAACTCTTCAGTTACTTGTCTTCTAGGTTATCTTCCTTTAATCAGCCAAAAATATTTAAACAAGGATAAAAGAATATTGTCAGATGGTATATTTGATCATGAATTTACTTCCAACAGCAATTTGTGTTGGAGTCTCTGAAACTGATTAATTACGAAAGGAAAGAAAGTAAGGTCAAAACTGCAGGAACTGTCTTCTTCAGGACAGTTCATGAAGTGGGAAAAGCTAACATCTATTTCAAGTTCTCCATCAGCCCTCTTTAGAAGAGGTCTGGGGTAATCTGAAGACAAGACTGGACTTCCTAATGTGTTATCTCCACAAATCGTGCAGTGCATTTACCTGGAACTCCCCCAGTTATCCAACAGACCTTTCTTCCTCGCAAGAGAAGTGCAGTTCACTCAGGAATCTTTTATTCAGTTATTCTGCTTTCCCTAGAACTGTGTTGGCTAATGCAGAAGGCTATCTTCCCAAGAAGTATTAATTTCCATATAAAGGAGCATAAACAGGTCTATGTAAACCTGGTTTGAAGAAAACACTTCTATCCCACAAAAATGTAAAGCCCAAGCCTTAGAATGCTTAGACTTCTTCAGGCAACAAAGGATAACATGTTCGTCTTCTTCTGCACACCCTATACATAATAAAGGCTATGTGTGTGCCTACCTCCCTCCATCTTTTTCAGCTTTTCTTTATTACACAAAGAAGAGCCAAAAGAAGAGCTCTTAGTTTCTTCTAAACAGAATAGGCTTCCAAGCTGTGGTACTTAGAGATACCAAAACACTTGCCCAATTTTAGGGAATAAATGTTCTTAAGATTGTGAGGACTCACCACAGAAACAGGACACAGGAGAAATGCTAATCTTTAAGTTAGTAAAAAAATGGATATTCCTTAAAAAAATAGAAGAATTTTGTAAACATACATTAATAACACAGGCATCTTTTGGACGGCCATCTTCTGTAATGTAACAGCCAATAGGAAAACCAGGATTGCAGAACCTCTGGTCATCTTCAACATCATAGCACCATGTCACAGGCATGTTGTCCACAATCCTGCAAAGGATATACTGTTATTTCACAGTCTTTCAAAATACAGAGTGTAATGTAAATTAAAACAGATTAATATTGATCTAATTATACTACATGAGATACTGGAAGACTAAATACAAGAATAAAACTTCTTTCAGATTTCCCGTCTTAAGACTGCACTGTCTACTCGCATTCTGCTTGCAAACTGGATTTGCAATATGTAGTTCTGACTGAAATGTCATCCCTTTAAAAAAACCATTTCTTTAGAAAGTGGCTTGGAAATGGGAGACTTGCTCTGTAACCACCAACACATTCTATTCACTGGACTGATCTCCAAAGTCACCTCACAAATTAAGGCCAAAACATGAAGTTCGTCATTCCACAGATTAACTGTTTCACTATTTCATCTTTTGAAATAGCCTGAATCATCCACTCAAACAGCTAAAATTAACTTTATTATTTCAAGTTTCTTTATGATAAAACATAAAACTTCCTAAATATTGCCTACACACACACATACACACACACATATATTCCTAAACATAATCATCCAGCAGGTTTTCTCATTGCTCCTCAACTGCAAGACTTTTCATGGCACAATGTAAATCTTTATTTTTCATTAAAGGTGAAATGCAACTTCCATTTTTTGTTATTGAAGTAAATTCCTAACCAGTTGCAGTTCTGTGAAAGGACGGTATCTTTTAATAGATAGTCTGCATAAGAAAAACCTTTGAACCACTACATTTATGGGAAAGTAGCTGCTTGCAAACCACTTTTTTTTTTTTTTAACCTGCTTCTTCTATACCACTTCCTCACAAAACTTAAATTCCTATCTTGTAAAAGTCCTGAACCCAGTACATTTACAATTCAGTTTTAATGGAAAATTTGCAGAGGAACGCTAAACCTTTATGAGGAATTCCAGGAAAATATGATACAGTAATGCTGTATAGTATACAGTATAGCTGTATAGTACCAGTCATGCTACAAACAGTGAGACTGTCAGACACAAAAATACTTTTTAACGATATGAAAAGATATCCAATATGGTCACATCTCCCTTTGTAAAAGCGAGGTAAAAGGCCTGTTTCTTTACACTATGAAGTTTTTCTTAATGGCTGAAAGATAAATGCCAAAATATAATCATTTAAATGAGGATTAAAATTCAGCAGCTGCCCTTGGGGCAGTATTAATTGCTCAAAGGTATGTTTTTACAGGTCCATTAGCAAGTTTCAAAGATGAAGCCATGGGGTGAAAGTCACTTTTTGTGCATCACTGGACCAAAAAAGGCATCCCACTGAAGCTTAACAACACATGATTTTGTAAAACTTATCAAGCTACTGAATAACCTTTACAA
The DNA here is from genome assembly GCF_028389875.1 of Rhea pennata. Classification (NCBI taxonomy): domain Eukaryota; kingdom Metazoa; phylum Chordata; class Aves; order Rheiformes; family Rheidae; genus Rhea; species Rhea pennata. Next base: position 159,741,450 of record NC_084663.1, read on the forward strand.
TTAAATGTGTCATCACTATAACCAGTAGGTTATTATTGCCAACAAATACTTGATAATACCTCCTAAGCTTTTTTAAAAAAAATTCATCGGAAACTAGCTATGAAGAATTATTTAGTCTTTTAGCATGTTACATATTTTAACACTACTTCTACAGTAGTATTTTTTTTTCAATGTATCAAAAGATAAGAGCTAAAAAGAGTGCTATATGGTGCCTTTGTTCAGGCAAACACAAATAAGTCTGCATCATCCCCACCATTAGCTACTGGACAGAATGAAGTTACAATGCTCCTAGCTCATACTGACACATGGGAAAAAGGCAAAGACCTTCCGAAAACACGATTTCCAGGTGCTCAACAGTTTCCAAAGATTCCCACAAAGCTTTCAACAGCAGCAACACCAACCAAATCCTACTCACTTCCCATACACTATTAGATATAATTAAGCTGCTGATTAGGAGCTATTCCAGCAGCAGTTTCATTACATTTAGATCATATTTGGATTTTTACCTCCATAATATATGCTGGAGATAGCTCTCGCTTTTGTTAGTATTTTCATTTCACAGAGTAAAAACAAGTCAGTCATCAGTCTACTGCAAAAGAGTTTGGTTGTGATAAAGGCTTTGCTTCACATCTTCTGTAGAAAAGACATACTGAGCTGCCTTCAAGCAGCAATGCTGGAACAAATTGATAATTTAAGAAGCAAATAATTTTTCACAGTTAATCTTCAAATTTAAAATGACTTGTAAAGATTATACGCAAGGGGCAAATATGTTATACAAGTGTTCTTACACGCTTCTCTAGAACATCTGGTGATGAACATTGTCAGACAAGAGATCAGTTTAGCTGTTGAGTCCAATTCAGTATGTCAACTCCTAAGCTTATTAAGTGGCTTTTAAAACCTTAGAAGTACTTTGTGCCATCTGTGTTCCCCAGGAATTTTATGATAAATTGAAGCTGGATAATAAACCTCTATTAAATCCTCACTTATGCTACCTTGCTGATCCCTGTACAATATGTCCCTATACCACATGCCTGGTCCATGCATTATTTATTACAAAAGCCAGCCACCTCCACTTTGTGAAGCTATGGTTGAGGGAGACGTGCATTACCGTAACAGCTGTAAAGGTGAATTTGCATCCCATGCAATCTAAAGTTCTAAGGCAGTGGACCTAGCAACAAAAAAACCCAAACAAAAAAAATCCCACAATGGTGGAAGTGCTATTTTTTAAAAAAACTAAGAATATAAGAATATGTATGGAGTACCATATTTTTAAAGGGAGATATTCAGATTGAAAAATCGAGCTGCATCTTATAAGAACTAAAATAGAATTCTATCAAGTTAGCTATATCTATCAAGTTAGCTAAAAATTATACTTCACAGTATACATACTTAAAGTATACATACTTAAACACATTACCTAAATATATTTGTAAAATAATTTATTCTGAAGGGAATAAAACAGTCTAATTTTACACAGTTCTGTTTCAGTTTCTCCATGAATAATCAGCTTAAAATTTGGGGTTTTGTTAAAAACACAGTGAGTCTGTTTCGAAAAGTGACAGAGCGATAGTCTTGGGATACCATATTTTTAATTTACATACACGCATATACACAAACTTCTAAAGCTGAAGTTTTATGCCACAACAACATATGTTAGTGAAATTAAAAGTGGTTCAAGTATTATAAATACATATAGTGTTTATTTAACTGGAACATAATCAAATCCAGTATCTCTGCTCATTTCTGCATTAGGCTTATACACTCAAAATCTCTGCAAAAGTAGCTGCACCTTTCACAGTATTTTTATTACTTTATTATTTCCTTGTTCACTTACATAAACACGCATAGGCCTTTGCTTATGAACCCTTCTGGCCTTATCTATCAAATTCCAACTTTGGTAATTTTAAAGAGGTTCCTAGAAAGATTTACATCTGTGAGCCATATTCTATCCCTAAATATGTCCAACATTAGTTCCGAAGAACAGCAGAAAAAGCACTCACTGCGTTTACAGCATAAGTGGCTGTTTCAAAACTGAAGAAACAGAATACAACATTAGCAAATGACATTTTATGACAGAGGCAACATTAAATGTTTCACCTGTGTTTTCACTAACATATCTAGAAAATTATCATCCAATTAGATGAAAACAGAAATCTGTTTTTGTGAAGCAGAGGATGTATTTGGAATCATATGTGTAATTAATTAATTATGCTCAGGTACTACTTGCAAAGACATGCCACAGGCAACTCTGAAATCATAAACTAATTGTTCCTTCCACAGCTGTACCCAAAGGCTGCTGTTAGCATGGCATACCACCATACAAAGTACTATACAAACCCAGACAGTGTGGCCAGATATTTCTAATAGCAAGACGAAACCTGCAGGTAAGTGTTTCCCAGTTCCTGCATCTGGATGCCTAGCACAGCTAATTCCTAACTGAACCATCTGCACAAGATTCAGCGTACATATCTAGCCCTGCCCGCCACTAGCTCCCACAAGAACAGAACCTCAGCATCCAAGCAGAGAAGGAGTCCTAGCACACTCTTGGACAACCCAAACAGAAAAATACTTGTTACAGAGGGACTGAAAAAGGAACAGGAGAGGAGTAAGTAGTTCTGCATTCCTCAGAAGTACCCTATTAGTTAATTTTGGCTGGCCACCACTCTGCATGAAGCAGTCTCAAAACTGTTGATCCTTAAGACATTTCTCAAGCTGGAGCATAATTCACTTTCACATTTACTGGTGCAAAGAAAGAGCAGTATTTTGCAGTAAGCGCAAAGGCAGCACAAAGAACACACAAAGCTGTAAGTTTTGAAACAAACTCATTTCCTGGTGCTCATTCTTGGAGCAAAATGAATAAATAAATAAATCTTTTATATATATGTATGGAGAAGACAAATAAAACAACATCTTCTGCAAGAACAGAACGGTAACAGATTTAGCTGAAACACCTAGTCTTGAATCTGTATTAACACACAAATACAAAATGATACTGAATTACTTATCACCCATGTAATAGACTCAACTGATTATGCATTCTGGCATCAGCTTACCAATGATGTTGATAATTCAGTAGCATACTTTTCTTCAAAAAGTCTAACTTCTGCTTATCTTCTGGCTTCTTGGTATCATATGTCTTTGTACAAACAGGTTTACATGTTTCCTCCTTACGAAACGTGAACTAAGAAAAATGAAATACATATCAGCAAAAATGCTGTGACAGACTAATTGCAGTATTTAACGAATTTCTCCTATATGTTCAAAACTCCTTACGCCAACATAATGAAAGACCAACAAATTATTAAGCCGTTAACCCTCCAGAGCAGTTTTTAATATTGGTTTGTACTGTAGAACCCCCCATGATCATAGAGTACACCATATGATCCCTGCACTAAGGGCTCCTTGCTAACAATCAAAACCTGTTTTTTCCTCAATGATTTATTACAGGTCATTTGACCTCACAGCAATGATGCTGTCCACATAGATTCAGATGAAAACATGCTGTCCTAGAACACGAATCAGTGAGAGCTTCTGTCATGATAAAGAACAAGCTGGCCAACTACCATGCTAATTCTTCCACTCTACAGCTGCAAGAAGGATTTCAGATCTGGTTCCAGTTGCCTGTAACAAGGACAGCCAAGGAGCAAGAACCAGATTTTGGCCGGTTCCAAACAGAAAAGACAAAATCCTCAGCATTGCAGGCCACAGCTTCAAGACACACTTGAAGTGTACACTTCGATACCAGCCTGGATTACCCCTGATCTTAGAACTACATAGTCTGCTGCCTCACCTGTGCTGCCAGCAGTAAAGGAGGCTGCATTACAAACCCAGTAAAAAGTGATCCAGCCAAAAAATGATGGCTCAAACCCAATCTGTGTAGGACATGAATAACTACAATCAGTAGAGCTAACAAACAGTTTTTATCATGTAACCACAGCTTTGAAAACACAAGCACCAGACAGAAATACATCAATACCACTAGTATTCTTCAGACATGTTGCCTCAGTTTGGTACTAAAAAGTTCCTCGTTGACAGCTTTCAGGATTCACTACTACCACTACTAAAAAAAATATGCAACATGCAGGTTCCTGAACACATCATTTCATTTTTAACATTGAATATGAGACACTTTAGTCCCCTTTTGCATAAAACACATGGAATAATAAAGAAAAAAACTTCAAAAACCAAAAAGCAGGCATATATCTCATTCTAGATTAAACTGACAAATTTCTATTATTTGGAATTTCAGGTTTTTAAATTCTTAGAGATAAAACCCTTATGAAGAAGTTCAAGATTCTGATCTTCTGTTGTTAAATCTGAATTTGTGTGTTACTGAAAAGCCTTTGGCAAGAAACAAACCCTATAAGGAGATGGTTCTATCCTCTCTCCAAACAAGACTTGACCAAGGTTTTCAGATGGACGCTTTTTTCCTTCCGCTTGACAAAAATCAAACCTGAATTAGAAAAAAAAACATACAAGAGTTAATAAAATATTGTCAGCTGCAAATACTAGACCTCACAGAGTGCCTCCCAATCAATACTTTCATCACAAGTGAAGGAACTAGTTTTCCTTCTAGACAAATGGTTTCTTCCTAGAATCTATAAAGCTAAGTGTGAAAAATCACAGTCTCATTAAAAAACAAACAAAACTCCCAAAACTCTTCATCAGATATTTCAGAACTTAGTTTATATTATTTAATATGGTCAGATAAGTTTCTGTAAGTAATGAGAAGTTTTCTATTTGCACAGTAAATTTAACCAGGGATTAAATCTTCGTATCATGGAATCACAACAGCCCTGAAAGGAATCATGTGGGCCAGAGCCTTGAAAAAGTACAGACAGCTTCTTCATAACAAACGCCACTAAATAAACAGATTATTACACTTGTATTCACCAGCAGATTTAACAGCATGCTAAGTTTTTCCAATCTATAGTCAAATATATCACATTTGTGTTCCTTAAAACATAGATAACTAGTGGTTAAGCTCTTCAATACTAATACTGTATTAGTATTGAATACTAAGTATTGAAATAAATTAAATAATACTAAGTATTATTTGAAGCATTAACTTTTCATAGTTGTACCTGGCACTGATATGTATTTTGAGCGCTCCTATGAAGTGTAGCAGGAAAGCATTTAACACCTCATTAAGATAATTGATGGGAAGTTCACACCTCATTACTATTTTAACTCATCTGGCTGCAGGCTACTAAAGACAGAAGTAACACTTTGATCTATAGGATGACAATTAATGCAAAAAAGCTAAAAATGTATATTAAAAAAATAATTAAAATTACTCTAAAACAGGAATTTTTAACCTACATGAGTTTAATATACTTACGCAGTATATTCATAGGGAAGGACAGATTCTACTGAGTCAAGCCTGTTCACAAACAGCTCAATTCCAGACTGAAAGAGTTAAGATAAGCAATACTGTTACATCAAAACATAAAATCAATTTTGACTTATGTACAGATTTATGTCAATAAGGTAAATTAAAGTCTCAAACTGAAAATGTGAATTCTTGTGCAACTCTACATTTTGAAACAAAAATCCCACATAATGAATTTTATCTGCTGAGAGTGTGAGCAAAACGCTACCCATCAGAAAAACAGTAACCATATCACAAAAACAAATTAGACTAATGTAACTACTCAAATTAAGAGATAGCAGAAAATAATGCACAAGAATAATAAAAGTATGCTAGATGTCAGTGATTTAGTTTAGTGTAGCAACCTAGAGCCACATTATTAAGAAGCAATTTTAAATCTATCACATTAACTTTTGTGTAATTAAAGTCTTAAAAGGGTATGCATAAACTGGTCCACGATCTTCATTAAATAGCAACTGAAAACTGGACTATGAGGATGTGAACAAAACATTCAGACTGAGACAGTGTTTTGAGTTTAAATAAAAACTGTTTCTTAAGAGAATGTAAGGCAAACTTACAAACAAAATGAAACTCCAGCAACCTTGCAACAAGAACCTGAAATTCAGTCTGCTGTGGCTTCAGACTACAGTTTGGTCCATTCACATTAACAACTGTTGAGGCTGCCTGCTGCTACCAAAAGCGAGAGGTCTTTTACTTCTCCCTTTGTCTCCCCCCTGCCCCCTTCCTTACTCTAGTCCCACAGTCCCCATGTATTTCAACTGCTTACCCTACTCTGTTTCTGGCTGTTACCTGCTTGCACAGTAAACCAATTCAGGTTGGTAAATACAGCAAAAGACTTGCCATGGTAAAGCAAAAAAGAGGAGTTTTCAGCCTCATAGCAAGTTGAGCCATCTTACTGCACAATCAGACAAGAGCTGGGGACAGCACAAGGGGAGTGCATTAAAGGAGCAAGACCTTCCTCTTCCAGCAGCAACTTACCTATTTTCTGTTACAGTATTAAAAGTGCACATTCAGTAGAAGTGCCTTTTCCCCTCTGTGAAAATTCACCCAAGCTTAGCCAAGTCAAGAAATTCTGGAGAAGTTAATTTTATTTTTTTTAAAGGAATTGTTTGTGCATATCTGTAGCTCAGATACTTCAGTCAGGTACTGTGCTCCTCATCTACTGTAACTGTCCACATGCAAGTCAGGATGCAGCTCCATGAACAGTTATGAGCTGTTAAACTGACTCAGTAAATGAAGATATGCTGCTGCTCCTCTTTTCTCTGTCCCTAGCCACGCAGACCTGCCGCTGACCCCTCTGGCTAGCACACTCTTGTCATATTTCTGCAGACCACTTCAGCTCACTAACACAGCAGAAAACTAGTCTGCCCAAAAGCCAGACTTGCCATATTAAGAAGCTCACATAAGAATTTAACATGTAATACAGCTGTGGCAATGCAGAGGATGGGAATGAAATTTCTTCCCCTCAGCAGCAGCAAGGAATTGGACTGGCTCAGCTGCTCCAAGGCCTCACCTTAGCTATTTTTCATGGGAGGAAGAAAATTCATGTGAATGCTCCTCAATTTTCCATAAGAAGTACATGTGTGAATTGTAATTGCAGATCAGCATCTTCAGTGACAACTCCTGATACAACTAGTTCACATTTTAGTCAATCTGTATTTTTTAAAAACAGTGAAGATTCTTAATATTAAGGGAGGAGTTGCTCTTTAAGTTTTCATTGATCATATTCTATTTCTGATGATATTCCAACCAGAAATAGGAGAAAGTAGCCAAACTGAGCATGGCCAAGCAGATTAGGAAACGGGCGGAGGGCGGAGTCATTTCACTGACAATATCACATCCCTTCTCACAAAGAGAGGCTTTCTCAAGATAAGGAGTCAAATGTTTTGTACACATTGTATGAGATAAAAAATGCAGAGACATCTGAGAAAGATGATGGCCTAAGTGTCGCAGGTTTGATAAAAGAGACAGTAGGCAATATATTTTACTTGACTTGACCTAAAAATTCTTCTTCCGTGACCCCCAGCTTAGAAACAGTAACCACTCAAACATAGCAATGTTTTTCAGGGATGTTCTGAAGAACCACAAACGGCAGCTTCAGAGTCTTGGCCTGGATAGTAGAAAAAGTATTTCTCTAAGAAAATAATGCAGTACTGTGAAGGTCGCCCAAACAGGTGATGCATTCTCCATCCTTGGAAGCTGTTAAGACTTAGCTAGACAAACGCATAGTTCATCCAACCTAGCACTGGCCACAGTCTTGCTTCAAGAGTGAAGCTGGACTAGGTGACCTCCAGAGGCCACCTCCACACAAGATTTCTATGATCCTACAACAGAGTGTTTGTAGAACACTACAATAGAAGGAGCATGGAAACAACAGTGAAGAAATCCATGGTTTTGTACTTAGTGCAGGATTTGGCTGGTCCCAATTGAACAATATACTCAAGGGAAAAGACATACATAGCAACTATGCCTTCATTACACGTTTGGCTTATTGTTCTACCGATTCACAGCTGCAAATAGATAAAGTAGATGCAAGTTATTTATCAAAAGCAAATTATTTAAGATCTTTATTTTGCAGAATTATGGACTCATTTTTCATGTAACACAAAAGCTGAGAACCCAGAAAGCATGAAATAGCCACTTTCAATAGCACAACTTTGCAGGCAAGAGACTGTAAAAACTATTGCTCTTGAACTTCTACATTTAAGTCTTGAACTTTCTCATTTAAGTCTCGAAGCATGGTCGAGCACAATTTCCATCACAGCAGCAGCAAACAACTTCTAAAGCTCACCCAAAGGTGCAAAGATTATTTTGACTCCTTGTTGGCCAACGCAGACAAGTAATACAGTGACGTGAACTCTATTGAGTGTTTATGCACATATGAAAATAAATGTCAACTTCATTTGAGAGTCTGGAGCCAAGAAGCTCCTATGCCTCAGATGCTTGACAGCCAAAAAGACAGAGAAAGCAAAATGTCACTGTGTACTTGCCTTGATTTTATACCTGCTTGTAGCCATTAGCTATTCGCTCCTGTCAGAGTCAAAAACCTCTGGCAGGACCTGTTACAATGATTCTTACTTTCTGCAGCTTTCAAACAAGTCTTTAAAAGGGCCCAAGAGACAACCTGAAGGGGTTTCCAATTTCTGTAATGACACAGTAACACGTAAGATGAACGGAGAGTGCCTTTCCTCCGTGCAGGGAACCGCAGACACTTCACCACGAGTGATTACACCGGGAACTGAAACAAGCTCGAAGTCCACGGAGCAGCAGCCCCTGGGCCACCACATTTGATACGTTACAAAGGGGCCGCCACAAGCCCTCGGGATAAAAATCTCGGGCCGCGCAGCAAGCCTGGCCGCCGGGAGGGCGCCGAGGCCTCCCCTCGGCGAGACTGGCCGGGCCGCCCCGCCTCGCCCGGCCCCGCTCACCTGGCACTCGGGCTTCTCCTCGCTCGGCACGCAGAAGTTGACGGGCGCCAGGCCCGGCAGGTAGAAGGCGGCGGCGGGGGGGGGCACGGCCACCACCAGCGCCGCGGCGATGAGGAGCCGCCGCAGAGCCATGGCGGCGGCGGCGGCGGTTGGGGGCGCGAGCCGGGGGCGGAGGGGAGGGGGCGGGAGGAGGAGGAGGGCGGCGCGCGGCGGCCTCCGAGGGGAGGGGGCGTCTCGCGCGCGCGCGCACACGCACACACGCGCGCGCGCACGCCCGCAACGGTCGCTACTTGGTCTCCCCCCTTCCGCCTCTCCCCTGACGGCGGCTACTTCCGGCTTCTCGCGCTGGCGACACGTCACCCAGCGCGGGGCGCCGGGCGAGGGCAAAAGGGGAAGGGCCACGCGCGCGGAGCCCGACCCTGCGCGTTCGCTTCCGGGGTAGCTCGTCCTTAGCCCGCCCTCTCCCCGCGGTTGCCATGGCGGCGGGGAATCACCGCCCCGACGGCGGGGCAGGCCCCAACGGTCGCGGCCGGCGGCTGCCACCGGGGGCGGTTGGCGCCGCTTGCCCGGAGGCCGGGGCGGGGGGGGAGCTCTGTCGACCGTCAAGGACCGATGGGAGAGAAGCTCAGCAAGGAGAAGGGAGAGGGAGGTGGCAGGTAGTGTTGGTTTGCCAGCCAGGCACCCGAGGGTCCTGCCTCAGCTCACCCAGTGCCCTCAGCCATGAGGTGCTGCGTTTCAGAGGGATGCCGGGTTGTGAGGCCTCGCATCCTGGTTAGGTGAAGTGCCTTGGGACTGTCTGCCTTCCAGTCAGACTGCGCTGGGTGACAACCCAGATTTTGGACAACACTGTGTTTGCATTGATTCAACTTTTTTTTTTCTTTTTTTAATTGTCAAGATTTTTTTGCTATGGACAACTCTTCTGCTTTTCAAACTGAACGGGAGGCAAGATCCATCACTAGCTAGATGAAGCCAAGGAGAAGATACATACATAATGTTCTGTATGGTGACCATCCATTACCATTTAGTAGTCAGAACAACCATGGACCGAATTTCCTGTGTATTACTGATGGCTGCTTTCAGATGGCCCAATCTACCAAAAAAACACAGAAGCAACAACAAAGTCCTAGGGAAGTGGGAGGAATGAAAAGTACATTGTTTTGATAATGTGGACGGTACTTATTGTTCTGAAAGAAGTCCACAGCAAAGATCCTTGGTTTATGCTTCCCTACTTCCTGATATTCCTCATCTGTCTGGAGTATTTGTGCAGCTTTAGAAACTCTGAACAGTGGCCTCTTAATAAAAAACTGTAAACACTGCAACATTTCCCATAATTTGCTTATTTTTCAGAATAACTTTGTGCTCATTTCTTCTATTTACTACAGGACTTCGGGGGGAAAAAAAGATAAGCTTACTGTTCACCCAACGTATACATACCCAGAGTCCGTAGGCAGCTAAGGTTTTGCTACTAGTTTGTAGAGGATGGACAGGGCAGTCTAAAAGTTTGTCTAGAGCATACACTACAATCTAAAAGTGCCCAAGATAGCAATGAATGAGATACCTGCTACTGAGGGCAGTCTGTGTATGGCAGGGTGGAAATGTAGGTGAGATAATTTGCTTGTTGCCTGGACAGATACAATGCCTAGCATCTAAGCACCTGGGCCACATAATGTATGCCTTAGGTAAGGTTCTTTTAATATATTTTATATATATTTTTTCTGCATAGCATAAGCCATTTTTAGTTTTTTATAAATAGGTTAATGTTAATATATATAGATAGACATTTCTTAAATTTTATATATATACTTTAAGTTATTCATCTACTTGACTCATTCTTAAGTCTCATTCCAACCTGTCTCATCCTATTGATATCCTAAGAGCGCAATTAGAATATCAAGCCTTGTGACAAGCACAGCTGGAGAAGAAATTCCAGCTCCCTCTTTTTATTTAAAATTACTCATCGTCAGGGCAATCAGGCTATAAAAACCCAAGTTCAGTCACTCTTCTGCCATATGGGAGTTCAAACGTATCTCCCATTTCACAGGTTAATATTCCAAGCAAATTACTTCTGTGTGCCCAATTCCATTTCTTTGCATGTGAGAATATTTAAAAGCCTTTGCCCATTTAATCCTCATCTTTTTTTTGACAACACTCCAAAAACTATGCAATGAGTAGAAGGTGTGGTGTGTTTTGTGATCTGCTTAAATCCCTCATCTTGCTCTGTCTTCATGACTACACAACGTGCTGACTCAGAAGTTTCTCTGTGTCTGCTGTCAGCTGGTCCAAAGGGCTTTGCGATGGGTATGGTGCTGTATGCTATGATGCTACCTTCTCTCTGGCTCTACAAAGGTGATACGCAAAAGCAATTGGTAGACTACTTTATTTGTTCAATATAGTAACTCTTTTAGAGCAGCTATAACCATGGGAAGTGTAAATCCCAGGCTGTGATTCTTTGGGATCTAAGTTTGGTCTGAGTAAAAACCATCTTCTCTAATTGAACAACAACTGCAGTGGAAATTTTCTTGAAAATTTCCCGTCTTAGATTCCCCTGCTGCGGATTTTACAGCCATACGTTACAATTCAGTGGGTGTGATTTTAGTACCAGAAGAACAAGTACGACAGGTTTTATCAGCAGAGACTTTAAGATTATGCATGATGGCGTGAAATAAACACAGGAAAAAATACTGTTTCAGAGATTAATGAATCAACAGAAGTTAAAGCAAAATAACAACCTGAGATTTTTCCTGAGAGATTCTTGTGGTAAGAAGTACACAGATGACAAACACAGAGTCATCAGAAACTGCTGGAAAAGTAAGTGTCATTCCTTGAAAAATGTCCTTAGCCTTTTTGTATCCAAAACTGTTCTGATTACCATTATTGTGGTTCTCACCTTTTACTGGTTACCTCTGGGCTGCAAGGGGTGCTTCCTTCTTTATGCGAATCACAGATGTCATAATCTAGTTCATTTCAAAAGCAGTCTTTTAAAGGCCCTTCTACCCTTCACCTTGGCAGCTAGTGCAGTCTTCCAGTATACTCCCTCCTTTGCCTGGGGACACCGAAACCTGTGTTTCTCATAACAGTGTCTCAGCAGCCAAGCCATAGGGAGGCTTCTCAGTTTTTCACAGACTAGGTAAGTACTTCTTGCTGCAGATTGTGCAGGCACACAGTTAAGGATTACTCTCCTGCACGGCATTTCGGGCACTTAATTGGAAACAACTAACTTCCAGTTCACTGACAATAATCTTCTCAATGTTTTGTACAATTACTGTTTAATAGAAATGATGCAAACATTATTTGCAGCAAGAATTGGAACTCCTTTCTTGTGGATGAGTTTCCCTAACAGCTAAAGTACAGAGAGAGTGTTTTAAATGAGTGTGCTTTTCTGTCCTGAGACAATACTAATAACTTCATGGAGAACTTCATCTGGAATACCCTGTCTTAAATAGCCCTTACTCTGGTAGTCTGGGGGGGGGGGGGGTGTGGGTGAGCAGGTGGAGGTGGGAATTGAATTGGATCCCACCCTGTAGATTGCTGTACTGTGATCTCCTCCCCCCTGCCCCTCGCTGGTACACTGCGCACACCTGAGAACTTCTTGCAGATGAAACAGATGAAGGAATATATATTTTGAAGATTGATGGTACTTTGGCATGAGGAGACTTGAACAATGCAATTCTGTTATGTAGCAAGTACTTCTGCAAATGATCTGAGGCCAACTTGTAGGTACTGAGGGAGCTTTAACCCTGAAAACTGAGAGGCCTCCTCAGCAAGACAACAGCTGAACACGGATCTAGAGGACTACAGCTTTGTGCCTGAAGCAGAAGTTGAGTATATCAAGCATCTTAGTCCTTTGGTGGATCTAATGCTTCTTTGGCAGTGGGAACATTGACCACCTGTGGGGCCCGTGGGACCAGAGGCATGTCATGAGCTTTCCCTGGCCTGTGAAGGTGGATGGCAGCATTGCCTGTGAGTCACTGGGACAGAGATCCTGTTGGTTTTGTCCCCTCCTTCCCAAGAAACAGTTTTCCAGTGAGTGTGCGTTGGCCTGCTGCAGCTCTGGAGCATTGCAGCAGCCGCGTTGCAACTGTGAGCACTCTGTTCAGGGCTTGGTGGCCCGTGAGGTGTGCTGCTCCTTTGGGTCAACGCAGAGCAGCAGCACTCCAGGAAAAGCCTATAGTTTTTAACTATAGAATTGAAGAATCCAATTCACTACCTAAGTAAACAGCCACTACATTATTCTGACTAGTTATGCAGCATATAGAAATGTATCTGATTGTACCATTGCTGAGTTTATCTGGCTTTGACTTGCATTTCTGGGTTTTTTTATTATTATTTTTTATTTTTGAGTATTTGTTCAGGAAATGGATTCAGCCCTTTCCATGACTCTTTATGAGCAGCTTCAAATTAAAATATAACAGAATCCTTTTAGGCTTTTGATATACAAAGCAGAGGATTATATCTTCTTTCACATTATGTCATACAGTGCTAGAAATGTGCAACAAGTCTGATATCTGACTTGCCAAATTAAAAAAAGACTGATTGAATAAAATGGGCCAAGAAGAGCTCTGCCAGGTGAAGACTGCTACTAAACTACATCTGAGAAGAAAGCGCTGGAAGGCTGTCCCAAAATACTTACGGCTAAATTCAGCTCAGCCTTTGCCCAAGCCACGGAGCAGAGTCTTTGGAGAAATAAGGATGCCAAAAGGGATGTGGTGGTGCCTTGCAGCATGTAAAACAGACTCCTCCAGAAGGGAGAGGGGAAAAGTGGCACCAGCTAGTACGGCCTGAGCAGTAACGGCCTTGGCTGTTCATGGCTGTGGGAGCCACCGCTCCCTTCAGCGGTCTCTATTTGTAGAGGTTCTGTGGTGTCTCTGGTGTATTTTAAACCAACACAGAATAAAGTGTGGGAAGACTGGTGTCTGCCTGGCCCGTGTCTCCCGTGTTTGGAGCAGCTCTGGTTTAGGCCACGCCAATGAGTTTGGCCCTCAGAGTGTAACTATATAATTTTTGTTAACATTAGGACCAATTACGTGAATTGAAAACAAACATACGTTTGTACAGGGGAAAGTAGAACATGTCTGTGGATAAAACAAAGGAGAATGTTTTCTTTTTATAGCTCTAACTACCTCCAAATCAACTGAGCTAGTTAACTGTTCAGCAGTCCGTGTGGTCATGTTATTATAGTTAATAATTTCACTGTAGTTCCAACTTTAAATATCACTCTTGATCGCTACTGTTACCCAAGAGATTTTGGATGAAAGTGATCTGGGTAGTGACCTATTCTAGCACATGCTGGAGTAGACCTAAATCAGTCAGTAAAGGAAGCTGGGAGATGTGAATGCTGTCCAGCGAGTGTGCAATGGGTAAAGAATCTGTGGGGTTTTTTTCCTCCAAAAGCAGCTTGTTCCGGATCTTTTGACAAGAATTAAAGTGGATTTTTGAAAAAAGCTGGAAGAAAAATGTTCTGTAATAGTCTGCTATTACTCCATTTTACAAGTGGAAATAGGCACACAGAGATACCATCTGGTTATTATCAGTTAATCTGCGGTCACATTTCTCAAGTATTCTTACCATGTATCCTTCTGTGGCACAACCGGTTAAGACTTATGCACACGTGATCAGCCACTTTCATTGACAAAATTCTTTACTCAGAGTTCCTCATGGTGAATAACACAAATCACAAAAAAAATTGTATGAATTCAAGTTATGGGGAGCCTTCTGAGATATTAGAGTACAGACTTCAGAGTTTAGCAGGAACCGATTTGGAATGTAGCTGGTAGAAATACAGACAAAATTCATAAACGTTTTGAGGCAGTTGCATGCTTTCCAGACATTTATTTTTCCATTGTTTTCAATTGAGAATTATGTGCCGAATTAGGAGCCAGGCGTTGAACATTGAGTTTTCACTGTGCTGGTTAGGTGGTAATTTCAGTACTTGAATTTTACAAATGAGATGATGGATATTTTTTTGTCTCATAGAAACAGATTTGTCAAAATGATTTTTTCCCCCACTAGTACTGTAACAATTACTCTACCAGATGTCTGCCATTGCCCAGTATTCACTCTCTAACAAGGCCTGTACAAGGCACTGTTAAGAAAGGGAATTTCTCCTTAATCCCTTTGGTTATTGGAGTTTTAGGCCCCGAAGTATGAGAAAGTTTATCTTTCGTACTTTTTATCATGTTGTACCAAATGTGATACAGCTGCAACCATGACTGTTCACACTGAAGGGTTCAGCCTTTTTAGACTTCAAAATATTTTGGTCTCAGGAACAATGTATGTTAGGTAGATTAATAAATTATGAATCATGTGAAAAAAAAATTGTTTATTTGTCTTAAATCTGGAGCTTTAAAATTTCATCCCTTACTCTATCAGAGAAGAGGATACGTGGCAGAGTGCGGTTTCCCTACTCTGCCTCATGACGCTTCTCTCATACCTACCCCCGACTCCCAACCAGTCTGATGGAAATATTTCAGCCTCCAGTGCTAGCTGAGAAAAAGCCCATGGATTAATAAAGCTTGGAGACCTGCTTCTGAGCAACGGTCCTATCAAAACAAAAATCCGGAGCTGGGGTAAAGTTGCCCTCTAATGCTGGGGGTTTTCAAAGAGCACGGGAAAGGTGACTGGGGCAAAGTGATGCTGGAGTGACGGTGATGTTGTCCCTACCCTTTGGGAACTAACTCATGTTGCGCTTGAACTGCTGGGAATCACCAGCCGAAACGAGAGAGAAGTTGTCCGAAATTACGCCACGGATCAGGCGGGTACCTTCATCAGATGCTACAGAGGGAGCTACAAGCCATCCTTGTCCTACCAGGCCCCTGCAGCGGGCGCAGCTCTGCTGCACTGTTGTGGCACCCCAAGAGGCAGGACTGGCCGCAGGCTTCCCCTCCGGGGAGACATCGGTGGGAGGGTGGCCTGGAGGAGGCCTCTGGCGGCCTGGCGCCTGGGCTACGCTTCAGCCAAGCGCTCAACGCTCGGAGCGCTTATTCGGGCTCAACCCGCCGCTTGCAGAGCTAGTGCTTGGCCCTTCACGTGGCTCCTTCCCGTCTCCTGCGCTGGGGTCGGACCAACCGGTGCCTGGCAGGAAGGTGGTGAGAAGACTGCGGAAGAAGCAGGTACGAGCTGGTGATTTGTGCTGGAAGGTGGCGGGTAAGTAACCTTGTTCCATTTTATGGTAGTGCTTCACCTGCAAGTGCCCGCTGTGAACGAAATTGCCTGGGCTGGTGCTGCGCTTTATCAATTTCCCTCCCAGCAGGCTCCGCAGGTGAAGCGTTTCGTTGCAGGAGTCGGACTCTGCTCTCCCCTTGGCAGCCTGAAATAGAAGGTGGGGAGGAAAGGAAAAAAGAGGTAATAAATGGCCACGGAAAAGCAAAAGCAGGGCAGAGAGCTGCAAGAAGCAGAGTGCAAGTTAAACAGTAATGGTAATTAAATGCACCCCACCTTCTGTTTGCAGGAATTTTACACTTAAAAGAACTTTACTTAGCTCTTTTGAGCTTTACACTTAGAAATAAAGTGAGTAAAAGAACTTGACAATTAGAAGGGGAAATTTATGGTGAATTGTAAAATTACTGTGTTTAAAATATTCTGTAAGATGATACGGGTAAACCTGGAAGATAATTTGCTCAATCTTCAGCCTAAAGGTGAATTACAGTAGCTGTTTCTGGGAGAAAACCAGGCAAGAAATTCCAGCAGGAGTTAGCTGCTGGCCATGACACCTGGAGGTAATTCTCATACCTCCGCTAGGATATGTGTGGCAGCGTCAGGAACTCTGTCCTAGATAAGCGTTTGGGAAGTAACTCTTCTCGGTGTAGTCCATCCCTCAAGTTACGGGACTAAGAAGTGGCTTTTTGTTTCCGTGAGTGCCCAGTGATACTACGTGTATGTAGCTGTACCAAGTGGCATTACATTTGCTGCCAGTTACTGTGGGAAAACTGGTTGGAAGGCTGCTGCCGACGGAAAAAATCACAAATCAGCAGCGCGCTCGAGTTTCAGGAGAGACAGGAGTGAAAACGAAGGAATTAGGAACTAAAAACAGAAGACTTCAACCCACTCAAAGAATTGGCAAATGCAGTCTTGTGGAAAGGAATTTTAATGGAAAAGGGAACCCTAGAGAACTGACAAGTCCTAAAAGAGATGCTGAAGGTTCTGTGATGAGCTGCAGGGATGCAGGAGATTCGTAGCAAGTATTGGGAGAGAACAGTATGGCTGCATGAGATCTTTAATGACCTAGTGACAAAAGGATGGTGTAGTAAGTGTCTTCATTTTTGCAGGCAGGCAATAAACTTTTTTTCCGTTGTCCCACGTGACGCTCTCATGAACAAACTAGGGAAATGTGGTCTTCATTAAACCACCATAAAGTGGGAAAAAGACTGCACCAGGAACAAGTGGCCCTCCTATTGATTTTTTAAAATAAGATTTTCTTTGAGACCTGGCCCTGCCATTACTTCATATGCTTTTACAATTTTTATTGGTATGTGCCAATCATTGACAAAACTGGGATTACTTTAAAACTTAATCCAAATAACAATAAATGGGGTTAGGGTGTCAAAGCTTCATGTAAAAGATTAGCTGGAAGGTTTCTTATCTCTCACTTATTCTGTGGAATAAATTCACTTAAATTAGAGGAATTTTCTGATTTATATCTTCCATACTCCCCCAAAGGTAATAAATTTACATAGATTACAGCTTAACACAACATTGGTCATGAATGATGGGAGGCAGCTTGATCAGAGGTGAAGAATCAGTGCATGTTATATACATAGATGAGAGAGAGGAATGTTTGGAAAGTTTTGGTGAAAAAATAGTGACTCTTTACATGAACTTCTGCCTCTGGAAATCACAGTACTTTTCCTGGGAACAGCTTTTAAAATACTGTGCCTGATCACCACACAGACATATAGGAGCAGAAAATAGAGGCTGTAGTGAAAAGAATCTGCCTTGATGTGTTGGTTTGCTAACAAAGCAAATCTCAGGATATTTCTGAGGAGGACCATTTATAAACACTCTTTTGTGTTGGGTAGGTCTGTAAAGGGTTATTTTGGATTGCTCAGAAAGGGACATTGGTTTGCCATTCTAGGATTTGGATGGAAAGGAATACAGTGCAGGACCACCCAGAAAATCTCAGCCAGGGCTGAGATTTTTACAAGTCAGCTTTTCTCAGATTAAGCAGTCTCTTAATAGTATGCCTTTGCAATGTATAGAACACTTGTAGCCCTAAATTCAAACAATAGTTTAACTATGGAAAGGATGACTACTACTCTGACATTATGTGGTACTGTGGCCTGCCATGGGGTATTCACAGATACTCAAAAGTGGATGCACGGGCCGGTGTATGGCATGTGGATGTTCAACAAAACTATTTCATCATGGGTGAGTTTATATACTGATCGCCCTTCATATAGATGAGTGAATGCAGAAATGATAGTCTGATGAGCTGACTACCCACAAAAGAGTGCAGTGCATGGATTCATGTGGACTATAATGTCTCTTAGTGAGGTATTTGTAATAGGAGCACATTGTGCTCTACGAGTTTTGCAAGCTAAAAAAAAGAGCAATTTGGGGTGGCTTGTCCTGCCAAGAGTTACGAATCTGGAAGCAATTACACACAATCAATAGATGACACTACTAGTGCCTCAATATTTCTCCTACAGTGGGAAAGAGTTATGAAGGCTATCTTTATATTGGTGTTCTGACTGAATGGAGAATATATGCAGCTGAATATGCAACCCATGCATTCATGGCTCTGAGTTGTATGACATATTTGGTTTGCAGCATGTTATGTATCTACTCATGTACGTAGTGGCGGTGACTGCAATGACATAAAGTCTTTTTAACTTCTTAGAAATTTCATCCATGCTGGCAAAGTAGGGTGGTACCTAAACTGATAAATGTGTATGTAAAGAAACAAGATCATAAATCACTAAAATGTTGGTTGGAAGAATGCTGGAGGCCACCTAGTCCTCTTTAGTTTTTTTATATCCCCCTTGAAGTGGTGGGATCTAAAAACCGGATGCTCTACTCCAGCTGCAGATATACTGGTGCTGAGCAGAAGGCCAGTTCAACCTACTGGCCACCCTCCTTCCCAACGTAGCAGAGTGTGCAATTTACACTTATTTTCAGTTGGATTCTACTGTAGTCTCATATTCATCTTGTCATCACCATAACTGCCGGGTCTTTTTCATCAGAGATGTTAGTCTACCACTTACTTCCCATTCTGTAGCAGAACCTGGAGTTATTCTGCCCCATCTACAGAACTTCTCACTTCTTATTTAACTTCATGAGGTTTTTGTTGGGCCACTTCTTGAGTTCCTCATGGTCTTTACTAAAGCTCTACCACTCAGCTTGTCAGCCACCCTCTTAACTTAATACCATCCACAGATTTGTTGAGGATGGTACATTTACAGATTTTGCATTCTGCCTCATCATTCAGGTTTTTGATTAAGATAATGAACCAGTATTAACCCCTGGGAAACTCTGCTTGTTATTGGCTACCAGCTGAGCATCAAAGCATTGATCTCTGCCCTTTGAGCCCAGTGGGCCGAACAGTTTTCAGAGCACCTGACAGTTACAGGCATCAAACCATCCAACACACATTCAGCCTAAACTTCCTCAACTTCCAAATGTAAGACTGTGGCAGATAGTGTCATACAATTTTATGCACCCACTAAAAGCTCCTTAATGTTTCAGCTTGCCTCCTGATGCACGGGACAAGATGCAGTGTGACGCTGATGCTGCTACTGTTGCAGGGGTCTGTGGTTCTTGGTTTTGTTCACCATTTTGCGTAGTTTGTTAATTACATAGTAGTAGGTTCAAGAACTATCAACTCTTCTAATTGCTCACAACCCCCAGTAGTCTCCCAACCCATATCTCACATGCCTTGATCTCATAGCGACACTGAGAATCTCTCTTCCTCCTCCTTTCTTGATTCCCCACAGCTGCCTTTGCGTTTCATCGTCCTCACATACCCATCATCATTCATTTCTCATCTAACCCCATTTTGTTTTCCTGAATGGTGCCCTCAACACACACCTGTGCTGGCAAGTCAGCTGTGGCCCTCTTTCTGTCACTAATACTGAGCATCCATCCTGGTGGCCTTTGGGAAGGGCAGCTCCTGTGGATAGGGAAATACTCTTGTGGGAGGGCATGGCCGTGGCCCTCAGCCCTCTTTTCTGCTCTTTGCTCCCTCGCCGCATCAAATAACGAAGTGTTCCTTCTTGACAAGCAGATGAGGAGGAATTGGCAAGGAGCCTGGATTCCGTATAACTTAATCTCAGTCTACTCAACTGTAAGTAAAGAGACTTTTATCTCAAGAGAACATGATTCCTTTGGCTTTGCCACCAAATATTTGCTTGCTGATATCTTTTTTCTCACAGCATTATCCCAAGAGAAGAAACAGAAAGAAACAGCTACTGAAAAAAAATTATCCGTGGGCAAGGGAGAATGGATGTGAGGGCATTCATTAAAAGGCAGATTGCTTGTGATGAGAATATTGTGCCATTTACGAGCTTTTATCTCTCCATAAAATGTGCTGCTGTTTCAAGTTTTCCAAGGCGTAAGGAAGCAAGGTCTTTTGTTTACTCTGTGGAAAACTTTGTGTAAGTTAAAACAGACGAGCTGAGGAATTCCTAGACAGAGGTTACAAACTCTAATGGAAATCTGTTTCTCCAAGGGATTTTAGAGACTTTCTGGAATTTTTATTGAATTGAAATGTCTATTTTATTATGAATGAACAAAAATGCAATCAATAATAACCTGGCAAATAACATACTATTTTATCACGCAGCTGGTCACAACAATCTTGTTTTAGCTAGAATATGGCAACAGATCTTCAAACATTCATAATCTTTTTCTTTTCTAGGCCAACTGTGTGCAGCACCATATAAGCACAAATGTGTATTTAATTTTTCTCCCTTGACCATCACATTCAATTATTCTGTCATGGGGGAGGGGGATAGACAAGGGCAGCTCCTACACAAGCTACAGCACAAAGTCCCCCACAAAGTCATCACATTCTTTCCTTCTTCTCCACTTGCCCACTATTTTGAATAAATTGCCCAGTGAAGGAGGAAGTGTTGGCTGACTGTGAATGTTTGGCAGGTGTGAAGACACCATCTGGCATCAAGTAACTAATGTTACCACCTCCGGCTCAGCTCCGTAGCCTGTTCCCTGTTGAGGACTGGCGTCACCCGGACATGGGCATGTCATCCCCGCACTGGCAGGCTGACGTGGGCATTGCCACGTCACTTCTCTCCCCGGGCACCTTTACCTTCTCCCTGCCCTTCTGGCCTGCCCAGACTATGCCTGCTGACTTTCAGATACATCCTTGATGCTTCTCCCTCTGGCTTTGAAGTCCAGAATTTTATTCGTATCAGCTGCACACCAGAGCCTGGTTTATCTGAACATGGGACCAACATCATCTGGTCAGGAGCCAAAGCACAGAGGGGAAGACTGTACAGAAAACCACGGGCTACCAGGCATGTTATCTCAGTTTCTGGGGCTGCATGTATTTCCTGCGTGCATGGTGGCAACATGTAATAGAAACGATATGTCTGCCCCGGGGCTGAGAGCAGAGGGCACTTGATGTGGCATTCGCAAAGCGAAGGCTTTCGTGCAGAAAATTGGCGCTGCATGTAGGCAGACCGCGAAGACCGGATCACGGAGGGCACCACACAGTCTCTCGCTCTTGCTAGTTGGGGCTATATTTAGGCTATTCTCTTAATGAGCAAAGATACATGAGAAAATAGCTGCTGGTTCTGTACGTAGAGTGGCAGCACTTGGTGACGCTTCAGAGGGCAAGAAGCTGTGCCTAAGGCTACCCCAAAACCGCCCGGGGAACGCGGGTGCCCTTGAGCGCCGCGCTGTGCTGCTTTCCGGAGCACGCGCTGCTCTCCTGGGCCTCGGCAGCAATAAGGCTGGAAGAGGAGCCTGCCTCAGCCGGCGTGCCGTCCCCGCTCTGTCCCTGCTCTCCGGACCGGCAGCGCCTGCTCCAAGCGGAGCAGCCACGCAGCCTCCGGTGCCACCGAACAAAAGCCTGCAAAGCCGTGCAGGACTGCGGGGCTGGCTCCGGGAAACGGCTGCTAAGCTTGCCCCCGCTGGCTCTTGATAGGATTTGGTGCTTCCCAATTCCCCTTTCCAATTACTGGCCCCACTCCCTGCCCTGCCCGGGTCTAGTGTGTGCTCCCTGCTCAGCTGCTGCCTGGGAGTGTTTGGGTTCAATAAAGGAGGAATGGGAGAAACGGGGTGGGGGGGGGGGCAGAGCAGGGCTGTACATCAGTCATTCAGAGGGCCTCATCTTGCAGTTCGGTTTTGTAGAAGTCCTGGGGATTATTTGCATGACTGAGGAGCAAGTCACTTTAATGAGGAATTCAGGAATGGCCCTTACCTCAATTCCGTCAGAAATAGCTTTTTAAACGTTAGGACAGTGACTCACTGGAGTACCCTGCTGCAGGACGTAGTGGCTTGTCTGACATTGGAGACCAGGTGAGACAAATTTCTTTTGGAAATGACTTGGGTAGAGTTGATCTGTTTTGGCACATGGAATTGCAGAGGATGAGCCTTACTGATCTATTTTCTTTGGCTGCATTGCTTTATTGTTAAAGAAGCTTGTGGGGACCTTGCAATATAAATCTAAAGATACAGTGATTAAATGTGAAAAGCATGATTCTAGGTACCAGGGGCTTGATGCTTTATTTTATCATAATCACATTCCTGTTTTTATAACATCTGCCTCAAATTATTCAAAGCTCCTGTGCCTACTCCTCTTAACTCTGAGTCAACAGCAGTGATACTGCAGTATCAATGAGCATCAATGGCCTCTCTCTTCGTTGCAGCATTGGCGCAAAACGGGGTGTCTACTGGCTTGTCTAGTGGAAATCCCAGGTGGCAGAAGGCCACCGTTCTCCTGTGTTTGTCTCCTGATTTCTTAGCATAGGCAGGGGCCTCTGAGTGCCTTGTTGCATGTTTTGTACCTGAGACTGCTTGCAACTAGGACAGATTATGGCAGAAGCTGTGCAATCAAAGTTGGTCATGGGGGACGGGTTTGCGACAAGAGGACTGCAGAGGGAAAAAAAGAAAAGTGGAAAGCTGTCATCTTCATTTCCCTCCTTCCCTAAATTCCCTGTTCCCAGGGGCTGGGATCCTAACCCAGGCTAGCTCTAAGGTTTTATTGCTGTGAGACTAGAATCAAGCTCAGACTGTCGCTCTAGGGAATATGCTCTGCAATTAGCTCAAAAAAGAGGTCTCCAGAGGGACAAAAGGTTTCTCACCAAGAGAAAGAGCTCTATTGAAGTATCAGCTCAAAAGCAAATCTTATCTGAGTTGAGAACAAAGAAAATGCAGTTGGGGTTACAATTTTTAATATCTTAGATCTCTTTTTAAAATGCTTTCTTCTAAAAACTTCTAAATGAATGTGAGCAAATGGTGAAGATCCAGTCTAGGCCTTGAAACAAAAGAGGTAACAAACATTGCCAAGCAGTTATCCTGAGACCCCTGTGGCAAGCAATAATCTTGAAAAAGCCAGTGCAAGCTATGTTTTCAATTTATAAATTAAATGTATTTAAAATTTATGAACTTTGACTGCATGAATAACTACTTCATTAGACTTTAAGGCTGCATGTTTCCTTGGCTTTTTTCATGGTAAAGTAAAACACATTTCTAATAAACATGGAAAGAGATTCCAAGATAGAGCCACTACTTTTATGTAAAGGACCCTCCAGACTCATTAAAAAAGTTTACCACCTAAATAAAGCAAGCACATTGTAATTCTTGAACTCATAAACTTGGTAATATATACATAATATTAGCCTACTCTTACATGTACACCACTTGATATCGATGAATGATATACAGTAAGGGTTTTATTATACGGAAATTAGCATATAAAACTATGTTTTGATAAGTCTTAGTCGGTAACATGAACTCAAGAAACAAGAACGTAAGTTGGGCGCTGCTCCGACTTACTGAATAAGTACATCTAATTATATGCAGATCCTTAAGGGAGAACTCTGTAGTGCTTTGACACCAAAGTGTTGGCTGTAACTAAAATTGCTCTGTTTCTCTTGGTTTTTATCATTTAGATCTCATCTGACAGCCAACAGTGGGTACCTGGATGGAGGCATGGTGGTACCTCCAACGAGCATTGGCGCAGAAAACAAGGTGGCTGGCACCATGTACTTTCTTTTCCCTACATGGCATTGGTAAGTCTGCAGCTGGACTACAGCATCCTGTTTTTGGACAGCACCCCACTTCCAGTGAGATGTGAAAAATCTAGAGAGGGCCATGTGAGGGCTGCCACGAAGGCTGAGGGAGATAAAACTGCAGCCTGTGCCTACCTGAAGAACCATGACAAAGGTGACTGAGCCAAACTCTGCTTGGTAGTGCCAGAGGCCCTACTAAGGGGACATGGGCACACATGGTGGATGGGCAGGTTCAGCCTGGACATTAGAGAAACCTTCTTCACCAGGAAGGTGGTGCAGCACTAAGAGAGGTCACCCAGAGTTGCAGTGGTCTCCTTCCTTGGAGGTTTTTCCCAACAAGGCTAGATAAAGCCATAGCTGACCTATGCTGGTCTAATGCTGGTGACAGTCCTGCTTGGATGAGGGGTTAGACTAGGCAGCCTCCAAGGTCCTTCCAACCAACATTTTGGTGATTCTGTGCTTCTTTTTCCCTGAGCAAGGGAGAAACATGTCCCAGACCACCAAACTTTTCAACCTGTCACAGAGATAGTTCAGTTCTACTTGCTCCTTCCCTTTGAGGGCTGATCCCAGTGTAGCCCTTACTCACACTTCTGCATTAGGCCTGTTTCAAAATAGCCTGAGTTTCAAAAATAAGTTTACAACAAAATCTGTCAAACTTAGCTAGGCAATGTCTTAAAGACACCATCTGAGTTCTGCATTGCTGTGCCTTGTTATGGTTATGGCTCAGTGTTCTTGTAGACTGCAAGATAGCATATGTGCAATAAACTTCCCAGACTCATTTACTGAGCAGAGACTAAACCATAGGAGACTTCAAATCAGTCTGTATGCAGCACTTTTAGTTTCAAGCCTTTAACCTTTCCTCTCTGATCTTTTGATTGATCTCTCTGATCAATCTAGGAGTAGGATCAATCTAAGATCAAGCTTGAAGTAATCAATAAAGCTTGTTTGTGACTGCCTGAACTAGACTGGAGCTCAATGCCTTCTTTTTGATAAGGTAAATCTTGTGTGTCATGGGTAGAAGCTATTCATACACTGTACTAAAACACCAAACCCATCTCTGAGAAACAACCCAAGCCTTCCCTGAACTCACCATCTTTCCCTCCCTTTTGCAAACCTACCTTTCCTTTTGTGCTCCCTATCTCCCTGTCCCATCTAACTGCTTCCTCTTGACACTCATGAGACTCACAGACCGCTCCTACTGCCCTCCTCGTAGCTGATGATCCTTAGGGTTAAAAGACATTACGGGCAGCCCTTGGCACAACTTATACGTCTTGTCACCCAAATTAGGCCTGCCAGGTCCTCCTCCATCACATGCAGAGGTAGGAGAAGACCTGTCTCAACCAGAAGATCTATCAGGCTGCTCCAAGACAGCAAAGTATAACAGTTTTGAAGAATGTTGTCAGAACCAAATTGGCTTGCCTCAATATGTTTCACCGGGATGAAACAAAAATCCCATGGGCATTAGACTGCCATGAGTGCAATTGTTTAGATTCTGGTGAGTGGCATGGTGCAGACAAGGCAGATGTCCATCTCCTCAGTCCAGTTCTGCCACCTCACCAGGATGTGCTTTCCAGGTGAGCCCTTATAGTAGCTCCCCCAGCTTAAGGCACTTGCCAGGACTGTTGGTCGTGAAAACAGCTTCCAACAGGATATCACTTTATTTTCAAGAATAGTGGTGGCAAACCCCTCATCTTTTCCCGATTCACAAAGCTGTCTGTGGGAGAATAATCACCACTTAGATCTTTATGTGAAGCCTTTGTCTGCATAATTTGTAGCTGATGCTAGACCTGCATTTGCTTCTTCTCCTGCATTGGGATTAGTGGCAAGAAGACTGCAGGACTTGCTTTTGTCACCTGGGCGGAAGCCCTTTCCCTGCTGTCCTCAAAAAACTCTCCTCAACCTGTCCGCAGTCTCTGGCATGGTGAGTCTTCTCCAAACTTGTCAGCTCCTTTGCTTTTCGGCCACAGGGGTGCTCAGAGTAACACAGGAAATCTCACTTCACACTTTGTTGCATGACAGCAAGCAACGTAAACCACCTGAAAAAGCATCTTTCCTGAGCCAACAGTTGCATATCTGCAAAAAAAGGACAGAGTTGCTGAGCAAACAGGCCCATTCCATCTCTGATTTATTTGATACTAAGACTATACGGGGCACTGAGCTGGTCCCCGCTCCCTAGAGCTTTTGTTTGTGTATATTGCATGCTCCTTTTAAAAAAATAACAAAAACCCCAAAGAGTTCACTAACGGAAACAAGCAGGTAAGGTAGTGCTGCATATGGTGCTAGTAAAATTGTAACAGTCAAATTGGCAAGAGCCAAGCAGCCTTTGTATTAATTCTCTGGAGCTTCAGGTATAGCCTAATGTAATTACTTGCCCTACTTTGTAGCATTTTAAGAGAAAATTGTGTGTTTTAAAAAATTATGCTTCCAAATAAATAGTCAGGTCTGGAGCAGACAAAGTGCCTGATTCTGGTCCCTCTGAAGTCAACAACAAAACTTCTGTTGACTTATATCAGAGCAGGGTTATGTCCCAAATCTAGGCAACAACAGCAAACTGAGCTATGCTCTTTTTAAATTCAGTGATCATACTACCTGACCTTAACTGATATTATTCTCTGATTCAATTTTCCCTACTTTTTTCTCCATCCAAAACTCCAAAAGATCTGTCTTTCCTTGGCTCCTCTGGCTGGATATCCATAGACAATATTAGAATCTAAGCATTTTTCTCACATGAAGACTCCTGCTTTGCAGATGTCTAAGTGCAAGTGTCTGAATCTAGAGAGGACTATCATCCATACGAATACAACAATTTGATTCAAGAAACTTTCATGTTATGATTTTATACTTCAGAATATTCCCACAGTCTGTCAAACTGTTATAAATTTCATTTCCCTCCATACTGTAGGTTCTAAAGGCCTAAATGCTGAAGCCATTTACACCTTTGCAAGTAGAAGAATTTAAAGTGTTTGGGGATTTCTGGGGAGGAACTTTGGACTTTTTATTTCTTTTTGCCTACCTGTTTTTGTAATTGATTAAGGCATTAACTTAGATTAACTTCCCTGTTAAAGGAAGTCAGTGATCCTCAAAACCAGTTTTATGACCTACTGGCCTTGAAGTTGCCAGCCTAAAGAATACGAATAGTAGCTCAAATTAATCAAATTCTGTCAACATTGTTTGTTACCTCTTATCAAAAATCATGCCTGCTTGGAATATATGTTGAGAGCAGTTTCTTCCTGACATCCAACTGATAATGTCAGTAAAACCTGACTATTTGATGACCAAATTAAAAAGGGAAATGGATCAGATTGCTTTAATTTCTTGGATTTGGGATGTAATGTGTAAAGACAGTACTTGTGAGTACAGTGTTTTTCCCTTGGATGTCCAAAATCATCTTTCTATACATACTTTCTTCAACCAGTTTGTCATTTGGGTTTTTATCATCTTTCTATACATACTTTCTTCAACCAGTTTGTCATTTGGGTTTTTTTTTTTTTTTTTTTTTTTTTTTTGAAAATACCTGCCTGCTCTATACAAATCTGTCTTCCGGATTTCCATTTGATGCCTGAATAAAGAAAAGGAGAATCTGTGCAGTGTTTTCATCTTTTCCTTGCTTGATCTTGCCGCACTGCCAGTCAACAGAGCAGTTAGAAGTGATACAAACCCACAAGGGTCCAAGATCCTTGCTCTGCATAAGCATCAGCACAAAAAAAGACTCCCTGGACCTCACTATATATCAAACAGTATGTAAAAAAAAAGCCCTGGTATAACCACTTGGTGCTGGAAGAAGTCTTGTATCAGTTGCAATTCACCTTCTCATATGGTTTCTAAGTGCAGTGCGTTTTCCATCACCTCGGTTTGCCCTGTTATTTCTATTCAAGTGTTTATGGTCTCTAATCAGCACCTACCCTCCTTGTACTGCAGTTTGTCCCATACCTCCAGCAGGTTTTTCATTAGGGGGTCTCCTGGCCTGCTTTCAATCACTTTGGTCACATGTCTTTAGAAGCAGATGAAAAGCAGATTTTATTAAATTGACATAAAATGCAATAAAGCTGCATTGACTTTTGTTAATTTTGGTCCTATCAGTCTCAGTGTTTATTATCAGGATTTTCTTATTGATTCTCCACAGTCCCTGTAGGAGATTTCCTTAGAAGTGCAGAAAGGGGAATAAAATGCAGGCTACGCTTGCAGCCTGAAGCTGGCAGGGCACTCAGTTTCTGGATCCTGCTCCTGTCTCTGCCATTGACCCTGTGCAACCAGCAGCGAACCACGTGGGGCAACTCGACTTCGCAACCACCCTGCACTTGAAGTGGCATTGGCTCCAGCTGTAACTGGTGGCAATGCAGCCTTGGTGGAGAGACAGTAAGAGATGTTGGTGCTTTATCAAATGAAGAGGGGGCAGCTGAATTCAAGCCCAGCGGTACATGAAGGGCACGTTTACAGACAGCCGAGTCTGGCCATTTATCCCTCTTTGCTTTATGTTTCCCACCTGCCAAGAAGATACCTTCAGAGCTGGAAAAAAGGCATCAGCATTTACTCCGGTTATAAAGTCTGGGGCTCTTAAGACAGCACACGGTCTTTAATACCTGATGATGCTTTTAAAAGATCCAACACGTGGCAGTTCATGAAGCGCAGTCTTGCTGCCGTTGCGATCATGCATTTCTTCCTGCTTGCATCGTTTCTTCCCTCCCTCTCCCGTCCCCCGCACTTGGAGCTGCGTAACAAGACCTATCATCTCTGGCAATAAACTGCCAAGGAGCACGTAGACCAGCGGCGCTGTTTTATTTACCAGGAAGCAGTGATGTTGTCCCAGCAGCGGCAAACAAGGTGCTGGGCAGCTGCATGGCGGCAGCCGAAGCGCATGTGACCGCCTGTGCAAACACGAGCCGGTGGGATGAGCCCACGGCGCTCGGGAGCACGTAGGTAACACGTGGCGGAAACGCCAACGCCGGCTGGCCCCGGGTGGAGCAGCGGTCTGAACTGGGTGTGCACAGCCGGCTCTGTGAATATTATGTACGGCAGTGTAGTCCCTCCCGGGTGAGCCCCAGACAGCCCGTGGACCTCTTCCTTCTCCTCCTCCTCTTCCTTGAGCCCCAGCAGCTGGGAAATGGGATGGGAACCAAGGGCTTGGTGACTACCTGGTAGTGCAGGTGCAGGCAGGTTTCCCAGACTCACTTGTAAAATAAAGGAGTTGTTTAGGCCTTTGGACTGGTGAGGTGTTACAAAAGGAGCTGCCCTGTTTTAGGAGCTGTGCGAAGGAGGAAAGATTTGCCAGCACCACACCTGTTCACCAGCGTCACGAATTTGGCATATAATGCCGGCATCTAGTCCAGATGGTGCTGCCATTTGCAATACAAAAGAAATGCATTTTTCTATGAGGAATTTAGGAGAGGTCCTGAGCAAGCCCTCTCACAGGCTCCTCTTGGTGTCCGTGTGGCACAGCTGGCATTTCCCAGTCCCACCCGCCGCTCTCCAAGGGGGCTTTGGTCCATGTCCTCCTCGAGGAGCGCTGGCATGAGAGCCCCCGCGCTACAAAACATGGTGGCGGGGAAAGTGAGAGTGAGCGTGTTTGATTTCAGTGGTAATTTTTGCTGGCATTTCCGCCAGCTAAATATGGAGTTGGCCCACTCAAAACAAATTTTGCTCTCAGTTTCACCGCTGAAATCGATAGTATTTCATCTGCCTTTCTAATGAGAATAACACTTCTTCTTTATACCGGCTGTGAATAATGTCATTCTAGCAACAAGCAGAGATGTGTGACAGTCCAGGGTTTAAGATCGGGAGAGCTAGCCCAAGGCTGCTTCTCGGTTTTGCTCTGAGGTAACGCAGACGTTCAAAGCGAAACCTGGCTAAAACCATGATGGTTACTTATTTTTAGCTGTTACTCTACCCAAGAACTTGTGGGCAACGTGCACGGGAGGCCTCTGTTCCCCCCCAAAAAGGCTGGGACCTTCAGGCACAAGTGAAACAGCAAGCGACGGAGCCGAGGGCAGTCCTGGGGGAAATTCAAACCACGGCCGGGTTGCAGCTGTATCTGCCGCCCGCCCCGCGCGGCCGCGGCCCCCCGCGCGCCTGTGCGCGTGCCGCCCCCTAGCGGCCCCGCCGCCCCCCCGTCTTATTTTGTTTTGTCTTGTTTTGTCTTATTTTGCTTTATTTTATTTTATTTTATTTTGATTTGGTTTTGCTTTTTTTTTTTTTTTGCTTTATTTTATTTCGTTTTATTTTTGGTTTTTTTTAATTTAATTTTATTTTATTTGCCAGCGTCTCTAATAGTTGGGAAAATAAAGGCACAAAGCGAGGCCGGTTCTGGGCCTCCGCTTTTAGCGTTCGAGTGTCGGTCCACAGACAAGAGTTACTGGTAGCTTGTGGCCGGTGTTTTGCACATAGCAAAGTGAGTCTTTTTTTTTTTTTTTTTTTTTTTTTTTTTTTTTTTTAACTCATAAAGATCTGCAGCCCCCCAAATAACACGAAAACCCATTTTTGCCATTTCTCCCTTTTCGTACGCCCCCGCCCCCAGGGGCCGCGGAGGGCCAGGCCACCTCCATCCCCTGGCCCGAAGCAGAGGGGAGGACGGAGCTCAGCAGCAGAGCGGCTGCTCCTGTGGTCGGCGGCTGCCGCTCGGAGACGTGCCTTGAAGTCCTGCTCCAGCCCGGGCTGCCCGAGCCATGGCGGCGTTGCGTGAACCCATTGCAAACCCACTGGTAATGTGGGATGCCTTTTCTTTCTCCCCCCGTTCCAAAATGGGTTTGTTTCTCTTCAGTGTTTTCCCTTTAACTCCCCGTCCTGCCTTGCTTGCGTAAGTTAAGCCACGTGCGGCTGCTGTTGTAAGGCTCACCCAAAAGTTGTATAATTGATCTGCAGCAGATCACTGAGATCAAAGCAACCACTTCCTCTCCTCACCACCTATGTGAATCTGCAAAATGAGATGTTGATGGCTCTGCGGCAGCCACGCGATTCAAGCCTGGACAAATGCCTGCCGTAGGAATGGTAAAAAAAATCGCTAAGTATGTCTTCAAGCAGGTAAGGAGGCCCACCTTCAGAAGAAGGTGGTTTTCCCTGGAAGGAAAGCCTGGACGCCTTGCGGGAGCGGGGCTACGGACTCTGTGCCCAGCGAGAGGAAGCTGATGGGAGCCAGCGGTTTGCTCCTCCTGCACACGCTGCTCGGTTGCGCGGAGGTGGCTCTTCCCTCTTCTGCACTGGGGGACATCTCGTAATGTGGTAGGACCAGGTAAAGGAGGAGTGACCCCATCTACTTGAATAAGTCTATGGGGTAGGAAAGCAGCGTGACAGAGGAAGGAGACACCTAGGCTTTGTGGCACACCCCGAGGCTGCCTTGGGACAGTCTCCTGGGCAGTACCAAAGTCACCCTGGATCCGGCTGTTCCTCTACCCCTTTCTCACTCCTTCTGAAAGCCCTGACCTTGAGGTGTTACCACGCTGCCCTGACTGTCCAAGGGCTTGTCCACACCAGGCAAGGGTCCACTGCAAGGCTGAGCATGAGGTTAGGGCATGTGGCCTGCCACGCACCGAGGCCACATGTAGACACTGCGCGCTCAGGAAGGTGCTGAAAACTCAAAGCAGCTGGTGAGTCGTAAGTTCACACCTTGCTTCGCTGTGCACGCTCTTCCTCTGGCAGAGTTCAAAAGCTACGACCACAACTCTTTTCTCACAGTCTGGCTATAGCATCTCATCTACGCCAGCCTGTTTCTCACCCCTCACACTCAGCTGGGCAGGACACAGAAGAAAATTTGGACACCTGACAGCTAATATGAAGCATCTGATGGTGGAGACCCATCTTACAACACGGAGGCATATCAGCACATGGGCTGTAACTTTAGTGGAAACGACTGTAAAGCAAGCTTCTAGATTCATCTGAAGATGGGCTTCACTACGTCTTGAGTTGGGTGGGTTTTGTCCCACAGAGCTCAGTGTACATTCATTTAACAAGCCCTATGGGTCTGGTCTGAGGATGTTCTTGCTACGCAGGGACTTCTGTTTTTACTCTCTGTGTATGAAATTGAATCCAAATACCATTTTCTCAGTGGACCTTACTAAAGGGCCTCATTGTGGTATTTTGCTTTTACCTCATACTGGTTTCTGATGAAAAGCTGGGTCATCTTAATGGCAAGTACCTTCTTACATTTTAAAGGACCTTCTTTCAGAGCAACTTCATTCATATTATATACAGGCTCCTAGACCCAATCAATCATCCATATCAAGTTCACCCACAGATATTTTTTACCTAAAAGAGTAGGGTAAACTCCTTGATATCTCAAGAATAAAAGATGGTTTTGAGAGTAGAATTGCCTTCACCCTATCTTCACACCAAACTACATCTGGCAAAAACATTAATCCTCTTGTCAACATGCACCGCCCCAGAAAAAGGGTTTCCAGTTTTTAATTCAGAGCTCACTCGCACAGAAGAAGTCTAGAGAGTGACTGTTTACAAAATAAAAACTATCCAAGCACTGTAATTAAAAGCATTTTTAGCGCAGGAGCCTGGCCCCACAACACAAAGTCTGTGAGCGAACGCCCCCTGATTTCAACGGGCAGGAATCTCCAAGGCTTCAGCTGGGTTCCCACGCGCACAGAGCCTGGAAGTGAAACACGGCCCCGAATTTCCTAAATGTGGCAAGGTCTGGGGAGTTGGAGCTGAATATAAAGCGCTTCTCGGTGCCTGGAGCCTCTAGGGTGAGCTTCGTGGGCTTTTGGGGGATTTACTCCCCACTTTGTGAGGTGGCAGCTAGGGCTGCCCCCAGGCGACCACGGTGACACAGCTCCCGGTCTCTGTTAGGAGAAAGAACGGAACAGAGAAACCTCTTTGAAACCTCTTTTTCACTGGCTCGGTGCTCAGTCTATCGGCTATCGCCTGGCTATTAATATGTAAACTGAGTGTGGGTGGGGAGACAGTACGTAGTAGTATCCTTATCTAAACCTTCTGAAGAGTATCTTAGACTAGATATTGAAACTACGCTGTCTTCATTTCTAGTAAATACTAATTTTACCCTTCTTAGGAGCTGCTATTTAAATCAGATTAGCTGAGGATGATGACTCTGCTGTCACAGTTTACTTGAATGTAGTTTTTAAAAAAATACTAAAGCTATGACAAACAGGTCATCTCATGTGAAATACGGTGTTTAGTAATCAGTGGTCATGGCCATCTGAAGTAGTCAGATGACTCCCACTCTGAAGACATGGGGAATTACTGGGCCTCTCAAATTTCCCTCAGCTCTCGAAAAAAAATACCCTTTGTTTTTTCTCTTTTTAAAAAATGTTCTTTGTTATTCCCACTAGATAAGCTTTGACTCATTCTGACACAGCCTCTGTGCATCCAGGACAATCTTCTTCTGAAGCCATGGTAGAATTAAGTCACCCAGTTACAGCGAGCCTTTGACTGAAGACTTCTGCACCTGCTTAGTATGAAGCTAAATACCTCTTTGCCTACAGTGGTAGGCAAAGGTGGTCTTCAGCGGTAGCGGATGCTGTACCAAGCGTGCATAGGGGCTGCGCTACACCTGACTGCACCTCTTGAAGACCAGGGGGACGTTGTAAAAGCACAGGCACAGCAGTTACCTAGAGACGGAGCCCTGCTTCTGCATTTGAAGATTATTGTAAAAATAATCCTGATTCTAGACAACCTGGAGATCAGGTTATTTGATCAAGACGTGAAGAGCAGAACGCTTCCGTCCGATTGAGCGTTTCAAAATGACACATTTCAGCAGCTCGTCACTGCATTGGTTGCTGCAGACAATAAATGTTGGCCGAGAGCCAGACCAAGAAAAGAAAAGAAAATCATAAACTCATTTCCACAACGTGCTAAGCCACACAGTATTTTGTCACAAGCAAAATACTTGCTGAATAACAAGCATGAAAACAAATTCGGGACTTTAGCAGCCTCTAAAAATTTCCTAACATACCTCACAGGTCTGGTCCCACTTTAGGACTACTGGTTCCATGACACTCAAACGTAAAATTGCAAGTTTTAAAGAAAATAAGCCTCACCACCTCGCTGCCCGTGCCTGATCTCTATCTGTGGGTGCAAATCAGTCTTCAGCATCTCACAGCTGAGGTGAAATCTGTGTAGACGCTACGGTGGGGAACACGGGGCGGGTGCATGGGCTGACAGACGGGCACTATCCCTGCCTCCGTGAGTCACCGCTCTGAAATTACCGGCACTTCCCATCCATGTAAAGCCTTTCCAAGAGGAGGGGCTTTGAGCGAGCCCTTGGACAGTGTTCTCGCTTGCGCAGGGAGTGAAAAGCTGATTTTCTTCCCTTGTGGTGAAGAGGCGTCTCTTGGCCTGGTTAAGATGCGGCCCAAAGTTTTGTGGGGTTGCTGCATGTGATGCAGAGCGTGCTTTATTTTTATGTGTATGGAGAGGTTTTTTTGTTGTTGTTTCTTGGCATGCTCCTCCTTTTTGCTAACGTCACGGTCTGCACACCCCCCAAAAAGTTTAATTTTGCCTCTTTTTGAGATCTATTTTCTCTAGCTATCACATGGATCGATTCTTTGTGATATACAAATCATTTAGAGCATTAATCATCAGACATAGCTACATTACAGCCCATAGACACAAGCGCTTTCAATAAGCATTAGTGGCTAAAATGTTGCAATCTCCAAGAGTACTTTAGAAGTGAGTGAAAGCCCAGGAAGCAAAATTTCCACGGGAATTGGGAATTCCTGCTATAAATTTGGTAGCTGCATTCCTGGGTGTACAAGAGAGGAGATGAAACATAGTTTGGACCTAGGAGGCATGAACGAAGAAACAAAGATGTGTAATAAATGCATTAAAACAACATTTAGCCAACAACTCATGGGAACTATGGTCATTTAGGGCGGTAAGGTTTAAGATTTATCCATCTGGCCTTACCAGTAAGCCCTGGTTTGGTGCAATCTGATTTGGGAGGCCTTCGAGACCCTCAGCTGAACTTCACCATGCGATTGAGTAGGGCAAGACCATATCCATCCCTTCCCTGCTCCCAAGGCATTTCTACCTGTTGGAGGTTATTAAAATAGCGCAGATAAGCAGGAACCAGCCGTGGCCTGAGCGCTGACCGCAGAGAATGAAAGGCACCGCAAAATGGCCAAGTCCAAATGGCAAGAAGGTGTCTTGTCACGAAAAATTGTAGTATGGGATTATGTGGCTCCAGATGGGACTTTGGTGCTTCCTATACAGAGAGCAGCCACTCCCGTGCCCCGAGCACCCTGTTCTGCGTGGGTTACTTCTGCTTGAGTAGGGGTGGTGCGCTATGAAAGCATGCATGTGCATAGAGTGTGCGGCCCTGGCATTAAAAAAATAAAAGATAAAAATAGGAACTCAGATCTCCAAATTTGCTTTATGATTGTTTTTAAACAAGTGTTTAAACATTGTTTTTAACCACAGAAATCAGATACTAAGAAAACTTTCATCTTATTCCTGCAAAATCAAGATGGAGCTTCTAAGTCACAGCGTAGTGTGGAAACAAGTGCCCTTCGTGCTCACTAGAGGAAGTTATTTCATAATGTGAATTTCCTTGGTATTTCTCCTATCAAGGTGCCCAGACGTAGGTGACTAAGAGTTACCCCTGTTTGCTACTCTCTGTAGCCAGACGTACTGAAACTGCAGGTAGGGCACATGGAAACTACAGGGGTTACGTGGGTCGCACGCCCGGTGGAAGGGCCACGTTTCAGGTCTGAAGACTGCGGACCTTGGGTGAAAACAGCTCCTGGAGCGAACCTGAGCTTTGAAGCCACCATTCGCCACCACCCGGGACGCAGAGCTGCCCTGTGCCTGGTCCTTCTGCCCGGCCATCATCACAGCGTTGCGGCGGCAGCTCCAGGGCTCTTGCTGCCCATGTCAAAATAAACCAGGTCAAGTTGCAACTTTTTAATTGCTCAGTGCTTCCCGCTTCGATTCAGGGCCAGATTAGGTTTCAGGTGCACCAAACCCCCAGAAATTATTGTACGGAGAGACCTGTCTCAGACCAGCAGGAATCTCACTGCAGATTCCGCTTTGTCCGTATTTTCCATCGTCTTGATCTGGAGCCCCTCAAACCTTGTCTTCCTCACAGGGCTGCTGCTACTGAACAGGCAGGAGGCTGGTAGCAGCAGAAGGTCTCCTCATCTTCGTTTCGTCCCAGCGCCAGCTGAACGGAGGCTGCTTCACATCCGGGGGCTGAGCCGTGGAAAATCCCTGCCTCTTGCACCAAAACCGAAAGCGCTTGGATTGGAGCTTCTGTTTCTAAACCCAACGCTTCCTGAAAATGTTTTTCATTAGAAGACAAAACCGGCAACGAAGGTCGAAGAGGAGAGGAAACACGGAGACCCGGTGATACAATGGAAAGAAAACGCCCAGGCTTCCTGCCCTTCCCCGCTCTGCCCCCGGGGCTTCTGCACCTCCAGCTCCAAACCATCGTGTGGCGCCGGGGAGCCCCAGCAGCTTTAAGCAACGGCCCAAGCATCTTCGTGGCCAACCACCTCTCCCAGCATCTCTCCCCCCCCACCCTGCCCATCTCTGAGCTGCTGTGGACACGAGCATGGGCGCCGGGGGTCCCGGCAGGGACGGGGCTGCCAGGCGCAGGGGTTGCGGACGGCTATGGGGACGCAGGCGCCCACTGCTTGGTTGGATGCAAGAAAACCGGCCGTGGATGGACACGGAGATGGCAGGAGACAACTCGTGCGCTGCTTTGCTCCTTGCGTTGAAGCTCAAGCCTGGCACCTCGGGAGCCGTCCCCGCCTTCGCCCGGCTGGTGCTCTGTGGAGCCAAGGCCCATCCGGACCCCGGGGCAGTGGGGAAACGTGGGGCTGGGGGGGCGGGATGGAGGTGCGTGCCGGCCCCGCAGGTCCCCCCGCCCCAGCGGCCTGCTCCAGCTGCAGGTGGGTGGGACGGTGCGTCCTGCGAGGAGGCTTCGCTGCCCGGAGGAAGCCCCGACCGTGGATTTGCATCACCAAGTGTCCCGCCGGACCTCACGTTTTTGCGTATGCCGGGCTGCTGGTGAGGGCATTTTGCCAGGTCTAATCCCAGATTTCAGCCCTGGGTGGTGCTAATCCACGGAGCTAACGCTAAGGACGGGCGGCTCCCGGGGCTCCGCTGGCGCTAGCGCCAACGTGTCCCCTCGCTGCGAGACACCAGGACTTATGCTGCCTGCGTTTCGCCCGGCGCGTTGGTTAGACTGGTGCCTAGCTGGAACAGCGCTCTCGGGTGCGCGTAGTCATGATCAGCCTTTCTTTACACCTAATACTTGCGCGATGTGGAGCACCCATCCTGCTGGCGTCCTCATTGCCACGCAGGAATGGTTCGAGGACGTCTTAGCTCCACGCAGACAAGAGTAACCAAGCTACTGGCGGCTGCACCCAGCAGAAAGTCCTCACGGCGCTGAGGAAGAGGCTTTGCGATTTACTCAGCAGTTATTCTCCCGTTAGAGGACCTTTCCCTTCATGCAATACAATGAGAAAATGCTTCAGCTACCAAAAAGTGTCTCCGGTAGCGGATGGTTGTTAGCAAATTTTCATTATTACTCTTATTAGGTACATTTAACTGGTAGTAATTCATGGCAATATTATTCACTGTGTAATTTCTATACAAATGACTCACCATACGTGAGTACTCAGACTGGCAGAGCTTAATGCAACTATGTTGTAAAAATGTTATAAATATTATGCAATTAAAGAATGGGCTGAGCTTTACTAGCACACAGGGCAGGTTTAACTTAACTGTAAGCTTAACCTTGACATTTCTAGGCTTGAGTTTTTTTCCCCAGTAAAACTCTGAATGTCCCTGCATGGGGATTTCCTAGTCTATTAGGAGTTTTGGAAAGCCAAAAAAAAAAGCAAGATCACCACTAAAAACAACAACAAAAATACCCTGAAGCTCTCGGGATCTGACCGCCTCGGTGGTCTCCGGGAAGCGGCGGCGATGGGGAAGGCCGTCCCGGTGGCCGCAGAGGAGGCTGCGTGTCTGCAAGCGCTTTGGGAAGTGCTGCGGCGCAAAGGGCTCTGCCCCCGCGCCGCAAACTGCGCTGGCTGCCGCCGCTCAGGGCGGGAGCCGGGCTCAGCGGCGGGCTCCGGCGCGCGGGTAAATCAGAGCCCTCCACTGCCCGGCTTGGCCGGGAGGAGCCGAGCGCCGCGTGGTGCCCGACCCGGCGCTAAAACTCCGGCTGAGACAGGGACTTTTTTCTTATTAACGTGCCGTTCACAACACGGTGTGTTACTCCAACAGGGAAAACCTTCTCCCAGTAAGAGCGGATCGGCCGGCTCTGCTGCGATTAGCCGCTGCCTCAAGGCGCAACGCGCGCGTGCGTAGGACAAGCGCGCCCGGGCTTCGCTGCCGGCCGCGGGTGCCGGGGCCACGTGCAGCCCCCTGAGAGCTTCGCCTGGACTTTGCCAGAAGAGGTTTGACCGCGTTGCTCGGCTGTGCCAGACGTAGGTCCCCCCCTTCCTTCGCACCCCCTCACTCCCACGGGGGCATCCTCCGGGGGCGCGAGCGAAGCAGACTTGAAGTTATTCTCATTGTTCAACTGCATTTTGCATCCTTGGGAGAAGTTTTTCAGAGTAAAAGCAGAAGTCGGCTAAGATTTCAGGAGTGATTACTGTGCGTGCACAGTCATTTATCTCCCCCAGCATAGCCACTACTAAGAATAACCCCCCAACTGCAGCGAAATGCCTCTCACACACCGAAAAAGAAGAAAGCCCAGAGAGAGCGCGCAGTTTTACTAACCCCGAGAAAAAAAAAAAGAAAGAATAGAAAAAAAAAAAAAAAAAACGAAGCTCGCAGCGCCTTTATAACGTGAGCCGGCCCTCGGAGCGGCGCTCACACCTCTGGGAAGCCCGAGGGTGCCGGCGCGGGCCCTTGCGGGCTCCCCGCCGCCCTCCTCCAGGCGCTTTCCGCTGCCAGACGGCGAGGGAGCGAGAGGTGGGAGCGCAGCGCCCGCGCCGCGCGTTTGCCCTGCGGGCGCCGGGACGTCGGGGGGCGGCGGGGGGCGGCGCGGGGCGCGGCGCCGTCGGGGCCGGGCGGCAGCGCGGGGCTGGCGGCGGCGGCGGGCGCGGGGCGGCGCGGGGGGCGCTGCGCGGGCGCTGCGCGGGGGCCGCGCTGGGGCGGGCGGGCGGCTCGGCCCCGGCGCGCTCCTCGGGCGGCCCCCGGGCCGGGGACGGCGGGTGGGTTGCTCTGGGCTTTTTGAATTCTCGCTCCCGGCCCGGAGCATCACCGAGGTCTCCGCCAGAGCCCCGGCGCTGCGGGGATGGACGTTTTCTCCGCAGGGGTTGTCACACCTTGCGTGCGTGACCTGCAGCCCCCCCTCCCGCCCCCCAAATCCTCTCAGGTAGGGATTGCACTTGCAAAAAAAAGCCTAAGGGGAGCTGGTGGCAAGAAGAAGAAAGCAGACGATGAGTCACAGCCTTTGTTGAGACGCTCACACCGAAATCACAAGAGATGCGTTTTTCCAAATGACTAGCGCTGCGAGCCGGGAGGGGGGCGGCAGGGAGCGCGGGCCAGGCCTTTTGCTTCTTGACGAGACCCAGCCCTATAGGTACCGCTCCTGTTAGCAGTTAGCAGTTATAAGCTGCCACTTTCACGTCTCTTCTTCTTCTTCCAAGGAGAGCGACGGAGACCGTGAAGCACCACGGAAATGGCTGTTGCTGAGGCCATGTCCTCACTCGCTAACCTCACCTCTGGCAACCAAAGCAGCTGCAACGTGCACAACCACCACTTCTCTGCCAAAGTCGCCTTCTCCCTCTTCTACACCGTCCTGCTGGTGTTCGGCTCCTGTGGGAACATCCTGGCCCTCTGCATCACCTTCCAGCGCAGGAAGAAGAAACTAAACTCCACCGACCTCTACTTGGTGAATCTGGCCCTGTCTGATGCCCTCTTCACCCTGGCGCTGCCAGGCAGGATCGCCTACTACATCCTGGAGTTTGATTGGCCCTTTGGGGATGGGTTCTGCCGGGCTACAGCCTTCATCTTCTACATGAACACCTATGTGGGCATCTACTTCATGACCTGTGTGAGTGTGGACCGCTACATTGCTGTGGTGCGCACCAGGCACCCTGGCAGGATCCGGAGGATGAGCCGTGCCAGGGGCATCTGCGTCTTCATCTGGTTCATCGTGTTCCTGCAGACGGTGCCGCTGCTTTTGCGGCCCATGACACGGCGTATGGGTGACAAGTTGACGTGCATGGAGTACTTCAACTTTGAGGAGGTGCCTAAGCTGCCCTACCTGCTCTTGGGGGCCTGTGTGCTCGGCTTCTTCCTGCCCGTGGGCATCATCTTGGTGTGCTATGTGCGGATCAACCTCAAGCTCTGCCAGACAGCCAAGGAGAACTCCCTGACAGTGAAGAATGGGCACCACCGCCGGGCCTTCACTGTCATCCTGGTAGTGCTGCTGGCTGTCCTGCTGTGCTTCAGCCCTTACCATCTCAACATCGTCCAGTTCATGGTCAGGAAGATCCTGTATCAGCCGTCCTGCCGTGAACAGCAAGCCTTCAAGATGTCCCTGCAGGTCACTGTGGCGTTCATGAACTTCAACTGCTGCATCGATCCCATCATCTACTTCTTTGCCTTCCGGGGCTACAAGCGGAGGCTGCTCCGCATCTTCAGGAACAGTGGCTCCATGGCCACCTCCTCCACTGCCAAGACCCCATCAGAGAGCAACAGCAACAGCCAGCCACCTGGCTCCGTATCTGTCTAGTGGCACAACCCCCTCCTTTTTGCTGTGGGCTTCAGCTTATAGGCCATCCCCTATGGCAGCAGCTGGAGCCCAGGTGCAGAGCAGGACCTGCATCTCTGACAGGCTTCATTGCTCTCCTGCCCAGAGCCAGGGGCTCTTGCCAAGCCAACTTTCCTCTCTGTGGGGGCAATTTCTGCTCCCTGGGGCCCAGGGCCATGGGTCCTGCCCAGCGCAGCATGCTTGGCTCCAAGCTTGGCCCTGCTGGACCCGCTGTCTCCACGCACGTTCTCATCCAGTCCCAACGGGGGCCGCTCAGCCAACGGCACTGGGTGGCAAACAGAGCGGGGGGTTCCTGGCGCTGCACCCTCCCACGCGTGTCCCACATCCCCTGGGCCTGTGGCTACCGGTAACCACAGGCCTGGCACGGCTGTCCCTGCATCCTCCCCCTTCACTGCTCCCCGTAGCGCCGGGGCTGCAGCCCCGCGAGGCTTGGTGCCGCCAGCACAGGCTGCGCGAGCTCGGGGCAGGCTGCGATGTTACTTCCATACAGAAAAGACGGCTCTGCTGCCGCGGGGCGCCCTCCCAGCGCTTACACACACCCACCGCTCTCGGCTCTGCCGCCACGCGGGGACAGCGTCCTGCCGCAGCACCCAGGCGCGGTACGGGGCGAGCACGAAGCGTGGGGTATGTGCGAGTTGCCAAAACAGTACTTTGCAGAGGAAGATAAGCAAAGCAGTGAACTCGCACAGCTCCTGGGAGCGTCACCGCCCGCGTTTGCTGTTTTGGCTGCTGCTCCTTCCCGAGGGTGCCCTTCCCTGTTGCTTACGGCGCTGCGGTCGCATGGGGACCTGCTGCTGGGGAGGGCGTAACGGGGCTTGCTTAGCTCATGGCTTTGGTGTAAACCTGTAAAACCGCTTTGTGCTCAGCCTGGGGTTTCTGTTAGTGGCTCCCAGCGCCCTTGTGGGTCCTGGGAGAAGATGCCTAGAGGGGCTGGGTTCACTGGCCAGCACTTTCCAGGGAAGCCTTCAATTAGGTCATGCCCATAACTTGAAATGAGTTGAGGACAGCTGACTGGTGACTGAACGTGGCCTTGACTCACCTTTGCTTGAACTTGAGGAACTGCAGCGTGAGTCGGTGTGCAAATCAGTTCGGATGCCTTTCTCAGGGCAGGTTACGTGCAACCACAGAGAGGGGGAGGAGGAGCGAGGTCTGTTTCTTGTCCATGCTGGAAGTCATGTAGTGAGGAGAAATTCAGCATGCCCGAGGACCTCTCCAACTTTTTTTTCTGAAATCACCAAACTACAGGGCTTTTGCCAAGGAGAAACACACAGCGAATTTTGTAGTTCCTGGGATGCTTGTTTTATGTTTGAGGTTGGAAGAAACAGAGGGACACACACAGAAATTAAAGAGGAGAAAAACAGCTTTATTTTTCTTAAAATTAAGCTTAAAAATGTTTCATGAACTGACATTTTTAATTAATATAAATTGTTCTAGAAGGTAGTAACCTTTTCTTTATTGCTGGAAGGTTAATAATACAGACACGTGCAGCCCTTTATTGTTTAAACGCACACGAATTAGCTTCTGGACGATGATGGCTTTACTGCTTCGGTAACTAACATCCTGAAGGGCTGACTGAGAGGGATGCACAGAATAACCTCCTGAAAGGGAGATTAACCTCCTGAAGGTTATCTGAGCCCTACTCACAGCCAGGCTGGCTTCAGTGGACCGGACTGAAGACAGCTTGTGTCCTCAAAACTGTGTTACAACGCACAAGAGCTGGTATGCAATATTTAAGAGTATCAATGGTCCACACACTGTAAAGAAGCCTGGCTAGACTGGTGGTTACTGTGTAGTTATGGTGTGCTGTTAGAAATTATCCAAGAAACATTGGCTGGAAGGGACCTCAGTGCATCTACTCTAACATCC
The DNA here is from genome assembly GCF_028389875.1 of Rhea pennata. NCBI lineage: Eukaryota > Metazoa > Chordata > Aves > Rheiformes > Rheidae > Rhea > Rhea pennata. Next base: position 159,784,017 of record NC_084663.1, read on the forward strand.
TACTCCAAGCAGGACCATCACTGACACTACACTGGGTCAGCCATGGCTTTGTCTACCCGAAATCCTGAAAACCCATGAGGAAGGAGACTCCATCACCGGCCTGAGTGACTTGCTCCAGTGCTGCATCACTTTCTCGGTGAAAACATTTTTCCTAACATCCAGCCTGACCTCCCCAATCCACAGCTGGTGACTGTTGCCCTGTTATGTCATCTGCTACTACCTAGAACAGTTTGTCATCTTTACAACTCAAGTTCCTATATGACTGTAATGATCTAACATTACAGGGGCTACTGGGAGAACAAAAGGAAATATTACACAGCTATAGCTCTTAAACAAGCCTCCACATTAACACTGGAGCACAGCTCTACAGCTATGGTCAATCTGCCTTCCCAAGACCAAGACAGAGATTTTTACTAGGCTGAGACCTACAGCAGAGGCAAAGGCAAATCTATAAAGAAGCCTTTCTCAGAAAAAGACAGTGTGTGTAAACATAGTTTGGTTTGTTGGTTATTGGGCTATTTTTCTCCTTTTTCTCCTCCTAAGGGGCTCTGTTAGCAAATATATCCCTGTCTTTCGTTCTGTTGCCACCAGTGAGAACCCCTGGAGAAGGAAAACTGAGCAGCAGTAAACAGTCGCACGTTGTGACTTACTAAAATGAGACGAGCACCGCAAAGGAGGAATCCAGCCTTGCTCCCCTGGACTCATGCCAGCCTGGGACCCTTTGCTTTTAAAAACATCTAGCTAGCAAACAATTAGCGTAAGCAGAAAAGACACACGACAGATAGGAAGCAAAGTGATTTGTGCAGAACAGGTCAGAAGTACCAAGGAAAAGAATTGTTTTATCGCCTGGACCAGCTTGCCCACTGGTGGACGTGCCTACAGCATCAGCTGCTGTAGGAGCCTGACAATGCAGCACCGCACTCAAATCACAAATGGAGCGAAGAGAACGCCGTACAGAGCGCTTGAATACTTCAGCTACATTTCATTCATCTAAACTACGCACAAAGCATTTGCTTTAATCGGTTAGCACCTTAGCAAAGCAGCTAACCCGTGGAAAGCTGCAAACTTCCTGCCATTTACTTTGCCTTGTGCATGAACTTTCTGAGAACATTTTTCATCCCTTTTCTTATCAGCCACTATCAGTAACTGAACTGCTGCTGCTTTTGCTCCATTTCTGACATTTTTTCAGTGCAAACGCATCTCAAATTACCATCGAGATTCTGCGATTAGATGTAGGATACCTGTACAGGAACACATGCAGACATTCATGCAGCAAAAGCGATAACATCAGGGCAGCAGTGATCAGAGCTTGCAGACAGAGCACTATTGTGTGAGCAGGGAGGGGAGAAAGCGAGCTGCTTTGCTGTGAGCTGCACGCCCAACTCCTCCCCAGCCACCTAATACATTAGCCTCACTGGTTTCAGGTGTAACCCCATGAAGGCAACTCCTATGTTTCAGTATTGATGGCAACATCTTATAGCCTCCACCACTTCCCATGGCAGGGAGCGGGCTGCGTCCGCCGGCCCGGCCGAGCGCAGCCTGCGGCTCTCTGCTGCACCGCTACCGCCGCCCTGCGGCAAAACCAGTTCTCCCCAACAGAGGGAGAGCTGAAACCTGACCTTGCCTCTTTTTTTGTTAGTTTTATTTTTTAAAATAGATTTAGAACTCCTGCCACAGTTTTAGAGCCGTGTAAGAATGGGATGGATTTAACAAATACTATGGTTGCAAGGTGCACAGCAAGCACGAGCCAACAGCGCACCGTTAGCATCGCTGGAAGGGGCTCCGGTTCGGATTGCTGCAAGTTTGGCAGGTAGGCAGTCAATACTGCACTGTACACAGGTATCTCTAAATTAATTTTTGTTTCAACCCAGAACACAGCCTCTTTGCAATATGGCTTTTCAACCTAAAGAAAGAAGGGAAAATCACTTTTTTAACTTAGGGCAATAAGGACGCCTTTTTTGTTTTTGCAATCACCCAACACTACTGTGTCTTCTGTAGTTTTACAGACTTAATATACACGTTGCACAAACTGAGATTTCCTTAGCAAACTCATGCAGGGTCCCTTATAACTCACAAATCCATGTGAGTAAAAACCTTCTAAGTTACCATATTTCAGTTCTCTCTTGAACTTCTGCAAATGGGTGATTAGCTGAATTAATTAAATGCAGTGCAGAAAGTATGTGCCATCTTTGCTGAAGACCTGCCTCTCTAACAAGCTGTACCTTCTCGTGGCAACTTACTGCGTGGAGCTGCAAACGCCACCGCCTTTTTTCTCCTTAGTGGTCATTCATAACTGTGTGCTTTAGCTCAGTGCAAAAGTTTCAGTGGAGCAAGCTGGGGGACAACAGCTGCTGGTTACGCTTTCGATTACCTGTGAGTAAAATATTTGTGCTGTACAACGCACCACTTTAGTCCATCCTTTAAATTGTTCTGAACGAAAACTCTTTCATACAGAGACACCCATCTTTGTCAGATGGTAAAACATTATCATGTAAAAATGCACATATCTACTTAAAATAAAAGCTTCTCACTGCCAAGTAACGAGCCTCGTTGTGACTGTTTGGGCCAGGTGAACAGAAGCGATGTGGAGACCTATGTAAAATTTCTTCTCAAAGACATGCACGTCTCTCTCGAGCCTGCAAGCAAAGCAAATGTTGAGAAATGGCAAGGGACAAGCACAAGCTCTCGTTCCATGTCCTCTACGCAGGACATTTGTTTCCACAGAAAGGCAGTGAGCTACAGCTGGCTCATGGCACAGGAACTTAGAAACAACCTGCTGTGGGAAGAACTGGGAGCTGCTGGGAGTTGTTTAGTGCCCTTGCTACAGCTATAGTTGGGACAGGGTGCCATGCACAGATTCAGGCTGGCAGGACTAACTACGCTTTGAAGATCATAAGCATCTGCTTTGTCACGTACTGTGGTGACTCTAGTGTTTGCCTCATTACTGTGTAGCTGTGATTATTCTGTTTTCTTTCTTGGTTACAGGTGTTATCTCAGGCAAAAATGACCAGATAAAATGGAACAATCCTCCTATCTGATATCTCTGGAAAAGAGCGCTTCTTCATTTACAGATTAGCCAGCAATATTTCATATTTACATCTTTCATAATTTTGGTGAATTCCTCCCAAAGCAAACTAAGTATAATGCGACACCCTCTCCCACCTTGATCTCAGCAGGTCTTTTCTTTCTGTCCTATGCAGTCCATTTTCTATGCTTCTAAACACATTTCTGGTCTGCTCATTTTATTCAAACTCTCTCCTTTTTCCACTCAGTTCCATCTCCCTAAACTGCCTGAAGTCCTCTCCTTTTCTAATCTTACAATCTCTACTTTGGTCAAAAAGCCAAATCCTGCTTTCAGTTCAGCCATGATCACAGATTTTTTTCACTCCCTTTTCAAGTAAGTACATTCATGCTTTCTCCCACGCTACTCTACTATTCAGGCTTGGGAGTAGTCTCCAAACATCCACAAGCCCAGCTCACACTTCCAGGCTCCTCTTAAAACTCTTGTGAAAAGTCAAATGACAACAGTTAAAATACTGATTTGCTGAGATTCTTGTTAGTAATATCCATTAATCAGGTCTTCCTGCTCCTCTGTTCCCATTACCTGTTTCTTTCTTATATTTGGAAACTATTGGTAGCAATTACCAATTCTGAATTTTATTTGAGGGTTGCATTCACTTCCTATGGACAAAGCATCCCTTTAAATATGGAAATAGCAGAAATGTAAAAGTTAAACCCAAAGAGTTTAAAATGTGCACATATAAATATATATTAAGAATATATATCTATACACACATGCATGCCTATATAAATATATATATATATATACACACACACACACATATAATGTGTTTGTGTTTTCATACATCTCTCCTAATACATTAGTATTTGTACTCAATTATATAAAATACCTACTGCTATGGCTTCCCAGGTAAAGGAAAGACAATCTACATTTTTCTTTTTTTTTGTGGAAGAACACAAATAAGAAATTCAATGCATTCATGCATCAAAGAAAATATCAGTTCAAATAAATACTGTGCATTTATTTATCTTTGAAGAGATGCAGTTCCCCCACAACATCACAGCTGTTGTTCTGAGTGTTTTTAAATTTGGGTGCCCTTGTAACTGCAAATATACTCCAAATCTACACATATATTTAGGAGATGGATATCCTGACTATAGACTTTTAATTCTTACCTCCAGTTTGACTGGTCAGACTGATAATAAGCGTAACATTGTAACACTCTCTTCCTCTGTATATAAATAAGCAGAAGCATAGCCAAGTATTTTGGCAGTTGTCCAGTACCCTGCAAAGTTTTGCTTTTTGTTTGTTTACTTGTTTCAGACAAAAGTAATTAGACCTCTTCTCCATCCCGTGTTCACAGAGGCACCAACAAGTGCTAGAGAGCTCAGGTAAATATATGGAGTAACTGTTACAGTGCATTTGCTCAAGTAAGAGGTAGCATGCAACCTTTAAATCTAGTCTGAGGAGAGGAAAATGTCTTTGACAGGCTCACAGCCTAATTATTCTGCATCTCAGCAAAAAGTTAAGACTTTGAGAACCTGGCATTTTATCAGGTAGATTCCCACAGATGCAAACCTCTCTACAGATGTATTTCAAAGTGTCACACAACAGTCCAGGAAAGTCCCAAATAAATTATTCTAATGTTGTTGCAAATGATAATATTCCCAGTCTATTAGTGAAATCTTAACCAGGGGTACTAAATCTTGCCTTTTCTGTAATCAATGTGAGTTTCTTAGGGAAACAAAATCCTCTTCATAGGAAAGTATTCTGCATTTCCTTCCTGCCTACAAATGTAGCTTGTATTACACATAAGAAAGAAACTGTATGATGAGATATTCAAATTTGTTCTGGACAGCTGTGTTCTGTGTAAGCTGTGAAGAACCCACTCCTGACATCCACAGGAATGGTCCATCAAAGCTTTGCAGTCGGGTGGAAGACGACTTCTTTTCCATGAGTTCTTTTCTAGCTCTCATGCTTGAATCTTTCTTCCATGACTGTTGCAGGGAACAGGAGCTGTACTTGCTTGCATCAGGGACTTTTCACTTTTCCTTTTTTGAGTGGAAATCACAACCTCGAAAGAATTTTGAGCAAAACCTGGTCTCACAGATGTCAAGGGGAGTTTTCAGTTGACATTATTAAGACCTGGATTTTACCTCTTGTGTTTGAGTATGTTTTCTGGAATGCCCAGCAAAATGGGGTTTTCCACATAGACTTGAGATCTGGATACCACTCCTATACCTAGCAAAAAAGGACTTAGGCTTTGAGAATATCCACTGACGTGTCCCAGGCTGCGTTTCTACAGGTTTTAAAATTCCACAGAATAAATGCTAATATGTGCTGGTTCCTAAAGTGGACAATATCTGAAAGGGCACAGGTCATATTCAATTTACATTGGCCTAGATGGTAAAACACCATTCTTCTTTACAGATAAAATTTTACTTCTGAAGTAATTCACTACCATTTATTGCTACTTATTATAAAGGAGTTGTGGAGGAAGAGTCTGCATGTTTCAAAAGTAAAACATGTAACTGTTTCAAAACATTTAACTAGTTTGCGCATACAAATCATTGTGGTATTTTTTAGAAGAGATTCTTACATTAGTCCCTTTCCCGTTGTATGACAACCAGTTTCCAGAGCTATCCAGCTACAGAAATGTCTCTAATCTAGATAGAAGAAGTGCTACTCAGCTTCAGAGAAACAAAACTTTTCACTTAAAAATCAGACCCTGCCCTTATAAGAAAAGTTATCGTAGCCGCAGGCCAAACCCTGAAGCAGGCTGATCAAAGCCCAGGAAAATGTACGCTCATTCCAAGCAATTTCTTAATACATTTACTGGGAAATATTAAACATACACACAGTTCCTGATTTCATTACCAAAGGGTGCCTATAGATGAACATATCTGATGCCAGCTCTGGGGGAGGACTTGTACACCTGAAAGACCTTTTCCAGTTTTACTCTCTCCCCTCCCAGTAAGTAATTCCTGGTTCATTTTCCAGACCACAGTAAGACCCCACAAATATGTACTTTGGTAAACATCTAGTAATTTAGATTTTCAAATTATTCTCTCTTTCTGTATTCTTTCACCATCTTCTCTTTTCACCAGCTGCGATGGTGTTTATTATGCTTCTGACGACTTATATCTTATTCTAAATGTGTGTATTAAATATGCGGGTGTGTACATAAACACATATAACACACTATACAAACAAAAGTACATATACTCAAACATACATAAAATGTTAAGGTACGGGTATAGATCCATTTCATCATGGAGTTGCAGTTTGGAATTTCGTATTACTTCAGCTTCATTTTTCAGAGATGTGGCCCTCTTTCCTCCCCACCTCCCCAAACTCCTCAGGGGCTAATAACTGAGCACTTCCAAGAGTTTAGCCAAATAAACCCATTTTTCATTTTAAACTTCAAAATCAGCATCATACTACCTTGTAACTCTTGTATTAGCCCGAATCAAATCCTTTTAAGTGTAATATTCCAGTCTGTGATCAACAATTAGTGTGGTTTCCAACAGTGAGGATTCAGCAAGTGCAGGGTAATTCACATCTTTGACAGTAGAAAACTAGAACTATATAGAAAAGTTAACTTTTTCTGTTATTCTTTAAGACAGTATGTAGCCAGGTCAAAAAATGAAAGTGACACATAGGACACTGAGCATACCTACATTATGTTATGGAAATCTGTCTGAATCAGACATGGAAGTCATTCAAACAATCTCAGTTCTGATCTTATTGTATCATTCAATTCACCTTTATTGCTTCCAGTTAATACCTTCATGCTCTGTATCTGAATAGTCATTTACTCAGTTTGTAAAATTTAAATTTACAGTGGTCACTTATCGTAGCTTGCAATATGCATATAAAATTTCTCTTATCCTATGTGTGTATTATGTGCTGAATGACAACTTTTATTTAAAAGGGAATTCAAGAAATAAAATATTACAAGCATTAATAAAACTATCTGAAGAATGACATAACATTCCCACAATCCTTTACTGAGCTGAAAAGGAAGTGACCTTCAAACATCTTATTACTGTAACCAAAAATCAAATACTGTAAAATAACATGTAAGCTAGAGGAATTAAACTGGTAAATGAAGAAAATATGATTTTTCTTGATAGATAAATTTAGCTGTTTGTAGTTGCTGGAGCTTCTTTTCCTAGTCATTAATTTGGATAACATGTCTAATAATGATTCACAAGAAAAAATCCCCACCTATTTTATTTCTAAAACAAATTTAGATGATATCCAGTAATAAGTAGAAATTAAAGTTATTTTCAAATGGTAAGCAGAATAGAAACAATCAATTGATTTGAAGGCTTGGGAACAGTTCACGTCATTTCATTAACATTGCTTTGAATCATCACTCACGTGGAGACAGATTCTTCTAACACTGCTTGCAGGGACAGCCGTTGCGAGTCTGTCCAGCAGGTGGCTTTGATTCTCTTTCAGACTTACACAAACCCATTAAGTTCCTCCACACAGAAAACCATCAGTGTTGCAGTAGAAAATTAGTGGCTACATTTAAGTCATTATTTGAAGCCCTCAAAGCTTCTAGAGCATCTCCCCTGGAAAATCCCATTTCCATAAGTCGTGCAACCTGTCAAAGAAATAACAGAAAACTACTTTTAAATCAGAGGGTTTTTGACACTATGTATGTATTAGTTATGTAACAGTGACAGAGTTACTTTTTTCACTATTGGTCTGTGCAACAGCCTACCTTTCTAAACAGTAAGCAAGCATGACTATTTGCCATCACAAAGGTGTATTGGAGATGGCATGCTTGAACAAGCTTGAAAACTTTGCAACAGATCAGAGATGACCCTGTATGGGCTATGCTGAGGGTTGGACTAGATGATCTCCAGAGGTCCCTTCTAACCTTACCATTCTGTGATCTATGCTCTCCTATGATAATTTATTCAAAAATAAACATTTTCTGAAAATTCCACACCTGTATGTTTCTAGCTGATCCACTTCGGAAGAAGACTAAAATAGAAAGGAAGTTTGTTACCTGGTAGGCACTTTTTGAAGTATGACACCATACACGACAGCTAAAATCTGAATTCAAGGCTTGCTTCTCTAGGCAAGACTGGGCCCTCGAGAGGCTAGCATTGACCAAAACATGGGATTGTGCAGCAGATGTGAAAACCTGTCTATACACTCTACTTTCCTTGAAAAGAACTACTACTCCAGAGCTCATTAAAACAAAGCCACTCACTCACTTCAGGTGGTTTTAGAAGAATTCTACAAGTCAGCCCTAACGCAGAGGTAGTGTCGGATTTAAAATGGTTCGGTCAAAGTCACCGAAAGATTCTAAATGCTACCAAAACAGTGTAAGTCATCACATATGATGGATAAATAATCTGGAAATGGTCACATTGAGACAGTGATTTTGGTAACCTATAACTGCTCGACCATCCCTCCTGATGCCATCATATACTTTTGGCAGCCGGCCACTTTCTTCTGTGCTAATAGACTCTCAAATCACCATATGTAAAGAGTAATGTAGGTAGGTATAACCAAAGGTAACGTATGCTAGGATTAACTTCTAAATGGTTACATTTCTATCAAAAGCACATTTAAGCCTACGATTCTCAATTAAGTATAACTACAAGTCAGAATATCACTCTAGAAGATTAAAACTGAATTGAAAAGGAAGGCAGGGAGAAGCACACAAAATTCAAAGTATTCACCATGCAGCTCCATTATTTACGAACGGCCTGTGATCAGACACCACAGCTCCTGAAACTGGAAGTCATGGGGTACAAATGCTGTCTGGGAGCTACCACCACTCTTCCTTTGGCGGGCTTTTATGAAGCCTGCAGCAGAAAAACAAAGCTGCGTGGGAAGGTAGCAGTGGTCTTTTGCATCTCAGAAGGAACCTTCTCCGGGTGCAACAGCAACGTGCATTTCCCAGGGACCACAATAATCTAGCGCTTTTGCTTGGAAATTTAACTGGTATTGAGCATCTCCAGCTTTAAATGTCTTTTAAAAGAAAGGTGCAATCAAAAAAACTCTTCCAAGACACCTGCAGCACTTTCAGTATTTCCAGCCTGCTCTGCTTTGGTGGCTTATTCAGAAACATATCATTGCTAGTTATGCCTGTGGGTAGGGGTCCCCTGTTCTCTGAAATACGTCATCATGTAAAATGACTCTCCTGACACTAAAGAATTTTCCCAGTTAATTTTGTGCTTTTCTCTAGTTTAATATAAATACACTGTTACAAAATGTTTGAAAACCAAGGCTATCAGCATATCAAATATTTAACTGATTGTTTTTGTACTTTTCTCCCCTTCCCCTTTACAATCCAATGTGAGTTTCTCACCTTCTTGTAGAGAGAAATGAACTGCTACTTCAGACATCTCTGCAACGATAGTTTAACTTCAAACTGGATGTCATACCCAGCAACTTTCTAAAGGTTCCAACTTCTGATTTTTCAGATAAGATCATGGTTTTACAAGAAAGAGGTCAGGCAGTATAATAAAAGGCAACCACAGAAATACACTTCAGAAGAAAGGTTCTTACTGCAGATGCCATGAATTCTCACTTTAAAAGAAGTGGTGGGCAGAGTGCAATGCTCCCATTTATAGAAACACCGAGGGGGGCATCATAGGGAATAAACTGCAACAACAAAAAGCTTTTCATCTAAATATGTTTAAACCAAAGGAACTGAATCCAGCTCCAACAAAGAGACGTATATTGGTAATTTAAGGTACTTAACCCACAAGAAAAGCAGAGACTTTTGTACCAAAAGCTTTGCCAATACTTGAAAATTTTAATCTGAAGAAAAAAAAATTGCATTTCTTCCATTCTAAGAAAACTTACATAGCTAATTAACACTATCCTGAGAAATCAGGGGTTGCTTAGATTACATTTTTGCTTTCCCAGTAACTACGCACCCTTCCCAATGATCGTAATCAGCTGAACTCTACAACTCCATGTCATTAAATGTAAGCATATATTGAAGTGCTTTCATAAATCTGGTCCTAAAGACTTTGAGTCAGAAGACAGCATAGGCCAGAGTAACTTTATTGCTCTTTTATTGCAGCCCAACAATAAAAGCTTTAGTAAACAGTATTTGTGAATCAAAGAACAAACAACTTCCTCCCCAAAACAAAAAACACCAGCACAGTGGGGAAATCTTTTTGTCCACTCCATATCTGGTACTGACAAGGATTTCAGGTTGGTCAGAAGTAAACTTCAGGTTTGACTGGTCTAAGAAGCTGTTCTTGGGATTGGTTTTGTTTTGATTTTTTTTTTCCTTATTTATCTAGCCAGCAGACATTCAACCAAAACCACTGGTGCAGTTACCGTTTTGAACATCCTGAATGTAATTTAGTGTTGAATCAAAACTAGAAATCAGATTATGCTAAAGATTTCTGTCTCAGTCAATATTTTAAACTACCTAGACAATAACAACATGACAACACAACATTAGCAAGTCCTGTTCTCATTCAAGAGCCGTTGAGACCTTAGACCATAAAATGACCAATACAGTTAACTGAAAGACAGGCTAGAACTTGGAGACCTTGATCATACACACAAAAATCCTTAATACAAAAAACAAGATTAATACTAATTTCTTAAATTTCCTAGTAGAATATCCCCTCTTCTGATAATACAACCAAAGTAAAGAAAATCTCTGAGTCTGTACTAGGCAGAAAACACACAATTTCTTTATAGCATCAGTATGTGAGATCAGTCAACCGTATTTATATACAAAAGTTACATATAAATGCAGGAATTCCTAGGCTAATTTGCAATCTGGTTTGAAAAGTAATGACAATTCACTATCCCTGTACTGTGGCTCTTATCTGATATTCTAATTTGTGCTACTGTAGAGAACACTCAAGAAATTGTATGAACAGATATAAATAATCAGGAGAGGTAACTCCTGACCAGTGCTTAATGACATTTTAAAATATAAAAATACTTACCTGCTCTTCAGAAACCTCAGTAGGTGGAGGTGTTTCTTGATCAGACGGGCGATGATCTTGATAATTTGCATTATGTCTATGACGCAAAGGAGGAAATAGTCTATTCCAGTTAATCATCCCACCCTGAAATTAGACATTACTGTCAGTCTTTTCAAAAAGAAATATAGATATTTTTAAAGAAGAAAAATCATCCATTCCACATAATATAAAAGGCAAACATTTTAGTAAGATACTTTATTTTAAACAACAGAAACTGCTGCAGTTCTTAGCAAACTCAAAATTGGGGTTGGTTACTGCTTTCTGGTTATTAGAAGTATTTGCTGTAAATTTAGGAGGCGTGCTAATAAAAGGAGGGAAGGATTGCCATATTTCTTGCTAATACATCTTTTTTCACATGCTCTGTGAAAGATTTCAGTTTACTACAGTGAAGGCTTTCAGACCGAGTCTGAAGGAGCTGCTCTCCTTGCCAACAGGGATTCATTAGGAAGACGTACACTGGTGGGTCCTGCAAGTGCTGTGCACACGACTGCCACCACAGTTAGCTAGGAAAAAGCATGCAATATATAACTGAAAAAAAGCAAAAATGGATTCTTAATGCATCAACAAAACCACAGTAGGAAACTCAGAACTAACACTAGTGAGCGCGAGCCCAACTTTCAGGATACCTGTGACAGACTTTCCACATAAACAACTATTTCTGTGGCACCAACACGACTGCTACAGACACACGGACCTTCTCATCTAACTTTAGCACATTAAATAGCATTGGAAAATATGGTTTTGTTTCAGTGCCAAAACATTTTGTAACTATACTCTAATAATAAAAATACAGAGTAGTAATATAAGTACGGTATAAATCACAGAACTCAAAACTTTCTTTTAACAACGAAGCTTAGAAAAAGTATTATAAAAATAAGACACTGAGAACATAAAATTCAAATAGTGAAGTACAAGCATTATAATTATCCAGAATCAGTCCATCTTCATTTTATTAGCTTAAAAAAACATTTTTGAAGGGATTTTGTGTCGCATTACAAACATAGCCCCTGCAAGCATGGAAGAAGAGCAAAACTCCCAAATCTCAGCATTCTTTACAAATTTTTGCAGTTTGAGTGTTGTCCTTGTCCTCCTCCCCCACTCCCTCAGTGACTATGGAGAAGATCCCCCTCCCCTTTTGTATATATAGGACACAGACTTTCTTCCTCTAGTTGCTCTATTTTAGTTCTATACTGTTGCTTCTCAGAAGACCTTCCTCTTTAGAGAGGTTTTTCTTTTTTTTCTCTCGGCTAGGGCTCTTCCTGCCTTTATGTACTCCTACAGCACTAAACGTTCGCTGTGCTATCGGATCATCAGTGGCAGTTCAACATGCTCCCAGACAAAAAAGTTTAATTTATTTAGTTTTCCCGCCCCTTCCTCTGTTTTCTTCCTTTCTGTCTGGAAAGGAGACCCAAAGAGCCTAGACACCGCAGGGGGCAGTGCAATAACACACTTAAAAAGCTTTAGCACAGTCATGAGATTTGAAGCACTACCTTGTAAAGTCCCTGTTGAGGAGTATGTTCCAGTCTCTCCTGCTATAGCACATTTTTTTCCCCTCTGGGAAGATGTGCGGTATCTAGGAGTTATCACCAGTTTTCAATATGTAGTTTCCACTATTAATGATTCTGAATTGAAAAAAATCTTACTTATCTATACTTCTGTTTTTTTCACAATACATAAAGCACTTGCTCAAAAGTTACCAAGTTTTAACTGAAGGATTCCATACAAGCCTTAAGTTAGCCAAACAGCATACATAGAGTAGAATTACTTTGTAGTTTAAAAAGAGGGGTGGATCTCAGATCTACTACTGACACCACTGCACTACTCCTCTGTGGTCTTGAAAAATCACATGTCCTGTAACTTCCTCATCTATAATTTCTCCTAACTCAAAAGTATGTTGAGTTTTAATTCACTAATTTTGAATTTCCAGAAGTTCATCAAGCTCTAGAGTTCAGCAAAAACAGTGAATTAATACTGCGTACTTATTATCCTGAAAAGACCTCAGGGGGAGAAAACAATCCTTCCAAAGGTCATTCAAATAAAATTGGTGAATTGAGAACTGCCAACAGACCATGACACATTTCTTTGTAGCACCAGCTACAAAGTCATACAGTATAATAAACATGAAATTCAAAATTTACAATAAATGTATTCATTTATCAGTACCTCTGTCTATCTGAAGACTGAAATAAATGTACCTTTCCAACTGTGTTTACACCTTCACTACTGAACCACCTACTCCAGCTTGGTTTTGCACGCTCTCTACCCTGTGTGCTGTCACATAACATTACAAAGAGATTTGTCTGCCTCCTTATCCTAAATTTACAATACATTTCTAATTAACGCATATGTAATTGATTACTTCCGATAAAAAACAGCAGAGTCATTACTAACTATGCAGTTTTGCAATGGAGATTTTGGTAAACTACAGATATGCACTGATGTATTCAGAACATTTCCATGCCAAAATTGCTATTCTTCTCCCAGAAATAACTAATAGACTAGAAAAATTAGATCAAAATAGTAGCAAAAAAATCCCAATCATTTGCCCTCAGAATATTTCAATTACTTTTGAAAATTGTGACAACCATAACCCTTAAGCATATTAACAACATAAGAATATCTGAAATATAACAATAAAAAGTATTAAAAGCTGAGACTCTGTAAAGCTGTGTAAGCACTGATGTTTAGGATTAATCCCAAAATACTCCAGATGGTCATCTACTAATCTATATATTACCTTATATAATGTATCAAAGCCATGCACATTATGTGTCTTGATCCTTAACTGCTAGAAAATTGTTTCCCCTTGCAGGCTTGCCTCTAGTTATATGCTGAACATGCACAAAGTCAGATTTAAAGAGCACAGATTCAGGGAGCTGCAGCAAGACTTACTGCTGGCTATCCCACAGAGCACAGCCAGGAAGCGCAGTTAATATCAAAACCCCAGCACAGTTTTCAGATCCACAGAAGATAGAAGCACTGGCATGGGTTGCCCAGAGAGGCTGTGGAGTCTCCTTCTCTGGAGATATTCAAAACCCTAACATGCTCTAGGCGACCCTGCTTGAGCAGGGAAGTTGAACTAGATGATCTCCAGAGGTCCCTTCCAACCTTATCAGCTCTGTGATTCTGTGAAGATAAGAGATCAAGACTATGGATGGTGACTGTGTAAGAACCTAGAGACCACCTAAAATCATCAGAGCCAGAAAACACTCGACGGTCTGAAAATTTAATTTGTCCTAAAGGAAACAGCAAAAAAAGTATTAAGTAAAGCTCACATATGCCAGTTAGAAAAATGGCAGAAAGAGTTTTCCAGACCAACACTCTGCCTTGCCTCACAGAAATTATTTTGCAGATCTCTTCTCCCCTTCATTTTGTGATAAAATCTGTATTACAGTGGGTTTTGACCATGCTAACACACTTGGCTGGCAAAGCGCAGGAAGATTTCACATGAAGGCAACCAATCTGATGAATTATTTAATCAATGCTTCTAAACCATCCATGAGTCCCTGTTGGGGATTAGCAAACAACATGCTATGCATATTTTAGTACGCTTAAAAAAAGCCTACATCAGTAGGGAACTCTGGTGCCAGCACAAACAGCACAAATGAGTTCACACACACCTCTTATCCCACTTCCATAGCAGATTTGTCTAAGACACACTAACTGGAGTGGTCTAAAACAGAGGTGTAAAAGGAGCTACAGTAGGCAGCCAAGCCCCTAGAGAGCTTGCTGGTGCAACTCGGGGACCTGACATTATGAATCCACTTCTCCCCACCCCCATCCAGTGCTCTGGAAAGTAGCCGTTCATCATGTTATCTACACAAAGGTAAGATTTCTTGCTCATATCTGCTTTCTTAGTCTAAATTTTCCAATTTTGTGACTGCTGAATGATTTACTATAGCAAAAGTAAAATTTCTTTGCATATCTGATTTCTCTACTGCTTCATCTGTGCTCCAGGAGGCCCTCTCTTCTTATCAATCAGTGTGTTAAAAGAGCGCCAAGATTACTTTAGTAAAGAGGCAGAAGGTTCCCATCAGCTTGTATAGCTGGGTCCCTGTAGTGGGATGCTACGAAGAATTTCTAGTCTCCATGGCATTGTCATACTCATCTTATTAGTGGTAATCAGAAACTGTATTTCAGAAAGTCCTGACTTCTGTCACACTATTAGAGAAAGACAATCACTGAAAAATCAGTCTAAAAACTATTGTTCAGAAAAATACTTCAAAGAGGTGACTGGGCCCTTATTTCTGTCTGCTACAGTCGTCTATGTGTCATCAGGGAAAACACTTGACAGAAAGACTGCTTCATCAGTTAGTTGAACAGAAGAGTGATGGACACATTCAAAGACCAACCTATAAGATTTTCTTCTTCCTAAGGATGCCATCCTATAATTAAAGTTGTTTCCTTGGATATTTTGTCTTTCTCTTAGCAGTGCAGTGACTGGGATGATTATAAATTCTTTGTTACTGTCTAATAGCAGACAGTTATTACTGGCCTCAGATAAATCATTACCAGAAATGGATTAGGAGCATACTGGTGATGCTGGAATTTACCTATTACAGCAAAGTGACAGATCAGTCACAAACCTCAGGTGACAAAAGCAGAAGATCTAAAAATAGAATAGATTAAGGGAATAGGTTCATGGCAGCTCTGTCAGCACTAAAAAGATAGTAAGGAATGCTGTACTGATGAATTGCTGTTGGATAGGAGCCAGTGTTTTATATACTGACGTTATGCTTCATTATGTCATATCCTCGATGTCTTTCTTCTGTGTTTTTGTGGTGTCTGGGACAATACAAATAGGAATAAGGAAGAGACACTCATATCGGCCGAGAGCAAACAAATATCTCTGGTTGCACAGCTTGTTGAAGCTCCAGTTAGCCATTTAGTTCAAGCAATTGCCTTACTCTCTTTGAAAAAAGGCAGCTCTACCTGTTTGCATAGACACACTTGCAGTGGCATATTTTACAAAAACACTTCTTACTCAATGCTTAAAAAATAAAAATGTCATATTATGGACAGTTAATAATTATCTACTTTAGTAGCTATCACATTTGTATGCATTTTAATTAATTTCACAAGCAGTGAAAGAAAATGCTTTATAAAAGTACTCTCGAAAGTGATGCATGCGGTTAAGATATTTTGATAATGTTATCTCATATATATGGTTAATGCCAACTCGCCATCTGTCTACACAAACAGGAAACACCTCCTGGTATCTGTCCTGTTCACCTTTTCTTAACGCAACAACCACAGATAAAGAAAAAAAAAAGGGAAATAGCTTTGCATTTCATTTTTTAAAGTAGCATTTTAAAAGTTTACTACTCTGCATAGGAGCCATTACTTGTTGCAGGCATAAATATTGCCTTACTTGTTTCATATGAAGCTTCATTAAAATAAAATCTAATGTACGGAAAGCCATACTTTTTTCTCAGAAATATATATATATATATTTATATATATTTTCACAAATTACTGACTCCAGAGTACACATGCTGATGAGTTAAATGAAGAAAAAGTGTAGCCATGAACGACATTCTATTTTAAGATGCTACACCAGTACATATTGCCCCATACTGAACACTCCGTATGAAAGATCAATGTCAACGGTGAAATTTCAGTGGACTTACAGTCTAGCCTCTCTCTTTTTGTGAGGTCAAAACTCATGCAGGTCTATTTCATTTATTCTTTTTCTTTCTTTCTTCCTTTTTTTTTTTACCTTCAGTAACTTTCTTTTCTTTGAAAAAGGGTAGAAATATAACAGTAGTAGCGTTACGAACATCATTATTAGGCTGGAAAATTTTTTCACCAAGGAAAGTATTCCAATAGTTTCTAAAGATATTTCAATTTCCTCTGGAAACTTGTCCTGCAGACAGGTCTCTTCAGCCAAGAGGCTCTGTCTCCAATTCTTATTTGCTGCATTCTGAATTTTGATGTCAGTCATGTCCCATAGGAGCTCATATGCCATGGAAGTTGATAAATCCACATATGGTCTTTCCTGTGGCTGATGCCTGCTCAGCTACTTCCTTTGAAACCTAGGAGTAACACCTTAATCTGGACCCTGGAGCTGCCTGGGAGACAAGGACAGGACTTCAGCCAGAAATGCCAACTGCTTCCTGGGAGGTGAGGTGGGGCCAGCTGCTTCTGCTATTGCAGTCAGATGAGGTGTAGAGAGTTTTCAGCACTTCCTGTTGTACTTGTGCATGCCCAAGCATTTGGCCTTGTAGACCGCTGCTTATCATGCACAACAGGAAAGGGTGCCATCAGATGACTCAGACACACAACTGGCTGGTAGTAAGTGCAAAGCTACGCAGGTTCTCCTCCACACTGTCAGCTAGCGCAGAACACTGAGTCAGATCACGCTGCATTCACCTGTTATGAAAAGGTTACATACCTATTTTGAACCAAACCATGCCAGTGTAACACTCACTTTTCAGTACAGCAGTGATGCAATGATTCAGCTGGAAGGTCATGGGTCACTACGCCAAGAAGGAAGAAAAGCGCTTCATGTCAATCAGAATTTGAAAGAAGGTATTTTTGAGAACTGATTTTATTTGTTCACCCAACACCAGGGAAGTACCAAGCAGGATTCTCAAGACTTCAATTGCACTAAACTGGTGATTTCGGTCTTCTCAACTACCTTTTCAAAGCACTTCCTTTTCCAAATGTCATGGCCGCGCTCTTGCTTGACTATTCAACTGATGTTCACCCAAACCGAGTCTCGTCAGCACTGCAACACTGCAGACATCATCATGGCTATATCATTTAAAAACAGGCATCAGTGTTGTGCTCTGGGCAGTGGAATTCAGCGCTTGTCACCCTTTCCCACAGTAATCCAGGTAGATATTGAAAAGAAAATCCCCGTTACTATAATAGATCCTTCTAAGTGAGGGTCTTCAGAGGGGTGAAGCTGTCAACCATAACCACCTCAGTTTTTAAGGAATGGACCTATTCTTCTGTTGGGCATTCTGTATTTGGTGAGGAGGAAAACTAGCCTGTGGGGACCCAGTGTGTCAAACGCTGAAAGCAGGCTCAACAGCATGACTGTGGAGCCTCTTCTGGAGGAAACAATCTACTACCTCCATTTTAGACCTATTAGGCACAGCACAGAGACTGTTTAAATCCTTACTGCATGGCACTTCGGGTGTCGACTGCTGACAGGTGACTGTTGTTAAAGCATGGTGGTTAGACAGATAATCCTTCATTCACTTCCTGTGCAGAAACCTTTTTGAACGGAAATAAGTAGAGGCCAAAACAAAAGAGAGAAATCAGAGTTCCAAAACTGCTGTTCTGACAAAACACAAACCATAAGAACAAATTCTCCAGTATTGTTGCATAAATACATACTTCCGTATATGAAGATTTAGTATGTGGTGATGCAGAGAAAAAACAGATTAGCATCCTATTTGGGGGGGGGGGGCAAAGTTTCAAGTTCTGTCTCAAGCTGCAACTGGGAGGGGTTTCCATTTTGTTGACAATTCCAAGCCAATGTAAAAGATGACATACTGGCAATACTGTTGGAGAAACTTTTATGTCTACTGTGCTTCTTAAGGATGTGCTATAAGAAACAACTACTGAAACAGGCCTACAGATGTTATGCACTAATATCAGAGTTCTAATCAGAAAATCCAAATACTAAGACAGACCACATACTATACGAATTACATGCTTTTTGTTTACTCGGCTTCCATACAAGAACCTCTCGGAGCATACCTAAAGGGTAACAGAACAAGCTATTAAAAACCTATTAGCTTCAAAACTGGGTGCCTTGAGTAGCTCCTGTTGGGAGCTACAAATAAAAGGACACGAACAGTTAAAAAGAAACTTGCCTTCTGTGAACGGGAATAGATCAGACAACTGAGGATAAATACTCCGGAACTGCTTAGGGAGATTCATATGCCAGAAGCTTTCTTTAAGAGAACTACCTCTAATTAAATTGTCAGAGGAAGAGAATATGGAACAACTACCTAAGAAAATAGACATAATCTATTCTCAAAAAATTACCTGCTTCAAAATACTATTTTGCTTTAGGAAGTTGTCCAGCACTGTACCAATCACTACTTCTGTAGGGAAATTGATTATAAATATTAAACTGAATTCACTCAGTAGCTGAAGACTATAGTTCAAAAGCTGAGTAAGACAGAGAGATTTGCATGATTCCAGTTCAAAAAAAATGATAGTTCAATAAGTGAACAGGGGTGCTACTGAGGAGTGAGAGTCAGAGACGCTGTTAGTGACTGACAATTAATCAGATTATATTCAGTTTATTCTAGTAGTACTCACTAGCGACTTTCAACTTGTAGAATGCCCAATTTCCATGAAAATGCCAGAAAAATAAAGTGGCTAGCTATAGAGGAAACAGTCATAAACCCTTTACCTGGATCAGCACCCAGGAAATTGATAATTTTTAATGATACCACATCTAGAATCCATGGAAAAAGTTATCAAAAAAAAATCCAAACAGAAATACCTAAATAGCAATGCATTATCAACTGCTGCAACGTTATTTGAAATGAAACACTAAGAAACAAAGAAAGAGTTCACATATGCCAAGCTCAGCAGTATTGACACAGTTTTTATACTGAATAATCTCCAACCACAAAAGCCCCTCGTCTGAAATAAAAATAGGTTTGTCCTAAACAGGAAGAAAAAAAAATTTTAAATTACAGAGAAAATTAAGATCTGAAAATGGCAAGAAAGTGTCAAAAAGTAAATGATGAGTTAAAGGCTTACTGAGGCCCGAGAGATCCCAAAGTAGCCTTAGGTAACGACACATAGTGGTTGGAACGAAAACCTACTTGGAGAAAAAGACTTTGCATAACACTTGGCTGAAAACCTCATCCATTTATTTGTGTAAAGTGGTCTGGCAGAGTCTTCTACTGACAATGATGCATACGTTTCTGGAAGGATATGAACAGCCTGTTCCCATCCAAAGGGCTGTCTGTGAGAGAGACAGACTTTACACGGACATGGGGACTGCATGGACTTGACAAGGTATAAAGTTTGCAGAAGGTCGCCAGAATTCAAAATGTCTCCGAAGCAATTGTTGGTACTCAAACTTTTGACATTATTAGAGAAGACCTTGCCAAAGTGCCATGTCTTAGTGCCAGTGGGAAAACTAAAAGATATGATAAGAACACGTTCCTGTACTTCTTTGAGAATGTAGAGATGGACCATCTGCAAGTATACTCCTGAGGAATTTCTGTTCCTAACATTGTGAGTGAGGATAATACTCTTGAAAAGGAATACTTTTCACAGAAAGGTCTTTGCTCCATCAAATTCTCTTCTCCAAGGTCAGAAGCCTTAGCCTCTCTTAACTGGGAGGTACATTAGCAATATAGTCTCACAGTCCTTAGCGCACAAAATGAGAGCTGTGCATTTCTCAGGATATGAGACTCCTCCTAACAATAAAGATACTCAACATATCTACCCACAGAGCATCTCTCCAGTGTCCCAGGAGAGAGACATCTTGCAAAGAAACAATTAGGGGAAGTCATATTGTTACAGAAAAAGTCTGGTCTTTGCAAGCAGATGAATCTCAGCTAGAGAGGACATGTAACATGAATCAAAGGAGTCTCTGGTCTCACTGAAAAGTAATGGCAGTTGGAACAGAAAAGCAAAAAGACATCATGAAAAAGACAAAAATTGCTTAAAAGTGAGGTGAAGGACAGAGAAAAGGTAATAAAATGAAGATGCTGATACATTGCTGTAGGCTCATCACACAGCCTGGAATAACCTGGCGAAGCTTTTTGTGAGCCATGAAAGTTAAGAGAAACCAAGAAGCAGATAATATACAGTGTCTTTAACATGCTCAGCACAAATGAAAGAACAGATGCCACGTGGGTACAGAAAGTATTTTTCAAGCTGAAGTTCATGCCCTCTGCCACCAAAATGCATGGAGGGAGAAGCACTCAAAGAAGAAGTGATACTTAACTGCCAACATAAGGCACTGACCACTTTTTCTGCAACTTTCCACGGTCTTGCTATACCCTGCACGCCTGTCCTTAGTGACAACAGTGTTGTCAACAACAGCTAGGCACAGACTTTTCCCTCATATCTACTTGCAATTTGGTTATCTGCCTGCCACCCTCCCAGTTTCTCAGTGGAAGTGAAAGTCATGTTGACTCCCTGCTAGCACACTGGGGCATAGATGCAGCAGTTTCTTCTCTTTTTGCACCAGTGCTTTCATTCGAGTTGCAAAGAGACTAACTTCAGAAAAATGCTGGGAAACGAAAGAGATTAAAATATAGAAAAGTTAGGAGAGGAAGACCAAAATGTTTCGGTACATAAAAATAGTACCTGAAGACCTCACCTACATCCTGTCTTGAATGAGAGGAAGGCAAGACGCATCTGTCCCTAAATTCCTAGGAACCTCTGGATGCATCAGCAAATGATTACAGGCGGGTGAGACATGATGGCAGAAAACTTCCTCTGAAGCAAAGGATGTTGTACAGGAGGGAACACAAAATATGGGAAACAATGAAGTGGGAGAGATGCAGATGAGGGAGGAAAAGGACATATCGAGGAATGAAAACACAAAAGTGACGTGAAGGAAAAAAAGACAGGACAAATTATTTAAATAGGAAAATAGAACAGAAGAGTGGGAAAGAAAAGAATTAAAAGATAGAAAATAAAATTTAAAAAGCTGTAACAAAATCAAAATAGCAAGCTGGTATTTTTTTCAGAGAATGATATATATAGGCACATATTTTGATTTATTTTTTCAAAATACGGATGGAGGAGACGGAGGAGACTCTCAATAATCTTCACTTGTGACAAGTTCATCCTTGCTCAGAATTATCCATGGAAGAAAAAAAAAAAGAAAAAGAACAGAAAGTTTTTGATATACACACTACCATCTGTTTAAGGACTGCATCCT
This sequence comes from Rhea pennata, assembly GCF_028389875.1. Taxonomy (NCBI): domain Eukaryota; kingdom Metazoa; phylum Chordata; class Aves; order Rheiformes; family Rheidae; genus Rhea; species Rhea pennata. The sequence goes on from NC_084663.1 coordinate 159,805,909, forward strand.
TAGCAACTAGAAACCAAGACAAAAATCAGTCATCACGCAACCACACTCCCCTGAGAAACTTGCAGTCTAAGATAATTTTTCAGTTTCTATCAACACATTCAAACACATTATCACTAAATATTTAAGGGATAAGTCAAAACAAGGTACATACATCAAGTAATGAAATGGGTGATTTATGTTCAAATTCTACCACATACTCAGTCTACTTCTCTAAGTCATGAGTCTCTGACAGCCTAGCAGTTATATGCACAGCTCTGAGCATAAAAGACTCCTCTGATCTGAAGCATTTCAGCTACAGAAAGTCTGGGAAAGAGAAAGCTCAAAGAGTTGCCAGTAAGGAAACTGTATATATGTATGTATCTATTAATAAAATATGTATATGTTTTTTCTGTTGAAAACAACTGAAGTAAATACTGCTTTGGATCAAAGAGGTCGGTGAACAGTTAAAAAAAAAAGAAAAAAAGAAAAGAAAAAATTCTTTACAATCCAGTACCTTTGAGGTCGAATAAGAACAACTTCTGAGAAACTTTTTTCTCAGCCTCTCTTTTTTAAATTAAACTTTTACCCTTTTTGTGCTGACTTGCCTACCTTGCTAGATTCACTTTTTTTCAGAATTTCTTGTAAAGACTTGAAGAATAAGTTTACCACAAGTGTCTAATTAAAAAAAAATTAAAAGGGCCTCTTTATGGCCAGAATTGAGTTCACCACATTCTATGGGACATTGGAGCACCATTAAAATTTAATTTTCTGTTCTTGTGTTCTCCTTCTATATGCTACCTATACACAGAAAAACCAAACTTTCTCTTTTCTCAAGTAGATAAACTGAAAGAGTAAAGGAGTAGGAGGAATGAGCAGAGCCCCTTCCCAGGGGACAGCCAAGCAAAATAGTTGCACTATGGAGCACAAGATAAAACAGAGACAGCACACTTCCTTCCTCAAACAACATAAAAAGCAGGAGAGAAAATGTCAATTCCTCTTGCCTATACAGTATTATCTAGGGATACACACTGGGACTCCATAAATTTGCATAAAATTCTCCTAGAATATAATTCAAAGCCCATATCTGATGGCTGATCATACCTGGCAGCCTTAATTATTTTCAGTTTCACATAACTCGATAGGAAACTGATCTACACTCTTTTAATCTCTGTATCATGGATAAAATTATCATCTACATTCCAACTGCAGCATGATCTTTCAACTCTGCTGTTGTCATATTATATCTTTGCAAGCCTCTAAAGGCACAGGAATTGTCCAACTGCAACAATTTGGAAAACATTTTTCAAATGTTTAGAGATTATTTTGAACTTAGTCTGCTTTTCACTTTTACCAGTACCTCTCAGCATTTCTAAATGATGCTTGTTTTGATTTGGTTGATATCCAATAAAATCTGAGTCATAAAGAAAGGCTCATCGAAAGCTTTTATGACACATCTTTTCTGCAGAGCCTTTCTGAACGTTCATACATCAATTCTGTTGCCTTCCAGTCGATCACTGGTTTCACAGTTTAGCGATAAAATGTATACTATCAGTTAGCTATTTGCTGCATTGAAGTTAAAGGCCAAACATACAGTAACTTCAAATAATATTCATCTATTTTACTTAAATCCCTCCACCTTTTTAAGGACTCTGTTTGAAGTCAGGTATGAAATGACATTTTTCCACTTCCATAATTCACAGCCTAAGAAAAGTAGAAGATGAGAAGAAAATATTACCAGCTTTTTTCTTTCTTTTCTTTTCTTTTTTTTTTTTTTTTTTTTTTTTTTTTTTTTTTATCATTTACCATTCCAAAGACTTTTCCACGTGAGGAACAATGTTACCATATTACAAGAAAAGAAATTAATGAAAACAAAATTATTTTTGGATGGGAAACCAAGACGGACACTCTAGTTCTAGCTAAATCTTTATGTCATCACACCTCTTAATTCTGTTAATATATTAATGGCAACATAGCTACACCTACTTGCCCTGTGCTACCACAAGCACAACGAGAGAGTGCCTATCAATACAGAGCTACATTTCAGGGAGAGGAAACTCAATAAGGACCTCAGACTATTAAGCTGTAACTAAATTATGGGTAACCCTTCCTCAAGTAGAGCAATACACGGCCTATTTCATCCCCCAGGTTTGACAGTGTAGTAACATGCACATTTACAATACAGGAGAAAAACGAATTGAGACACTGGCTGTCTTGTTTTACTGCCCCATGTGCAAAGTATGTGAACATTTGCACTAGCCAGCTTGACTAAAACAGAGAAAATAAAAAGGCTCTACCATTCTATTCAATAAGGAAATAAAATAAGAGCATTAAATGCAGCAAATAGAAAGTCCCTGTGGTTGACCTCTATAAGAAAGTTAGAGAATTGAATTTCTGCACTTTCTTAGAGAAACAGGACTTACTCAAAATACACCTCCACATAAATGAACCATATCAACACTCAAAACAATCAGGAGTGTTACAGCTTGCTAAGTTTGAACAATGGCTCTTACTAAAGACTACTGGGAGGCAATCACGTTAGCTTTCAATCTCAATTTTGGTGAAAGAACGCCAGAAGTATTGATGTTCTTAAAAGTTTTGCTGACAATCTGCTCGTGCCTTGTGAAGCAATTTTATTCTACAATGCTATACAGACATCTAAACAGTCACCAGCAATACATTAGTCTATGAAAGATCAACTGAGAAAAATAAAGAAACATGTATTTTTGAGAAACAGGAACCACAAATTATACAAACCAAATGTTTATTTTTTCACATTACTTAATATAATCCTTCCAGAACATATATCAATACCTGCTGTTGCCTTTGCCGTTGCATCTGTGCAACCTGAGACATCATGATTTGACGATCCAGTAATTCCATCCTCTGCTGTCTCTGGATGTCCACCGTTGCTCCCATTCCCACTCGAATTTCATTTGTTGGTTCCGCAGATGAGAAGATTGGTTCAAGAGTCCAAGAAAATATCTTTGCTACCCAGCTGGGTACACAAAGAATTTGATGAACCTTTAATATACTACTATTGTAGCAAATCCCAGAAATCTAAAAAAGAAAATTAAATTAAAAAAAAAAGCCCAAACCTTAAGTATACCAAACATACTTTTTATTTGGCTAGCAGATATCAGTTGTTCTTTCTGTTTTTCAAAGCACTTTATTTTAGTGTATTTACCCAGTGTTCTAAGTCAAGAATTGAAGAAACAACAGGGGATTTCTTTACCTCTAACTTCCCCAAAACTACTGACTTGCTTTTTAAAATCTGCATACTGCATTGCCTGCGATACAGAAAGTTGCTTGAGGCTTTTTGTTTGGTTTGGGTTCAAATCCTGAAAAAAGTAACTGTTTGCATAGCAGGCCAAAATTCAAATGACATGAGAGGTCATAAGGTTGCTCTTGTAAATGCTGAAGCACTATAAACATTTCTTAACAAAAAGTAATCCCTTTAGGTCTCCCCCTGCCCCAAGTCTCACCGTTGAGTAAAAAAAAACAAAATAAAAATAAGAGCATACATTGATTATTCCAAAAGGATTCCATCTACCTTCTTGCGGGGGGGGGGAATAGTTTATCAAAATCATAGTATTTTTTAAAAAACTCTAACACTGAATATTTAAGCTATTTATTTATTTATTTAAAGATATTTATCTCACTGACATTTATATGAACATACAGTACACACAGCTGCGTATACAAAAGTAGATGGTACAGGAAAAACCAACATTCTTTGGGTGGAAGATATTTTTCAGATTATTTAAAAGGTTGTGAGATAATGAGACTTCCAGCAAAAATATATTAGAGGTCTGCTTAGACAAACTGATTTTTATTTTACTTTCATCTTTAGTGATTGCTCTCAGGATTGTATAAAACAACAAACAGAGGCTACAATTCCAAAACGAGAAAGAATAGGCTTAAAACAACCTTCAACCGTTTTATCATTTTGTGCTATGATGAAGTAGGTAAATGGGATGCCACCATCCCTGGCACCATAGTGAAGGCTGCCTTTAACGGAAATTGTCTATATTCAAAGAAAGGTCATGATTTGACTCCAGGGATGACAGGGTGCTGGAAAAGCAGCTTATTCATCATTTCAGAAATCCTTAATTCTAGTGAAACTGAGAGGACTGTAAGCCCATGACCAAAATCTGCCCATATCAACTGCAGACTAGGGTAGAACTATAAAGAATAAGTACATGAAACAATATTCCTATCACTTCTGTGATGCATTCTGTGTTCACTTCTGTGAAGACCTTTGCTAAGGTCTCTACCTTAGCAAAAAGGTATCTCAGACACTAACTACCTGGTCCCAAGACAGTGATTCTGCTTATTTAAACATAGGCTCCTCACTCAAGAACACCTAGATTCTATGGCTGCTGAGAAAGTCACTTTTATGGGAGCGAGAAATACTGACCCTAGTTAAAAATATTACATGTGTATTTAATCCAGTGATTCTTCAGATGCAAAACGCACAAGCAGCACCGACCTACAAATTAGCCCCTCCTCCTCCTACCCCATACCATCAGGCTACAGAGGAAGGCTCCTTGTTTGATCTCAGGAATGATGCGGACCTGGTGCTGCAGCTGCTCAGCTCCAACAAGGCAGGCAAAGGTAGAGGAGAGAAAGAGTGCTCCCACCTGAAATATTTTGTCCAATATCTTATACTAGCATTCTCTCATCTCATTCAAGCGCCTTTCACAGCTAATGATTTGTGCCCCTGTTATCACCCACAGTCTTTGTTCAAGTCTAATGTTTTCAAAGCACCCTAGAACTTGACCAAGTTCAGAAGTCACAAGAACAAAACAAAGCAGGTGGTGATAGGAAAATCTACATCTCACTGAACGTATGACAAATCTTGACACGTGCCTGAACACATTAACCACAAGCAGGATCATTCTCATATCAACTTAAGATACATAATAGAGCAAGAAGATAGCAGCAGCATGCCTTTGTCAGTACTGTCGGACTTATTTGTCTCAGTAGGGAAAGTGTACTGAAAATACCACTAACACCTGCATCAGCAAAAACATTCTCAGATTTTTCTTACTAGAGGCAGCTAGTCATTTGACATTACTTAGTCAAAAGAAAAGCCTTAACGGGACATAGTTCATGGAAACCGCTGATAGGCAAAATGGTCAAGCCTTCGCTCTGAGGATGAGACTCATACACATGGCTCCTACCTCTCGCTTCCGAGCTTAGCTGAGCTCATTTAAGTATCGTGCCTGGTCTACAACCAACACAACCAGATGCAGACAGCTGCTATCACTCCCCGTGCTGCTCCTCAGTATCAGACTAACACCCTGGCCCCTCCCTGCCCTGCTGTAGATGGAAACCTATTACATAACCTGTGGAGTTATATACTTGCAGAGAAGAAAGTCAAGAAATCATGAGAAAATCTGAAACAAAAAGCACCTGGCGAAAGAACAAGACAAAACCGGTATGGTGCTTGCGGGAGAAAGGCACACCTACATATTGCTGCCAAGAAACTTACTGTAGAGTAATAATTGCATAGAGCAACCAGGCGAGACTGCAATTATTCAAAATTATAAATAGATGGAAGGACTGACTCAGCTGTGAAAAGCATTAGCAAAATATACACTGTCTAAATTCATCTGGTTACCTTCACATTTGATAGGATTTCAGTGTCACTCTGTGTCTTCCCTCTCCTTGATTTACTACTGCACCAGTAAGTGTAAATCGGAAGCATCGGAAACTTTAAAACGTTTGCTCAGTTTTCACAAATTTTCAAGAAGTTTCCTCTAATGAGGAAGAGATACTCATTTGCATATTTCCAATAAACTCAGAATGGAGACATAAGTAGTTAGAATAGGTCTTGTGATTCAGCCTGGTTTAGTGTCATACACCCATTATAATGTCAAGTATTTCCAGAGAGCTTCCTCTTTAGTCAGTTCACATACAGAACTCGATATATATCATTTTAAAAAGCAAGCCCTGACAAAGTGTAAAGTTACTTTCAAAGCCATTTTTGTTAGAGATGTGTAGTGAATTTCCAGTTTTTAAGGTCCAAAATACTAAGATCATTTATTCAATGAAGATAAAAATGATCTCATTATACCCCAACTGAACAATGTACATTAGGTTAAAGGGTTAATCTCTCCAAAGCTATGAGCATCCAGGGTTTTTTAAACTGTTAGAAGTCACTGTGGAAAGGCACTGCAGTTAGATTCACACAGTTAGAATTGAGAATTTTTGGCTGCCAATATAAAATGTATCTAGGTCATGTTATAACAGTCACACCATCATAACCTACAATCTCAGTGATCATATCTTTAGGGTCTGATCAAGCAAATGCTGAGCAGAGGAAATGGAGTATGTTGTAAATTGTTTAGCAAGTATGCTGTAAATTGTTTAGCACACCACAGAAAAAATTACACTTACTGTTTTTTCAGTTTCTTAGCATCACGTGTTACTACTAATCCTTTATATGAAATTTCCTGACCTCCTCCCACCCTGTAAGAAAAGCTAACTTCCCCTTTCCCTCATGTCCCTCCAAAGTTGTATGCTTTTTTGAAAAAGGAAGTAGCTGTAGATTCTCTTTTTCATTAGGTAAACCAAACATGGAAGCTCTCCAGTATGTTACATGACAAAGACACATATGCTCCACTATTAATTAAAGTATTTCAAATCATCATACCTGACTAACATTAGAAAGAACATAAACAAAGAAACCGTATCCAAATTGGTGTAGGAAATTATGTTGAAAAACATTCTGCTTATGGTAAGTGAAGAAATAGACTGACAGAATTAAATGTCAGCAAAATCTCAAATTTTTGTTTTAAATAATTCAAATATATTCATCACTTATTCAAGATTTATTATTTTCAGATATCAATAAATCAGAAGCAAATAATGGTATTGAGCTGAAAGGACATTTTTATACTTATCTTGTCTAATGTGTCCATAAGATGTTCCTAGTTCTTTTTACATAACCAGAATCAAAATGAGATACTAAAGCTTGTCTCAAGATTCTGTATTTATCTTGTTTAGAGAAATGTATCACTTATCAAACAAAAAGAAAGTATGCCAAAATCACCCAACAAATAAAACTGCTACGCATGTATTCAACTTGTAGTTACAATTTGCAATATAATTGTAACACAGCAAAATATTTTGCTTTGGTTTTCTTTGGAGAAATAGCTGCTAAGAGTATAAACTTTTGTAAAAGTTAGACTGAAAGAAAAATAAAATTCTAATAATAACAAATCAATTCTCTTCAATTTCCTTCCCAGTTGACGGAAGTCATGAATTTCCCAGATATATTGAAACATCTTTCTTCCAAGTCCATCAATGCTATCTTTATTTGTCAAGTGCAACCATTATCAGATCTCAGTCATTTGTATATTTGCAGGCATGAGTGTACCGCTATTTCAGAAGAGTACATCTATTCTTAACTTATGGACTTACGGAACATCCTATGGACTTAATGACAGATTCTCCCAGGTTTCTGCTAGAGCTCTACAGGTGATCATCATTATATTGTTGACAAATCTTCTTTACATAAAAAAAAAAAGATGAGTAGATTTATCTGCCCTAATGGCAGATACATTTGCAATTTAAAAGTCTACCTATAACCTAGTAGCTTAAGGCTGTTTTTGTAGTGAAGAGAGAGAAACAGATATTGCTAAGATGCGATTCATCTCACCCATAGGCAGATGTCTCCAAACTATACACACAATTGAACTACTCTCACAGATTCCCCCTGTAATCAATGAAGAAGTAGCTGCTTTAGCTGCTTCGAGGCCTTAATTCATCTCATCCTAAGTTATGGTAAAGTTGTTGTAGTTGTGATAGTGTAAAAGCACAGGTTAGGAAAGGTTCACAGTTAGAAGCAATACCTCTTACTACATCAACTAGTGTAACTGACACAGTAGACCAGATTTTGGGTGCACAAACTGTTCCTCAGATCTGAGACAGAAACAACAAACTTGACAGGGAAGTACAAATTGGAAACAAAAATTAATTTTTCTACAAGATCTAAAAAGTCATGGATATAACACAGATGATATTTTATGACACATGATAATCTTCTCCCCTCCTTTCCCACCAATTTCTCTTTATTCTCAAAATGAGAAATACTTCTATCCAGCCCTACACTACATCTATGACCTCACTTTCACACTAACATCCCCTGCATGCCAAAGACATTAACTACTTTTTTTCCTCATCTGCTTTACCTGATGCAGCAGTAAGCATTGTCAGCTAGAGGTTTGCACGCAGTTGCCTAGACATGAGTGAGGTGCCCAAACTCCCATTATAAAGGAAATTAAGTCAACATAGTCAGTGTGACATAGAGTGTTATCTCAGAGTAAGCCACCTACAGCCACGCAACCCAATATTGACTATAGCTGACACGTAGACACCCAACATTAGTTTTGGGTGGGATTCAGCAGACCTGTTAGCTTAGGTATGGATTTCTGTGCCTGACTTAAAATTAGGATAGACAAACAATGTTTCTTTATCACTCCCTAATCTGTGTTATCCTATTGCTTTTCCATTTCATATTTCAGGCTATGCACTTCACAACCTATGTGCTGAGCTTCCTGAACTGCCTTATCATATGTTCTCTGTGCACAATACACCAGCTACACATAAAATGCTCTCATTTAGGAAAATACTTAAGCACATGCAGGATCTTTAATAAGACAATAGTCTCACTAGTATCAGCAAGACTACTGAGACACATACTATAAGCAATGTCATATATTCAGGAATCACAAGTCAAGCACTAAAAAGTCTCAAGCAAGATTGTTTTAAAATCATAAGATTAAAAAAAAAAAAGTTTCCTTAATGATTTCTAGCCCTTTGGGAAATTCCTTTGTATTTTCAATTAGTAGCTTGCACAAGGATTAAAAGCGTATTTTTCAACTACGAAATCTGGCATTCCCAAACAATCTCTTGACTCCTTAACTTTAAGGAACACTGACAATAAAAACAAACAGCAACAACAACAACAAAATAAAAACAGAAGAGCTGGTAAGACTTCCTGCATCTTTCCAAACTTTCCTGAAACACAGAAGTGGTGATCCATATAATCCAAAAAGGACCTTGGAATATTGGTGCATATTTGAATACTGGGTCTTCAAATACTATCCTGGCTGGCAATTTTCATCCATGTCATTTATACAGTAAAACATTTTGCTGCAGCTTTTAGAACATAATCCATAGCAAGGTGCAACATGACCTTGCTGTAGAATCGAGGCCCCCACAGCACTTCGTTACATCAATGGGTGCGTACAGAGGGCCTTTGCTGAGAGGCAAAACATGACCCATGCAAGGGCTGCAGTGTGCTGCTTGGACTTGATCTAGTCATCCCAACTCATGCAGCTCGCAAACAAAGCACAGCTCTGTGCAGAGGAAGCTGGTGCATCTCTAGAGCAAGAACTGTGCGTTGCACAGAATTTCTTGATAGTGTGGTCCATGACACCACATAGACAGCTCCAAGTGAAATTCTGGCCAACTGCATCTAAGAACACGCTCTCCACCTTAGCTGAACAGCCAATGGTAATTCCAAGTCCAATTAGATTTGACAATTTAAGAAACAGTAGCTCAAATGCAAATTGTAATTAATGACAAGACACAAAACAGGAAACTTCTAATCTACATCCTCTAATTCACTTAAAAATTTTTAGATAGTTTAGAATTTAGTTTAGAATTTCTTACAAAGATTATGTTTCTTGATACTGAAAATGATTAAAATACATTGTTTTGCAACTATGTAGTTGTGGGTTCGATCCCTGTACAGGCCACTCGTTTGAAGGCTGGACTAGATGATCTCCAGAGGTCCCTTCAAACCTTGCTGATTCTATGATCATCCACATTTCTACAAAATTAAAGCATATTTTCTTCTGCTAACCATAAGACTCCATATAAGATTATTTCCAGTTTAAGAGGTACTTTAAGGACAATCCCCTCCTTTTCCTCAATTTTTAAAGTCAAAAATGCCCTGTGAAGTAATCTGTTATCAGATATTCGGATGAAAAACTCAGAATGAAAAAACAGCATTGGAAGTCTTTTCAGAGTGCTATTAATGTTATCTCAAATGCACTAGATTTTATTTTACACAATAATGATATTCAGAATAGTAACATGTATCATTTAATTAAATTTAATACTTTGGTAAGTTTTGCCTTCAGCATAGCTCTTCATAAAACAAAATTTAAAAGAATACATTAAAAATGCAATTTCATTTATGGTAAACTGTTAGCTTTTATTTACCTTACATGTCAGTTCAAATATTGCTTGGCTACAGATCACCAAAAAGAACAGCTAACACACAGATTTCTTTTTTTTTTTTTGGTTATTCAAGCTTAATCATATTTGATGCTCTTTTATGTCACCAAAGCAGTACCAAAACTAGATACGAATTATCTGATTCACCATGTATAATTATACAATTACAAAGAATTCAAGGAAGATCATACTCTGACATACTGACATACTTTGATATTGACTGAAGATCTATGTAAGACTAAATGTGAAACACTTGGAGGATGAAAAAGGACATGTGCAGGATATGAATGTGGAGGTGACTGTATACTACATTATCAGATGCTGCCAAAGATTCTGTTTAAGAAAACTGGCCAGCATTTTATGGTAATATTAGGTATGCAGAAGAGACTATATTTTATGTGTGAATACTGTACAGTGGAGTAATAAAAACGCACCTGAAATCTCTTCAAAAAATTTTAAACAAACAATTCAATACAGATTGTTCACATAAGAAAATGTGCAAAAGAAAGAGAAGAGCAATAAAATTAATGATCTCTGTGTCTGTCTAGTTATTAATTACATAATTTTACTGCTAAGTCAAGAAGTTAAAAAGATGAATGTTCAGCTTAAACATTGTGCTCCCCAGACCACTCACATCTTGCCCCAAAAAGGCCAATCTGTCATGGGCTGGAATGTCTGCAGAGAAAGACATCTCAGCTGAATGAATAATGAACAGAAAGAATAAAGTTTTTAGCAAACAGAACTGAAAACAATTCAAAGTACACTGAGTATTTAACAACCGGTATCTGTATGTCCATGCAGAACCAAGTTAGCAAACTGAAAATCAGGAATAAGAACTACCTAAGTTAAACTAAACTCAAACTCAAACTAAACTACTCAAACTAAACACTCAAACTAAAAGCACTCAAAACTAAACACTCAAAACCCAGAACTGAAATTAACACTAAGCACTCAACATTACCTTAACTTTCTATCTGAACTTCAAGCCTCTAAGTTTACGCTCTTACGCACTGACTCTCTACGGTTTTCCAGCATCTGAAGTATAAATGTCTAACTTTTCACACAACCTGGGAAAAGCAAATTACTATGTAGCACAGAAACACTCTGAAAGGCTGTTCTACTTGGCTTAAGGAAATCTACAAAGCAAATAGTCTTAGAAACTTTAGCATTTGTAAGGTTAAAACAATTTATACTTCCTAAGGTTAGAAGTGAACTCCACAGAAATTGAAGACAGTCCACAGGTGCCTCAGGGTATTTCAAATTTTGAACTTTTTGCAATGCAAGTCAACTTACAAACAAACAGTATTGGATAAAAATCAAGAATCTTCAACACTATTATCACAGAAATGGAAGAGGGCCTGAAAGACATTTTTCCCCCTATGATATATAGCTCTAACACTATAGATAACTGAAACCTCGACATACGATCTGTGTGATGATAACACAATGTGAATACGTGGAGGGAACTGCATGTCCCAGTGGATATATTTCTTCTGCTGGAGCCAACCTGAGTGCTAAAGAGGGGGTTAAAACGCCTTTCCTTTTCCTTCTACCGAACACCTGTTCAAAAGGAAGGGCTATTTAAAGAGCTAGAAGAGTAGCAGGAAGGGTAGAGTGTTTGGAGGAAGTCACAGATCCTTAGTCAGGCTCAGAGGCCTGGGCTAATCTCCAGGATAGAGAAAGTCCAGTTTGTTAGTTACATTGCTTTCATCTATACTCATGGTGAGACCAGATTGCTGAGCAGACTTCACTATTTGCTGCTCTGTCATTTCTGCTGGCTACTCTGCTAGCTCACACAATACTTTGGAGCAGTCAACGGAACTGATAAGAAACTGAACTACTGAATTATAGCAGCAATATAGCGGGTGTCCATAGTCATTTCACTGAGTTTATCTAAGGTAGAATTAGTAGGTTCTAACAGCAAGGACACAATTTAAGTTCCTCATAAGACTGCACAAATTAATAATGAGCTGCTTTAGAAGGCGCAGCACTTTCACCGTTTGAAAAGTAGAGACAATTCTGGTGCAGGAAATCACAGCTAGAGCTCCTAATTTCTAAACATACAAAAAAAAATTAAAAACAGCTCATCAGCATCTAATAATCTGGAAGATTCAGTACTTCAAATGCCTTAGCGCTAAGAACATAGTTGAAAAAGAAAAAGACAGACCACACCAATTTTATCTGAATGAGGTGAAGAAAGAGATTTCACACTCTTATTGTTGTTAGCATAGTGTGAAAGGGTTGCTCTACAAACATTGTAGGAGAACAGCTAAACAAGAAATCCTCATAAAGCAGCTAAAACCTGCTTTCTGAAATAAAAGCTTAAGGCTTACTGAAAACTAATGAAAATAAACAACAGGTAAAGAAAGTATACAAACACACTCTATTGAAGTTGGTATTTCTACCATTTCCTCATTATTCTCACTTATAGTTGAGGGCCTAAAGGTACGTTCACAGCAGCAGCATAGTTTTAGGGAGACAGACAGCACTGGCAACCTGCAAACATTAGCCAACCTTTTTGCTGTCTATCAGTTTATCACCTGCCAGCACTTCACACTTTCAACAATTAAAGACAAAAATTTCTACATATTGTTACAAGAAACATTACTCAGTAGTTCTTGTTCTTTTTTGAGTCCTAACATAATGCATTGTATATATAACAGAGTGGTTTAAGCATCACATGATTTTTAAAGCAGTAAGACTTACCAATCCACTTAAGGCTAAAATCCAGATGTAGGAACCAGAGGTTAAGAGCTAGAAGATAAGAGTAATGATTTAAATTTTAATTTAACATAATGGTTGCTGTCTGATTTACTATGTTGTAATATTATACAGGGTTTGTATTTATCATGACAATGGGAAAAGTTAGACATTTATTTCTGCGAAAATTCAGTTTAACATTAACAAAGAGATATTCCAGAAGTAGCAGAGATGGAAAAAACACAGGAATCTAACAATTGTTCTTTTCCTACAGAACAATACATTTTATTTTCATATAGCATACTAAGTATAACAGGATGTCAGTTATAGGCTGCACTGAAAAACAAGTCTGAAAGACAGACTGAAGCAAAGGAAATGACTCAGTAGCAACAGGAGAAGAGTTCCAAGCAGGGGAGGGCAGTGCAAGTGAAATTTTTATATAGGCAGCCATGGGGAGACCAAAAATGAATGTCAAAATTAAAGATAAAAAATTCTCACTCAGTGGAATATTTGTGGATACAAAATCACAGAAATAGATAGAGCAAATTTTCAAAAAGTCTAAATAACCAAGAGAGGGGCCCATCACTTCTAGTATAGTATATGGGATTAATCACCTGGAGAAGGTTATCATCAACTGGAGAAACAGGCTGAAAATTACACTGATAACTGCTTACAGTTACTACAAAAGCAGTTCTGTAACATGCAGACTGAGTCATGAAAATACTTTCTCTAGACTTTGACTGCACAAAGAGTAGCTTGAGATAAGGGCAGAGTTTACAAATGAAGAGAAGGCAGACGTGTTTCCCTCAACCTCTGTGACGGCAACAACTGTTCCGTATAAACCAGGGAAAGACATAGTGATTAGTAACAGTAGTGATCTCTATCTGAAGTGTTAAATGACAGAAAGCAAAAGGAAAGGGATACAACGGAGCAGAGCTCCGACAATATCACTATTTTAACAGAGAACACTGGACTAATAGTGGTTGTGATGGGTTCGGGGAGAGAAAATACAATTTCTGAAAGATCAGAAAAAGATGATGCAAGAGCAGAAATCAAAGGAATCCAAACACTAACTAGCGGAATGGATGAATGAAATGTTCAAGTGAGCGTGCGTCAATATTCTGAAACTGACCATTCATTCTAAAATATACTCCACTACACTTCACATACTCATGGGGCTTTCCGTTAGTTTTAGAGCTAATTTGAGTCCCTGGAACATATAAAAATGAGTACAATTTCTCCTAAGTTTGCAAGTCTTCTGTTTCATAATTCACCTTGTGACACAACTGTCCACTCATTTCTAGGCCTTTTTTTTTTTTTTTTTTTTTTTTTTTAACAAGTACTGTGTTTCTGTATCAAGCACCTATGTTTTTCCATTTATTTTTAACATAACACTACTTGATATTGCTGTGCTCTACATAACACCTCACCTACATAACACCTTGAGGATCACCTCGAGGGAGGTGATCCTGCCCCTATACTCAGCCCTCGTGAGGCCTCATCTCAAGTACTGTGTCCAGTTCTGGGCTCCCCAGTACAACACAGACATGGAGCTACTGGAGAGAGTCCAGTGTAGGGCTACGAAGATGATCAGAGGGCTGGAGCACCTGCCCTGTGAGGAACGGCTGCGAGAGCTGGGCCTGTTTAGCCTGGGGAAGAGAAGACTGAGGGGGGATCTTATCAATGTGTATAAGTATCTGAAGGGAGGGTGTCAAGGGGACGGGGACAAACTCTTTTCAGTAGTGCCATGCAACAGGACTAGAGGCAACGGGCACCAACTGAAGCACAGGATGTTCCATCAGAACTTGAGGGGGAATTTCTTGACTGTGAGAGTGACAGAGCACTGGCACAGGTTGCCCAGAGAGGTTGTGGAGTCTCCTTTCTGGAGATATTAAAGACCCACCTGGACGCGATCCTGTCTTAACATGCTCTAGGTGACCCCGTTTGAGCAGGCAGGTTGGACTAGATGATCTCCAGAGGTCTCTTCCAACATTACCAATTCTGTAAATACTATTTTATATCATCTGTCACATGGTAACGCTTTGTATTATAATATAACTATTTTACATAGAGGTGCAATCCAGTCAAATCTTTGATAATTTTATTTACTGACAGTCTTACCACAGAAAAGTACTGTATGCTATTAGATTCATTTGAACTCTAAAAGACAAAGGGAAAATAAACAAAACCAACAAAACAAGAGCAAATTAAAAAGATGAAAGAGATGCATGCCTCAGCATTAGGCCCCACTGTTTTCATCTGGTTTATTTCACTGAACCAAAATAAAAGACATTGAAGAATTCCCATGTCATTTTTTTCCATGCAAGACAATTGAGGCAGAAGACAATAGAATAATAGATATTTTGCCCATCACTTCAGCATGTAGAAATGCATAGCAGAAGTACATGTCTTTCAATATTTTAGTTGACAGGACAGACCCTAGTGAAACATCTGTATTACTCACAGGGGTGGAAGCATCAAAATTCGTATAAGAACATAGAGTGATTCAATTGTTAACAATTCAATAAAAGATGAACAAGCAAGTATATACCATACCTGTAAACCCAGTATATAGACCAGAGTCTTGTTTGTGATAGAAAAGTGGCCTAATACTTGTGTCACCTGCACTCTTGGAATGGAGCAGTAAAACGGTACAAACAAAGCAAATACAGGACCCAAGCTACAAAAAGAAAGATATAGATGGTTAATAAGAATATTGGCAATAATAATGTAAAACATATAAAATAATTAATTCTATGTATATAACAAAGTGTAATATAACCTTGCAAACAAAGGTCTTCCCTGGGAATTGAAAATTAGGTAATTATGTTCAATATAATATATTCCAGAGCAAAATAACCAAATATGATTATTTGGCAATTATCTTTGCAAGGAAGAAATAGGTGACAAAAAGTATGTTATTTCCCAATGTTCAGGGTGGAGACAGCACAGAAGGCAACATTTTTATTCCAACAGTAGACTGTTTCTATAAAACACAGCATCCAAAAAAGAATAGCAGTAGTCATCTGTAACAGAACAAAACCTCTTTGACCCAAAGAGATAAAAGAAAAGGATTATACATACTCCAAAAGATGAGGAAATCTCTGAGCACATTATGAAGTTATTCACCTAAGCTTAAGGTATTGCAAGGTTGACAACACACTGTATTATCACAACTTAATAATTCTTGACTTAGTTAATAACTTAATTAAGTTCAGAAGACTGAACACAGACAGTTTGACTTAATGTCCCTTTGCCAGCGACTTCCAAAGCCCTACAAATTACTAACATTCTTTAGGATTCTCACTTTAATCACAGCACAAAGTGCTTACTAAGTTTCTAAATGCTCTTCAGGGTTGGTTTCACAAAATTTAAGACTCAAGCACCTTTTACAATGACCAGACCATCCAGATAGAAATTATGAGCATGAACTAGTGCATGCACATCCCCAAATACAATGCCTGTGTTCTTTATGATAAAGCATTTCAGTTTCCAGGAAACCACCACTGTAGAATCAGTGCCAAAGGCATGGATATGGCAGATTCTGTAAGAAAAATACTTCCTAGAATAGAAAGGAAGATTGACAAAAAAAAAAATGGTCACTTCCGATAAAGGAAAATGCCTTTAGATTCTAATTCAGGGTCCAGCACATCTATAAGCAAGACACACTATCAGCTGCTTCACACTACAGAGAGCAGTCCTTTCCCCAGCTCAGCAAAAGCTTAGCCCTTCGTGGTACTTCAACATCTCTCATCAGCCCAAAATACTGTTTTCACAGCTTTGCCAATGAACCGTTTTGCACAACTAAGTCACTGCCGGGAGGGGGAAAAAAGAAGAAAGGGTTGGTTGAATCCTCCCCCTTCGTTTAAGCAGTTAGCATAACGTGGTCAATACTGGCGGAGCAGACAAGGGAGTCCAGACACGAGGTGCTGTGCTGGCAGAGCTATGATGGTGATAACTTCCAAGCAACAAGCTGCAGCTAATAGCCAGGGGGAGGTTACCCACAAAACGCACATCTACCCCCGCGCTGGTTGTTCTGTGCTGCCTTGTGTCTGATAGAAACTGGATACTCTAAAGGATAATTTTATTATACTGTTTACCAACTTACCTGCTTCAAGGCCTACAATTTTTACAGCCCTTTACATGCATAGGATCTTGTTACGCTCAGTGCGAATTGTACAAATGGCACAAACCAGGGCCTACATAACTTGGAACGTGCACTCAAGAACACATTTCCATCGAGGAGGTTCTACTGAATGTAGTAATATTATGTGAAGGGATGGGCCGAATATTTAAACTTTCGTTTCCTGAATAACCGCCAAATACAATACTCATAACTGTGAAAAAATTGATGATTAAATACACAGCTCAAATATTATTTTTACTCATTTAATGGGCAGTGGCTTAAGACTATTTCATTACCACTGGTTTGTCATATTTGAAGCTCCGTTGCTGAAAACCTCTGCCTCTGAGGACTTAACTGAAGTTTAATTAAAGGAGATTGAAACATTTTTAGTATCATCTGTTTAGCAAACTGTCAGATGCATGTGAATGCACAGAGATGTTAACTCTAGAGTTACTCAAAATGTATTTTCAGTTTTGCATATAATCTCTTTTACATAAACAGATGACATCGCCTATACACACACAACTAATTTTTCACATAAATTCAGATTATTTGAGTTGCAGGAGTACATAGACAGACCTACAAAAGTAGTACATATAAAACAATTATTTATCAGAATTACTTCTCTTGCAGCCAAACAATATTCAAGAAAGCAGACCAGTTTTATAAGTGAGGAGAGAGGAAAAACAAAGAAAAAGATCTTTTCCTCTCTTAGAAAAGTCATTTTATGTTTTCTGTTTATGGAATGTAATTCTTTCTACTCTTATCAAATGGCTTCAGAGAATACCAAAATCGTAGCATGCTTTTCAGGTTTTACTCCTTCTGTGATAAAA